>NC_047048.1:22692099-22992872 GCF_011762595.2 Tursiops truncatus
TGCCCGACCTAATTACATGCTTGAGGTTCCTGAAGCTCTTCTCCTCCTGGGACCCGCTCCCTACCTTCCCCATCCCTCCTTCTTTTAGGAGGGCCATTAGGAAGATGCAGCCAAGCAGCTTCTAATAAAGTAAGTGTGCATGAAATACATGCCCCAGCAATTCCACTCCTAGATTTACAACCAACAGAAGCAAATGCACATGCCCACAAAAAGACTCGTACAAGAACTCATAACAGCATTTTTCGTAATAGCTCAAGCTGGAAACAACCCAAATGACCATCAGCAGAAGAAAGGATAAGCAAATCATGGTACATCCATTCAATGGAATACATCTCAGCAATAAAAGGGAACAAACTATTGATCCATGCAAAACACGGATGAATCTCAAAAACTTTATTTATGTAGAGGGAAAAAAAGCCAAACACAAAAGCATACATGCTGGAGGATTTCATTTCTATGAAACTCTTTTAAACTGCAAAACAAAGATATGGTGAAATAAACCAGAATAGTGGTTGCTTCTGCAGTGGAAGGAGGGTGTTGACTGGACAGGGTCATGACAGAACTTTCTGGAGTGGTGTTCATATTCTGTACCTCAACCTGGTGATGGTTACATGGGTGGATTTATACACATTTCTCGGAACTCATCAAGCTATACTGTTAAGATCTGTGTAGATTCCCTATGGGAATTTTACTTCAATAAAGAAAAATATTTAACCACTAATTTTTAAAAAAAACTGTCAAGAGGCAGTGTGAGGTGGTGGAATGCGTGTGAGCTTAGGAATTTGAGCCTTGACTCCTCTACTTTCAGCCTTAGAGATCTCAGGCAAGGGAGACAAGAACTGGGAACAATATCACCATGTGAACACAATTGCTTAGCTACCCAGTTCCTTTCTCCTTTGCTGACTCTGAACAGGGATGAAAACCAAATATTCACTTTCCCAGCCTCCCTCACAGCTGGGAGTGGTTGCTACGTGAGATAGAGTCACCTGGGCCTCACTGGTTTGAAGAGGGAAGGGGCCACAAGCCAAGAAACGTGGGCAGCCTGGCTGGAAAAAGCAGGAAAACAGATTCTCCCATAGAGCTTCCAGAAGGAATGCAGCCCTGCCAACCCCTTGACTTTAGCTCAGTGAGACCCATTTCAGACGTCTGACCTCCAGAACTGTAAGTTAATAACTTCGTGTTGTCTTACGGCACTAAGTTTGTGGCGACTTGTTACAGCAGCCATAGGAAACTAATGCAGCGTGACTTGGAGGCTGAAATGAACACAACAAGCAACTCCTGCACCCAGCAGGATGGAAGAACTTCAAGTGTTCCAGCCAGAAAAACCTTCTAAATCTTGATCTGTCTGGTGGTGTAGACATATGTTAACATATGTAAATTCTCTTTACTACATTTGTATTATGCATCAATTAAAAAGTCAAAAAGACACAGTGAATGTCATAACCATACCTTTTTCAGACAGTTCCGCCTATTTCCCGCGGACATGTCAGCAGGCTGGAAGGGGGCAGGATGCTGCCTATATAAGAGGAGTGGCCAAGCTGTACCACCAGACAATAGGGACCCCGCAGAAGCCAGGTTCACTTATGAGGCCTCCACCCTTTACTCTCCTCTCTACATGCCTGTCAGTCTGACTTTCATCCCACTTCTTCTAACATCTTTTCACAAGCATGTTGCCACTATTACCTAGGATGATTACACAACTCTGCCCAGCAAAATCTTCAATCTGCTCCTGTTGTCTCAGTGTAATTATCAATAGCGTGTCCCAGTTTGGCAAATAAATTATATAGCCGACTACTTTGAACAAACTGTTGAAAAAGTGGCATCTAGGGCTTCCCTGGTGGCGCGGTGGTTGAGAGTCCACCTGTCGATGCAGGGGACACAGGTTCGTGCCCCGGTCCGGGAAGATCCCACATGCCGCAGAGTGGCTGGGCCCGTGAGCCATGGCCACTGAGCCTGCGCGTCCGGAGCCTGTGCTCCGCAACGGGAGAGGCCACAACAGTGAGAGGCCCGCGTACCACAAAAAAAAAAAAAAAAAAAAAGTGGCATCTAAGGAGATCGTACCCAGGGGAAGAAATCTCAGCCCCTGCTACACCCCATCACAGTGCTTAACGGGTTACGGTGAAAGAGAGAGGAACAAGAAATCCCACTCACTGTTTGGGTCTGACCATGTGCACACACTCTGCCCCACTGACCACACTGGCCTCATCAGCACCACGGATGAGCTCAGAACAGCCGGGGATGTGGATCTATAAAACCTCACTCATGTCCTGCCCCTGGCCCAAACCAAACTGCCCGCTCCATCCTCCGTGGGCAAAATCCGCGTGCTTAAGAGCATCACGTGGGACCCATTCAAAGTAATTAACAACTTGCTCAATATCATAAACCAGCTCTACTCCCCGGATCTCTCCCCAACCTTGGGACTTAGATGAAAGGCAGACAAATTTGGTTTCCGTTTGTCTTTGGGCTGAACTTTTTTTCTTGAGCTGGTTAAATGACATCCTGCCTTCTCAGGCTCAGAAAACACAGTCTATTTTGTGTTCAGCGACTCTTGAGTCCCTGGGAGAGTCACCTTGCAGGAGCGGTCTGGCAAATTTGGCCCTGGTTTCCCAGTGGCATGAGGGTGATTAGACTCTGGTCTGTGGCTCAGCCACCTCCTGAGGCTAGAGACACACAATAGTGGCCCGTTAGGCTCAGCTGACAGCCAGCATCAACAACCAAATCTACGGGGGTATGATTCAGATGGTTCCAGTCCCCAGCCTTCAAGTTTTCCAGCCAAAGGCACAGACATCATAGAACAGGGACAGTGTATCCCACTGTGCCCTGTCTAAAGTCCTGACATACAGAAACCGTGAGAGACAATAAAAATTATTGTTATTTAAGCACTGTGTTCTGGGGTAATTTGCAGCAGTGGATAACTAGTAGAGAAAGAACCTAAATGATGCCATCTCACGCAGCATCCAGACATAAAATCTTCTGGAAGGACTGGGATTGGTACTGTCCGAGGTGTGCAACCACCTCTGGACCAATCACTGAATCCAGGAGAAAGCTATTCCATGATGGGTCCAGCCAGTGGCCCAAATGGGGCACCATGATGACAACTCCACTTGCAAGGAAGGAGAGGGAGAGAGGTCCTCCCAAGTAAATAATGCTGGCAGACAAAACAGTGTCAAATGCAGTGACCTCACTGCTTATCTAACTCCCACTCCTGTTAGCTGCAGTGATGTCTTCTGCTGATGTCAAAATAGTTAGCCCATTACTATTAAAGATACCTCTTGGGCTTCCCTAGTGGCGCAGTGGTTGAGCGTCTGCCTGCCGATGCAGGGGACACAGGTTCGTGCCCCAGTCCGGGAAGATCCCGCATGCCGCGGAGCGGCTGGGCCGGTGAGCCATGGCCGCTGAGCCTGCACGTCCGGAGCCTGTGCTCCGCAACGGGAGAGACCACAACAGTGAGAGGCCCGCGTCCCGCAAAGAAAAAAAAAAGAAAATTTCACTATTTTGAATTATGAATTTAAATTTAAACTATTATGAATTGAAATTTCACTATTTAAACTTAAATAGCCACACGTGGCTAGTAGCTATCATGTTGGACAGCACAGTACCTGGATTTAAAGCATGCCAAGTTCTTTACCTCTCAGGGCTTTACAACAACAATTCTCTCTGCTTGGGATTGGACATAAGTGAGAAATGTTTCCCCAAAGGAAATCAGGGGGAGATATTCCCAGATTAGGAGGTGGTGGAGAGGTAAGAGCAACAGGTGTCACCTCACTGAGGGGGAAATCAAGGATAACTCAGAGAGCAAATGATAGGGAATGGTGAGGGGACAACCCCAAAGGCGGAGTTCAAATCAGAGCAGTGCTCAAATGTGAATTTGCTTCAGGGTAAAGTGGAAAAGCGAGTTGTGGAGAGATACACACAGTTTGAGTCCATTGATACAAAATCAGAAATCAGCACGACTAAACAATACATTATTTACAGCTGCAAACCTATTAGGCAAAACCAAAAAATAAGCAACAGAACGATAAACACAACATTCACAATAAAGGTGACTTCTGAGGGAAGAGAAGGAGATAAGGGAGGGACAGTGCAGCCCACCCTGGGCGCAGGTGGCATGGGGATCACTGCTGTCGAGAACGTTAAAACAATAAAACAAGTTAAAACTCAGTCAGTCTGTTTTGTAATTTCACCAAGCTCCAGCGATTGTAAACAATGTCAGTGATAAAATACTCTTCCCCTAAAAAAGCTTTTGTTGATTTAGGTTCTAAAAATTGCTGCAATTACTAGATAGATAGACATAGATACAAATACAAATAGATATTGTATATACATACACATATATGTATATGTGTAAACTTCAAATTTTCATATTTTATTACTTATAGTTTGTGCCAGGTATCAACTTTTCTGTCTCTCAACTCCAAATTCATTCTTCTCTCACCTGCTTTGAGATTTTGGAGCTGGGCCTGCAAACATTTCTCCTTTGCCAGCTGACATAACGTTGGCTGTTAGCAGAGGGTGCTGGAGGGACACTGCAAAGGGAAGGGGCTTCTCTTCCCTGGTTCCAGCAGGAGGCTTCCAAGGGAGTTTCACAAGCACCCCAACAAGAGGCTTCCTAGTGAGTTTTGCCAACATCCCAACTGATTGTTTGCTGCCCACCAGCCCTGTCATGCAAGTACTTCAATGAACTATGCAGTGAACCTCAGCTCCTCCTCTCCCACAAGGTCTAATCGCAGCATCTTCCAACTTGTTCTTTCCCTGGTGCGGTAGGTAGAATTCTAAGGACTTCCCCTTGTGTACCTGCCCTGTATAATCCTCAGGATTTAGCATATCATAAATTCTAATCCTGTTGTTAGATAATGTTTTATGGGATAGTTTACTTGAAGAAAGGGCTATTATCTGGGTGAGCCTGACCTAATCACGTGAGCCCTTTAAGTCTGGGTCTACAGATTCAGAGACAGGAAAAAATAAAGATTCAAAGCACAGAAGGATTTGACCTTCCATTGCTGGCTTGAGGATAGATGAGGCCACTTGGCAAGGAATGTGAGTGGCAGCTAGGAGTTGAGGGTGGCTCCCAGCTGACAACCAATAGGAAATAAAGACTTCAGTCCTACAACCACAAGGAACTGAACTCTGCCAACAACAAGAATGAGCTTCCATATGAGAACTCAGTCCTGCTGACACCTTGATTCAGTCTTGTCATACACTGAGCAAAGAACTGATAACCTACAGAACTGTGAGCTAACAAATAGGTGTGGTTTTTTTTAATATTCTTTATTGTGTAAAATATACATAAGATAAAATTTACCGTTGTAACCATTTTTATTTTTTTATTTTTTATTTTTTTTATTTTTATTTTTTTTGCAGTACGCGGGCCTCCCACCGCTGTGGCCTCTCCCGTTGCGGAGCACAGGCTCTGGACGCGCAAGCTCAGTGGCCATGGCCCACGGGCCCAGTCGCACCACGGCATGTGGGATCCTCGCGGACCGGGGCTCGAACCCGTGTCCCCTGCATTGGCAGGCGGACTCTCAACGACTGCGCCACCAGGGAAGCCCCCCATTGTAACCATTTTTAATTGTACAGTTCAGTGTTAGTAAGTAAATTCACATTGTGTACAACCATCTCCCCTGTCCACCTCCAAAACTCTTCTCATCATCCCAAACTGAAATTCGGTACCCATTAAATAGTGAATCCTCATGCGCCTCTGGCAACCAATATTCTTCCTGCCTCTATGAATCTGACTACTAGGTACCTCATATCAGTGGGACAATAGAGTATTTTTTCTTCTGTGACTAACTTATTTCACTTAACGTATTTTCAAGGTTGATTTATATCGTATCATGTGTCAGATACAATGGCCTTCCTTTTTAAGGCTGAAGAATATTCCATTGCATAGATATACCACATCTTGTTTAGCCATTTATCTGTTGATGGATACTGGGGTTGCTTTCACCTTTTGGCTACTGTGAATAATGCTGCTATGAACATAGGTGTACAAATATCTCTTCAAGTCTCTATTTTCAATTATTTGGGGTATATACCCAAAAGGAGAATTGCTGGATCATATGGTAATTCTGTGTTTAATTTTTTGAAGAACCACCATACTGTTTTCCATAGCTGCTAAATAGGTATTGTTTTAAACTGCTAAATTTGTGCTAATTTGTTACTCAGCAATAGAAAATTAATACACTTGAGTATTCTGTCTCAGCCTTAGAAATAGTAAATGCTTCCTACATCTGCTACTCCCATATTGTTTAGAGTTTCTTTACCTCTCTTTGTAGCTAATCTCGTCTTCTAGTTAATAATTTTTCATAAAATTTTCCCTATTCAAATTACTGGTATGGTATGTGTCACCTGAGTGGTCCCTGATGGATAGAATCTTTAATAAATGTTGTGTTCTACATGGAAATTAATTTCTTTATTTTTTATCGAAGTATAATTGATTTACAATGTTGTGTTAGTTTCTGGTGTACAGCAAAGTGATTCAGTTATACATATACATATTCTTTTTCATATTCTTTTCCATTATGGTTTATTACAAGATATAACAAGATATCCCCTGTGCTCTACAGTAGGACTTTGTTGTTTATATATATAGTAGTTTGTGTCTGCTAATCCCAAACTCCTAATTTATTCTTCCCCTATCCCCTTTCCCCTTTGGTAACCATAAGTTTGTTTTCTATGTCTGTGAGTCTGTTTCCGTTTTGTAAATAAGCTCATTTGTATCATTTCTTAGATTCCAGATATAAGTGATATCATATGATATTTGTCTTTCTCTGACTTACTTTACTTAGTATGATAATCTCTAGGTCCATCCATGTTGCTGCAAACGGCATTATTTCGTTCTTTTTTATGGCCGAGTAGTATCGCTCACTCTATATATCTATCTATCTATATCTATCTATCTATATATATATAGATATACCACATCTTCTTTAATCATTCATCTTTCGGTGGGCACTTAAGTTGCTTCCATGTCTCGGCTATTATAAATAGTGCTGCTGTGTACACTGGGGTGCATGTATTTTTACATGGAACTTAATTTGGAGAACAAGTTACACAGCCAGCCACTGACACATACAGCAGATTCGGCAACATCTACTAATTTTCAGTTGTAAATTAGTAATAGTCTGAATTAGTTTGGGTTTGTCTTGGGTGCATTTCATATCTCTAATCTTTGTGATATTACATATTCTTGTGTTTAAATAGTGTATTGGAAATAAATAATGATAACACAGTGATCTAAAGGAAAAGAGAGAACTTGAGTTTTGTCACTTCTGTCATTCTATCTGACCACCTGGAGTTTTCAATTTCTGTTTAAAATTTAAAACAATGAAAAAAAATTTTTTTGAAAAAAATTTACAAAGTGTAAATTTTTGGTAGTTCCAATTTTTAATACATATATTAAGTATTTTTTTGAATTTGAATAATATATTTAAAATAGAAATGTATACGTCTTTTTAAATTGTTTATTTTAAATCTAAGTATGAATCAAGAAAATAATAATTTTACTGATTAGTAAATAATCCTCGGGCTTCCCTGGGGGCGCGGTGGTTGAGAATCTGCCTGCCAATGCAGGGGACACGGGTTCAAGCCCTGGTCTGGGAAGATCCCACATGCCGCGGAGCAACTAGGCCAGTGAGCCACAACTACTGAGCCTGCGCGTCTGGAGCCACAACAAGAGAGGCCATAACAGTGAGAGGCCCGCACACCGCGATGAAGAGTGGCCCCCGCTCGCTGCAAATAGAGAAAGCCCTCGCACAGAAACGAAGACCCAACACAGCCCCCCAAAATAAATAAATAAATAGCGTTCCCTTTAAAAAAAAAATCCTTACTGAAAGTAGTTTGTTGTATAAAGGGGGGAGGTATTAAAAAATAATCTACCCTGGGTGTAAGGTACTAGGAGTGCCACTGGGGAGTACACTCAGTAATGATAACATTAGATTTGTACTCATTGTATTGTTATAAATATTGCTCTGTCTTTATTCAATATATTAAAGCAATTTTAAATCAAACAGTGCAAAGTAATACAGAATAGGTCTAATTCTACTTTCTAACTTCCCTTCTCTAATCTTGTCCTCCCTAACTTAATTTCCTTCAACCTTTCTGTGCAGACTCTTTGTTTCAAGCTTTCCTCTTATGACAGAATAGCAATACTGGGAATTTAAGTTTCCTAAACCTTCCCTTTTCTGGGTGCTTCTTCTAAAATAAAATGATGGAAGCAATAAATTACCCCAAAGAGAAAGAGATGAAGAGTGTAGAGGGAACTTTTCCTTCACACAGCTTTCAGCCATGGTCCCTTTGACCCTAGGGGTTACCCCTCCTAGGTCTGTCCTGCAAGATCTTTCTGAAGACCCACTGTCTGTCAATCACACGTCCTATCAGACCATGAACCCCAGGGCAGGCACACAGGGGCGCTGCTTCCCAACCAAGTGCCCACGTATTGACCAGCTACCATGGCAACGAGAACTGAGCCGCATTAGGCCCTGAGCTGAGTCATCTGAAAGCCCCACTGGACCCCACAGGGAGGAGGGTTATCGACTCTCTCCCTGCCTAGCTCTCCTTCCTGCCACTGCTGCATATTTACTCCACATCAATACTGAGCAGAAAAGAGCCCCTGAATCATCGATGCCTGGATTCGTAAATAAGGGAGCACATTAGTGTCAGCTCGGCTGCTCTTTAGAATTGCCCTGACTTGGCACGAAAATCCCCAAGGCTGGGGCTGCATTCAAGTATTTAAAAGACGTCCCACCAGGTGAGTTTCAGGCAGAACCCCAGTTAAGAACCACTGCTGTATAGACCATGAGCAGAGTTTACAGAAGGACACGCCAAAGGACTTCAGACACAAGATGCTAACCTCACCCAGAGACAGGAACCCCGCCATACAATCGTATTTTTCTCCTATCAGATTGGCAAAGAGCAAAAGTTTGATACTCATGGACAAAGGGCTAATCCCTCTAGTTTATAAAGTGCTTCTACAAATAGATAATGAAGAGACCGATAATCCAATCCAACAGAAAAAGGGCAGGGGAGATGAACCGATAGTTGACAGAAAGGGAAATACAAATGATTCTTAAATGTATGAAAAGATGATTGTTTCATTTATAACAAGAAAATCTAATAAAACAATCCATCCGAAAGTTTGGTAATACACTGATAAGGTCATCTGGGAGCGGCAGGCTGGTGAGAAGGCAAATTGGTAGGGCCCCCAGCAGGCAGAATCTAGAAAATTACAAGCGCTTTTAATCTTTGAGTCATCAATTCCACTCAGGAATCTAACCATCTGATGTAATTGTACATGTGTGAAAAGATTTAAGTACAAGGATATTCATTTTCAGTGTTGTCTGAAGATCAGAAATAACCAATTTCCCAATAGGAGACCAGTTAAATCAATTAGAGTTGATTACTCTGCTGGACAACCATTTAAACGAAAGAAGAGGTCAAATCAATGAAACAATCCCTAGACATTTTATTAAATGTAAAAAAATTACATGGTGTAAAATAGTGTGTGATTAATGACAAAATTATTTTTAGTAATGATCATTTAATAATCACTGTTTTCTCAACTCATACTTTAGATTTAAAATAAATATCTAACTATTATAAAAGACTAAACTTCTATTTTAGGGCTTCCCTGGTGGTGCAGTGTTGAGAGTCCGCCTGCCGATGCAGAGGACATGGGTTCGCGCCCCGGTCCCACATGCCATGGAGCAGCTGGGTCCGTGAGCCATGGTTGCTGAGCCTGCACGTCCGGAGCCTGTGCTCCACAACGGGAGAGGCCACAACAGTGAGAGCCCTGTGTACTGCAAAAAAAAAAAAAAAAAAAAAAGATAGCTGTTTCTATTGTGACTATTGCCTAGGACAGTAGACAGCTCATCAGAATTTCTTCCTGCCTCTTTCTTGACTGCTTCCCTCCATGCCAGCCAACCACAGATCTATCCAATCGTCAGGTTACCCACCTCAATAGCAAACCAGAAATGAGGGTGCCAGGGTGGGAAATGCCACCCCAGGGAGCTAACAGACCCCCGTGTGCTTGGTTAGAGCCCCAACAGTCTCTCTCTTGTTCAGGCTCTAAGAATGAATCAGCTCACCCCTGCTGCAGAAATGTTTACTGCACTGAACTTTAATAAAACCATGCTTAGACTCGAGGAACCATCGCCACTTATATCCTCTTTGACTTTCTAAGCCTATTTTTATTATCCCCGTTCTCGGTGAGGGTTGTATATATTTGGGGGCCGCGTTCCTTTCATAATAAGTAAACGTGTTGGTAAATACTAATTAGAGTTAACATGCATTAAGTGATTGGTATGGGGCCAGGGATGGTGCTGGGGCATTGGCCTCCATTAGGTTACGCCACCATCACAAGAACCGAATAAGGCTAGCACTCTAATGATCCCCATTTAACAGAGGAGGAGACCGAGGTGCAGAAAGATGAGCAGAGTAGATGCTATGGAAACAGTCTGGTAGTTCCTAAAAAAGTTAAATACGTGGTTTGCCATATGACCCAGCAATTTCAGTCCTAGGTATACACACAAAAGAAATGAAGACGTATATCTACACAAAAACGTGCCCAGAAATGTTCACAGCAGCACTAGTCACAATAGTCAAAAAGTAGGAAATATCCAAATGTCCATCCACAGGCCTAGGGATAAACAAAATGTTATATATCCGCACAATGGAATTTCATTCGGCCATAAAAATGAACGAGATACTGATTCAGGCTGCAACGTGGATGAACCTTGAAAACATGATGCTCATTGAAAGAAGCCAGACACAGAGGCTACACACTGTATGAGTCCATTGATATGAAACGTCCAGAACCGGTAAACCCATCGAGACAGAGAGCAGGTTGGTGGTTGCCAAGGGCTGGGGATAGAAGAAAATGGGGAGGGGCTGCAATGGGGTGATGGGGTTTCTCTGGGGGTGATAAAAATGTTCTGGAATAGATAGTTATCATGGATGTACAATTCTATGAATTTACTAAAACCCACTGAATTGTGTACTTTAATATGGTGAATTTTATACTAAGTGAATTATATCTCAGTTTTGTTTTGTTTTGTTTTTTTGCGGTACGTGGGCCTCTCACTGTTGTGGCCTCTCCCGTTGCGGAGCACAGGCTCCGGACGCACAGGCTCACCGGCCATGGCTCACCGGCCCAGTGGCTCCGCGGCATGTGGGATCTTCCCGGACCAGGGCACAAACCCACGTCCCCTGCATCGGCAGGCGGACCTCCAACCACTGCGCCACCAGGGAAGCCCTATATCTCAGTTTTTTTGAGAACGAGGCAGAGCAGGAATTTAACCTCAAGGCTATCTGACCTGAAGTCTCAATTACCACGTTCTGAGAATCTCATGTGGCTACAAACCCAAACTCCACTTCACTTCCTAAATATCTTCCTTCACTCAGTCCCCACTAATCGAGCTTCTAGAGTTGATGTCAGGCCAGGCAGGGAAACGCTAAGTGCCTGAACAGAGCCAATGATTTGGACATGCCAATAGGCCTTCATTTCTGCTGACCA
This sequence comes from Tursiops truncatus, assembly GCF_011762595.2. Classification (NCBI taxonomy): domain Eukaryota; kingdom Metazoa; phylum Chordata; class Mammalia; order Artiodactyla; family Delphinidae; genus Tursiops; species Tursiops truncatus. The sequence goes on from NC_047048.1 coordinate 22,703,612, forward strand.
CCAGAGCCTGGGGCCGGCTCCTCCCAGGCCTGAGACCCACAGCAGCATCACAGACAGGCTGCGTTAAACAATGCTTTATGGCATTCTCAGCAGTCAGCAAGTTAATCACAACTGCCCCGAGTGAGGGCCGCTCCCCCTTTAATACCACCGAGCCGGTTCCCGAAGGAGGCGGCAAGATGGCTGGCGCGCGTGCATTTTGCTTCACTGATACAAAATAATATTTCTTCTCCTGCAAGTCTCTTCAATTTCCACCCAACATCTGCCCAAAGAAGACCCAAAGCAAAAGGCAAGGACACAGACCTTAAAGGACACAGACCTTAAAGCTTCAGAAATCTGGGGTCGGATCCTGGCTCTGCCACTTATGACGGTGGCCTCAAGGTGGAGCTTCATTTCTCTGAGCCTCAGTCTACCCACATGTCAAGTGGAGCTAATAACTTCCACCCTTTTCATGGTTATCCTGGGAACCAGGAGATGCTGAATTTGAATGTTCCAGCTTGCACTGGGGGCTCAGAGCGTAGCAGCTGTTATTATTAACTGTCTTCTTAGATGAGCTGGGTTATTCCCACATCATTTCCCCCAGCACACTGAATTGTGGGGATGGCAGCAAACATGGGGCCCAGGAAGTGTCTCAAAATTTCAGTGCACCTGGACGCTTGTTTACACAAAGACACAGCCCCAGATTTTCTGACTCAGGAAGGAGACCGAAGATGCTGCCTTTATGATAACCAACTCAGGGTTTAAGACTTTTGGATAACGATTTTCAGTCCTGGCTGCACATTGAAATCACCTGGAAAAGGTTAGGTTTCTTTTTTTTTTTTTTTTTTTTTTTCATGCCTAGACCCTACCCCCAGAGATTCTGATTATTGGGGTTTTTGCATGGCCAGGACATTGGGATTTTTTTAAGCTCCCAGTAATTGCAATGTGCAGCCAGGGCTGAGAACCCCTGCCATGAGCCAGGGCTTCTCACAGTGTGGTCCAGCATCCCTGGGAATTTGTTTAAAATGTAGGGCTTCCCTCGTGGCACAGTGGTTAAGAATCCACCTGCCAATGCAGCGGACATAGGTTCGAGCCCTGGTCCAGGAAGATCCCACATGCCATGGAGCAACTAAGTCCGTGCACCACAACTACTGAGCCTGTGCTCTAGAGCCCGAGAGCCACAACTACTGAAGCCCGCATGCCTAGAGCCCATGCTCTGCAACAAAAGAAGCCCCCGCAATGAGAAGCCCGCGCACCACAACGAAGAGTAGCCCCCGCTCACTGCAACTAGAGAAAGCCCGCGTGCAGCAACAAAGACCCAACGCAGCCAAAAATAAATAAATAATTTTTTTTAATGCAAATTCTCTCTCTGTCCTTCCCCAACCCACTGAGTCAGAAATTCTGGGGGTGGGACCAGCGCACGGTGGTTCAATAAGCCATCTGGGAGATTCTGAAGCACACTCAAGCATAAGACACCCCACTACAAGGCACGGTCTCCCCTAACTTGCATGAGGATAAGAATTACTGGGTGGGGGTATCATTCCTAGACACCTCCCCACCCAGCCTCTGATCCTCAGAGGCTGCAGTAGGGACTGGAAATGTGCATTTTTACCAAGCACCCCTTTACTCTCCTGCTCAGTCTCCCAATGATTCCTACAGCCCTTGGAATTAAATCCAAAATCCTCTCCTCAGCCCATCCCTTCTGAGCCTCAGGCAAGTCAGGGCAACACTGGCTTAAAGAAATGCCAGGTAGGGAACCAGACACCCTACCCACCCCTACCTCCACCACCAGGCTTTCGCCTCATGGTCTTTATCGTTCTGTTACAGAGGCTGTTGAGAGCACTGCACACAGTTTCCCTGAAGAGCTTCTCTAACTAAATAATTATTTTTACATCCAAACCAACATTACCTCTGCCACCTGTTTACTTAGACAATAACCTAAATCAGAGAATATTAAAATATACATATACACACCACACATATATATACATTTACATACCAGGCATGCATATACACACCACACGTGCATATGCATACAACATAGACATATATACCATACATGAATATGCATGCCACATATACATGTGGCTCCACCTCCTAGAGTAATGAAAATAAAAACAAAAATAAACAAAGGGAACCTAATTAAACTTAAGAGCTTTTCAACAGCAAAGGAAACCATAAACAAAACGAAAAGACAACCTACAGAATGGGAGAAAATATTTGCAAATGATGTGACTGACAAGGGCTTAATTTCCAAAGTATACAAACAGCTCATACAACTCAATAACAAAAAAACAAACAACCCAATCAAAAAAATGGGCAGAAGATCTAAATAGACATTTCTCCAAAGAAGACATACAGATGGCCAAAAAATGCATGAAAAGATGCTCAACATCACTAATTATTAGAGAAACGCAAATAAAACTACACTGAGGTATCACCTCCCACCAGTCAGAATGGCCATTATCAAAAAGTCTATAAACAATAAATGCTGGAGAAGGTATGGACAAAAGAGAACCCTCTTAAACTGTTGGCGGGAATGTAAGTTGATACAGCCACTATGGAGAACAGTATGGATGTTCCTTAAAAAACTAAAAATAGAGTTGCCATATGATCCAGCAATCCCACTCCTGGGCACGTATCCAGAGAAAAACATAATTCGAAAAGATACGCACACCCCAATGTTCACTGCAGCACTATTTACAACAGCCAAGACATGGAAACAACCTAAATGTCCATCAACAGATGAATGGATAAAGAAGACGTGGTACATATATACAGTGGAATATTACTCAGTCATAAAAAGAATGAAATAATGCCATTTGCAGCAACATGGATGGACCTAGAGATTATCTACTAGATAAAGTAAGTCAGAGAAAGACAAATATCATATGATATCACTTATATGTGGAATCTAAAAAAATGATACAAATGAATTTATTTACAAAACAGAAATAGACTCACAGACATAGAAGAGAAGCTCATGGTTACCAAAGGGGAGAGGAGGGGGGGAGGGATAAATTAGGAGTTTGGGATTAACAGATACACACTAATATATATATAAAATAGATAATCAACAAGGACCTACTGTAGAGCACAGGGAACTTGACTCAATATTCTGTAATAACCCACATGGGAAAAAAATCTGAAAAAGAACAGATATGTGTATATGTATAACTGAATCATTTTTCTGTACACCTGAAAGTAATACAACATTGTAAATCAACTATACTTCAATATAAAAAAAATTAAAATAAATAAATAAAAAAATATATATACACAGCACACGTATATATACATTTACATACCACACGTGCATATACACACAACATACACATATATACCATATATGCATAATCACACCACATATACATGTCCATGCCACACATGTCTATACATGTCACATATACACACAACACGTGCGTATGCATACCACGTATACAGGCACATACCACATACACATATACGTACTCCATACGCACTTACATATACCTATATATACCACATATACTTACCACACATGCATACACATGCCACATATACAGATACACGGCACACATACCTATATACACCACGTACACCTATACGTATGCCCACCCATAACACTTCCTGAACACCAGCTCCCGCCCCTGCCCTGCACACACGCACACCTCTCTCCCAGGTGCCACTCATACTCAATTGTCAGAAGCTTTGGTCTTTCTGAGTCACTCTGGGGCCCAGAATATTTGCTGAGACCCTGGACCCCACAATCAGTGGGGGACAGACAACAGTCTCCTACCCAAAATCTGCCCCCTTCTTCCTTGCCAACAGCTCCCCAGTCTTGTGCAGGATGGGATGGCCAAGCACTCAGGGAAGGTGGCCCATCTCCAGGAGAAACTTCCAAGCTAAGGGGTCACAACCTTTCAGACCCGATAGCTCCTTTTTTATAATAGAAATATTTGTAATCCCCGCATTACTCCCCCAAAGGGAAATTCAAGGATACCTACACACATAATTTTTTTGTTAAATCAGAATAATGACCTGGTTGTAATATAAAGAAGAAATTAAAGGATACCTATAATAAAAAATAATAGGCATTTCAATATATAAATGCCCAGACACCACCACCTGGACGACATCAGGATGAAGCAGACACATGCTTATAGCCCGACTCAAAGTCACCATAAAAGCAACGGCCACAAACACCAACAGGCACGGGCCTGTGGGGAGTCCCTCAAACACCACCGAGCTGGTTGCCACCAGTGATGTGAGCTCCTGAAATAGAGAGGGAGCAACTCTTGTTAACGTTCTCAGCAAAACAAAGTACAGTCTTTCTTTGTTACAGTCTGTAGCTGCATCCCTGGAAAAGTTGGTCAACATTAAAACCCTCAAAGCATGTTGTGTTTATATGCAAAGTGGAGTTAGGTTCTAAGTTCAGATGATTATAATGAATGTCTAGAAGGAACACTTTTCACTAGGGGGACTGCTCCATGCATTGCAAGATATGTAACATCTCTGGTCCCCGCACTCTAAATGCCTTTGGCACCCTCTGGTTGTTGTGACAACATCAATGTCCCCATGCATTTTCAAAAATACCCCCTGGGATCAGTACCATACCTGCGGAAAGCTACAGGTTCCAACAAGGAGACAGCCCCCTTGGTCCCTTCCTCCCACCCTGTGGGTTTTGAATGCTATTGTGTGAGGACATGATGCTTGGAACTTTGGCAGCCATCTTGGGGCCATGAGGTAAAGACTGAAACTTCACAGAGATATCACCTTAGCGCCTAACAATCATTGAGTCAATTCCCCAACCCTCTAACTGCCTGCTTCCAGACATCCCATCACACAAATCAAATGCCTTTATTGTTTAAGCTCTATTGCTTGAACGTTCTCTGACTTGCAATGGAACACATCTTTACTAATAGAGGTAGACCCAACAGGCCAGCATGGGTGAATAAAACAAATATAAAAGATCCAGGCCATAAAATGATATGATGCCTCAGATTTTACTTTAAATACTCCCAGCAAAAACAAACAAACAAAAATGACTTCCGGGGCTTCCCTGGTGGCGCAGTGGTTGAGAGTCTGCCTGCCAATGCAGGGGACACGGGTTCGTGCCCCGGTCCGGGAAGATCTCACATGCCGCAGAGCGGCTGGGCCCATGAGCCATGGCCGCTGAGCCTGTGCGTCTGGAGCCTGTGCTCCGCAATGGGAGAGGCCACAAGTGAGAGGCCCACGTACCGCAAAAAAAAAAAAAAAAAAAGACTTCCAGTTATAAGATGAATAAGTGCTGGGGCTGTAACATATAGCATTGTGACTATACAATCCTGTACTGTACATTTGAAAGTTGCTAAGAAAGTAGATTTTTAAAGTTCTCGCCACAAAAAAAAAAAAAAAAAAAAACTGTAAATATGTGAAGTGACGGATGTGTTAACTAACCTTATTGTGGTAATAATTTTTCGATATATACATATATCAAATCGTTACATTATACACCCTATACTTACACAACGTTGTATGTCAATTACATCACAATAAAGTGGGGGGGCGGAACAGGATGGGATTGACAAGATTTTCTTTTAAGATAAATCTTGAGAAATCCCCCTTGAGAAAAACATTTGAATTTTGGCTGTGGGGACAGATGAAACAACATGGCAAATGTTGATGGCCGCCGAAGCCAGGCAATGGATATACTACACATAACGTACTGTATACGACTGTGAAAAGCATCATAAGAAAGAGGTGAAAATATATAATATTTTTAAAGGGTAATTGTTTTTTTAAAAGTTGGCTCACTTCTCTCCTGAAGCTAGGCTATAATTCTCACTTTGTTTTTTTAGAAGAACTGGAGACTGTCCTGAGGGTTGAAACCTGCATCACAAAATGGGTCCCTGTAGATTTCATCATCTCAAGAGTACAGATTAGGGTAACGGAATATGTTATAGCCCCGTGGCTGAGCCCAATGGCTTGACAGCCGGAAGTCCAGGCTCTGCTATTTATCGGGTGTGTGACCTTAGGCAAGTTACTGACCTCTCTGGGCCTCAGTCACCACTGCTGTAAAACAGGTTTAACAACAGTGCCCACCTCTTGCATGACGGTAAGAAACAAATGAAACTACATGTGTACTTAAGAAACAGTAGCTGCTGTGGCTATTATTTTATATTTACTTCGAGTCTAAAGCCTGGACTCTCAGCCTTCCCTTGCCACCCAGGGAAATGACTAGGTGTTCTCAAGCTTTTAACCTGACTATATTTCTGAGCACCCCTACCTCCATTCTGATCTTATCTCCCCTCCCCTCCCCACTCCATCCCAGTATTAATATGGAGTGAACATTTATAATGTCAAGCACTGGGCTGGGTTCTTTACCTGGATTATCTCATTTAATCCATGATATTATTAGACCCATTTTACAGAGGAGAGAACTGAGGCTCAGAGAGGTTAAAGGCCTACACCTCCCAGGTGGGCTCTGAAACCAGGTGTACCTGATTCCCTAAAGTTGGAGTCGTTTTAAAAGTTCTCCCACCACAGGTATTGATGGGTCAGAATAAAGGTCTCACCCCAAAGACTTGCCCACATTTGGTCTCTACACACAGGTACCACCCAATTTTTTAGACCCATTCTGCAGATAAGAAAGTTGAGTCCTACAGTCTATCCCAGCAGCAGAGATGGACCACCTTTCTGATTTCCACATCTCATGAGCTGGGTGTGAAGCTCACATCTCTGGACTCTCCATCCAGTGCTCATTGCACTCCTCTCCCCAGTCTACCCCCTACCCCTCAGCGCTGACCCCATTCTGCACCCCAGGCCTGGGGAAGCAGGGGGAGTGACACAGTGGACAACTGGTCCAGGGATCAGAAGATGCAGTTCTGGCACCAGTAAGTTGTGTGAACTTGGGTCACTGACTTCCCTTCTCTAAGCCCCAAATTCCTCATCTCACCCCCAAACCCTACATCTGTGGTCATCTCAACAGCCCCCAGGGAGAGTCCCACTCTCCTCTCACACCCTGACCCCACATTCCTCACCCTCATCTTCAGAAGGTGGAGACACAAAGAGTCATAAAACACAAAGAAGCCTGCTCTTTGGAGCCCAAAGTTGCTGTCCTTTCAAGGACAAAGAGAAACAGACCTGCATTAACCACGTACACCTCGACCTCCCCAGAGCTGGGTGAGGAGCCATATCTGCGGGAAGCACTGCCACCCTGTGGTCACTAGGATCCACTGCAGGCCACCTCCAGGGGCTTGCAAGAAGTCCGCCATCTGCTGAAGGGCTGAGATTCAAAAGGGGAAGAGGAAGGCACCGTTGGCCCTTAGGGGTGGCAAAGTGCAACAAGGCCAGGAGGAGAGAGAGGGCGATATGGCACACTGGGAAGTGCAAAGGGCGGTTCCCTGCCGGGCATGCTCTTTCCCAGATACGACACACTCCCTCTCTCACCCCTCCAAGCCTCCACTCACAGGTGTCGTCTCTCACCACCCTATTTAAAATGGCAATGTCAGCATGCCCCACAGCCCTGTGCTCTATATTTCCCTGTAGCGCTCATCCCATCAAAGGGGTTATGTGCTTCAGTGCCTTCGACCACAGGTCTTGCCAATTGTGTCTCCCGAACTAGAAGGTTTGTTCTAACAGGACAGGAAGTTTTGTCTGTCTTGCTGGCTGCTGTGTCCCCAGCACCTAGGATAGTCCCTGGCCCCTAGCACATTTATTTTCAGTTGAATCAATGAATCAATGAATGAATGGGTTCAGTGGCTAAGGCAAGCCGCCAAGGGTCTCTGAGCCTCAGTGTCCTCAATAGTAAAATAAGGATAAAAACAATCCCCTCTATCTGCATCCCAGGATTACAGTGAAGATCAAATGAGCTCCTATTCAGTGGGTTCTGTAGTAAGTTGAATGCGTCCCTCAAAAATTCACGTCCACTCAGAAGCTCAGAATATGATCTTATTTGGAAATATGGTCTTTGTAGATGTAATTAGTTAGCACAGGGCCATCCTGGATTAGGGTGAGCCCTAAATCCAATGGCACGTGGGGAAGAAGCCCATTCAAGGACGGAGACAGAGATGGGAGTGATGCTGCCTCCCGACAAGGAACACCTGGGGCCACCAGAAGCTGGAAGAAGCATGGACAGACTCTTCCCTTCAGCAGAAGCATGGAGCTACCGACACCTCGATTTTGGATTGCTCACCTCCGGAACTGTGAGAGAATAAATGCCTGCCGTGTTAAGCCACCTAGTTTGTCACACTTTGTTGTTGCAGCAGCCACAAGACACTAAAACAGGTTCCTGTTTAACACGCTGGAAGGGGCGAAACAGATGTCTGTGGTTGAATGACATGCATATCCTGTTCACCACAGCCCCGGTCAGCACGGATTCTTTATACGTATTTTTCTCTGGAACGTTTTCTTCTAAAACTAAAGGCTAGGGACTTCCCTGGTGGTGCAGTGGCTAAGAATCCACCTGCCAATGCAGGGGACACGGGCTCGAGCCCTGGTCCGGGAAGATCCCACATGCCGCGGAGCAACTAAGCCCGCGCACCACGACTGCTGAGCCCGCGTGCCACAACTACTGAAGCCCGCGCGCCTAGAGCCCGTGCTCCACAACAAGAGAAGCCACCGCAGGGAGAAGCCTGCGCACTGCATAGAAGAGTAGCCCCTGCTTGCCGCAACTAGAGAAAAGCCTGCGTGCAGCCACAAAGACCCAACGCAGCCAAAAATAAATATAAAATAAAGAAATTTATAATAAAAATAAAGGCCTTTGCCTCATGCTGAATACAAATGTGCACACGGCCAGTGCGTGCGGGAGTCAGCCGGGGCTCCACAGTCTCAGCCATGGAGCGTGAACAGCTCCTGCTGCAGGTGGTCTCCAGCAGAGGAGGCTCCTAGGGTGGCGGGTTTCCCAATTGGTACGGCTCACTCTGCACCCACCTCTCTTTCTCCTGCTTCTCTTGGGTTTGGTGGACGATTCTGGCCTATCATGGAGTATCAGAGGTACACTGGTGAGAAAGCCAGACCTGGTGGTGAAGTAAAGGCTTTCCACCAGCTCTAGGCTCCTCCAAGGAAATGGGTGTGTTAGTTTCTTACTGCTGCTGTAACAACTTACCACAAATTTATGACTTAAAACCACATTTATTTATCATTTCACATTTCTGGAAGTCAAGAGTCTGAAATAGGTTTTATTAGGCTAAAAGTAAACGTGTTGATCGAGCTGGTTCCTTGTGGAAGCCGTAGGGGACAATCCATTGCCTTGACTTCTCCAGCTTCTAGAAGCCACCCGCATTCCTTGGCTCATGGCCCCTTCCAGTCAGCAGCCTCTACACTCCATCCTCTGCTTCCATCGTTACATCTCTTTCTCTGACTCTGACCCTCCTGTCTCCCTCTTTCCCTTATAAGGGCCCTTGTGAGTCCATGCCGCCCACCTGCATGACACAGGATCATCTCCCATCTCAAGACCCTCAACTTAATCCCGTCTGCAAAGTCCCTTTGCCATGTAAGGTAACATTCACAGGTTCTAGAGATTAGGACGCTGGCATCCGTGGAGGTGGGGGCCATTGTTTTGCTGACCACAGTAGTGAAGGGAGAAAGATGGTCAACACCAGCCAGCAGTTTGGGTCAGCTGGAAGCCTTCTGACATTTCCCATGGCCCCCCGGCCATTCTCTGCCCAGAAGAGGAAAGATTTCCTCAATACATAGAACAGATAATGCCTCTGCCTGCTGTCAACCTCCCATATCTTCCTGTCACTCAGAATAAAACCCAAACTTCTGACTACAGGGATCTCCCGATCTGACCTTGGCCACTTCACCCGACCTCATGGCCCCACACTCTGCAGCTTGCTAACTGTGCTCTAGCCACTCTCTCCTTCTTTCTGTTCCTCAAACACAGAAGGTCATTCCCACCTCAAGACACTTGCACGTGCTGTTTCCACTGTGTGAACTGCTCTTCCCTCTTCCCTTCCACCCAGGCACCTTCTCGTGCTGCAGGTCTCTGCTCACAGAGGCCCACTCGGACCACCGTATCCAAAGGAGCCCCCCCACCCATGCCCATTATTCCAATGTGATTATTCCATCACATTCTTTTCTTTTCTTCATAGCACTTATCACTATCTGAAGTCATCTCAACTCTTTTATTTACTCGCTTCCCTTCTGTCTGTAATGAAGGTAAAGCTCCAGGAGACTAGGAACCTCACCTGCCTTCGCTGCTGCATCTCCAATGCTGAGCACTGTGCTTGGCAAGTAAGAAGTGCTTGTTAATTGTTTGTTGTATCAACAAGTCTCATAGGTAATCATACTTACAGGTATTATTATTACCCCTATTTTACTGAGGAGAATACTGAGGTACAGAGAAGTTCGGTAACTTGTCCAAGGTCACAGAGCTATGTACTAGCTTCCTAAGGCTGCTGTAACAAAGTACCATAAACTGGGTGGTTTAAACAACAGGAGTTCATCGTCTCACAGTTCTAGAGGCTGCGAGTCCAAGGTCAAGGTGTCAGCAGGCTTGGTTCCTCCTGAGGGCTGTGAGGAAAGGATGTGTCCCAGGCCTCTCTCCTTGGCTTGTGGATGCCATCTTCTCCCTGTGTCTCTTCACATTGTCTTCCCTCTTGCATGTCCGTGTCCAATTTCCCCCTTTTATTAGGACACCTGTCAGATTGGATTAGAGCCCACCCTAAATGACCTCACTTCAACTTGATTACCTCTGTAAAGACCCGATCTTCTAAGAGCCCACATTCTGCAGTCCTGGGGCTTAGAACTTCAACATATGAATTTAGCAGTGTGGGAGGACAATTCAGCCCATGAGAACTAGTATGTGGCACAGGCAGGATTCAAACCCAGGGCTGTGTGACACGACATCACCGCAAGAGAGAGGAAGGTGACTATAGTGGCTGGTGGTATTGGTGGCCCCTACTGTCATGCAGTCTGACTTCTCTCGCTCAACCCCACCTACTCATTTATAGCAAAGCCCAAAGCATGAGGCACACCGGAGACACTGGCAGAATCAAAACATGAGATATCTGCCCGGAGACACTTTTAACAGGACAAAGAGATGTCTCCCCCTAGTGGGAGTCGCAGGAAATGCCATTGGGAGGAAGGAGAAAAGGGAGCCTTGTTCAGGTTCCTCTTGAGTGAGAACTTGAAAGTGAAGCTGGACAACAGTCATGACGACCCTGGGGGGCAGGGCAGCCACTGCCGCTCAGTTCCAACTCTGGGCTCTGCAGGATGGTGGGGTCTCGGCTCCCAGAGAGGACATCTCCACCAGGAGGCAGCAAAGGTCCCATTAATTTTCAAGCTACAGCCGCCATCTGGTCCCTTTGAGCTCCTTGTGGTGAGAGATGAGCAGGCAAAGAAAGGAGCCGCCGTCCAGGCAGCAGGAATCACCTCTCGGATTAGCGGGAGAGGCAGGGCTGCCTTCCCACCAAGGGGTCGGGGCAAGGATGTTTAGCATCCGCATGACTTCACCTGGGCACCTCGTGCCAGCTTCTGATAGTCTCTTAGTCAGTTCAGCTGCCATAACAAAGTACCACAGACTGGCTTTTCACCAATTTATTTCTCACAGTTCCGGAGCCTGGAAGTCCAAGATCAGGTTGCCAGCAGGGTCGGGTTCTAGTGAGGGCATCTTCTAGGTTACAGACAGCCAATTTCTCATTGTATCCTCACATGCAGAAAGAGGAGGCTCTCTGGGACCCATTTTATAAGGGCACTAATCCCATCCCTGAGGACTCCACCCTCATGACTTAATCTCCTCCCAAAGGCCCCACCTCCTAATGCCATCACATTGGGGGTTAGGATGTCAACATATGAATCTAGGGGGACACAAACAGTCCATGGCACATGGAGAAGGCTCAAGTGCAGCAGCCACAGCCTGAGTAGGGGATGGTGACCTTGAAGATGAAGATCTCGGTCAGTCCCAAGTAAACCCCTGGGCCAGCAGGGGACATGGCCAAGGCCAAGGAGATGGAGAGTGAATAAGAGAGAACAGAGACAGGAACGCCTGCTGGAAGCTGAGTCTCCCTCCCAGCCTTTTCCCTTCAGGAAGGAGGTGGGCAGACACTGACACGGAGCCCAGGACACAACTCAGACTCCAGTTTCATGGAATACCATCCTAATACATGAGAGAAGTTCTAATCTCTTGCAATCATGCAGAAGGGATATATTAAGTGAAAAGAGTGAGGGTCCATATTCATATCTGCTTGTAATGATTCTGCACCCAATTACAATGTGTTTTTCCCACACCACCAAGCAATTCTTTGACACCAGCTGTGTGTCCTACAGTTCAACTCAATTCTGACACTCTCTACCTGGAGATAGCACCAGGTCCCACAGGTTGTGGACTCAGTTCTACAAGACCCCCACTTCCACCCCCACCCCACCCCAAGATACCAATCATATATCCAGTTTGTCTCCTGTGCTTCTGACTGATCAGTTATACATTGGAGCTTCTTCATGTTCGATTAATTTGCTAGAGCATCTCACAGAACTCAGAGAAACATTTTGCTTACTAGGTCACGGGTTTATTACAAAAGAATATAACTCAGGAACAGCCAGATGGAAGAGACACATCAGGCAATGTATGGGGAAGGGGCGTGGAGATTCCTTGCCCTCTCCAAGCACACCACTCCCTCCAAATCTCCATGTGTTCACCAACCCAGAAGCTCTCTGAAACCCATGCTTTTTGGGTTTTTATGGAGGCTTTAGTATAGAGGCATGATCGATTCAATCATTGGCCACTAGTGACTGATTCAGCCCCTCTCCCCTCCCTGAAGAAGTGGGACTGAAAGTTCCCACCCTCTAATCACTTGGTTGGTTCCCCTGACAACAAGCCCCCATCCTTAGGTGCTTCCAAAGTCACTTCATTAACATAACAGAAGACTCCTTTCTGCTCTCATCACAGGAAATTCCAAGGGTTTTAGGAGCTCTGTTCCTGGAACAGAGATGAAGACCAGATATATATTTCTTATTATAAATCACAATATCACAGCTTGAACTTGAATTTGTAGAAATAAAAACTTCTGGAATCCCGCAGAAGAAAGGAAGAGCAGTGGTTACCCGTGAGGGAGGTTACCTGGGTGCATGGCTGCAGAAAGGAGGACAGAGCTGCAGCAGACAGGCTGAGGGGAGAGAGGGGCTGAGATGGAGGCTGTAAGGCACCTGCCAACCGCGGTCATCAGCACAGAGCCAAGTGTCCCAGGAGGAAGAGATGCCGTTTTCCTCTCACTGAGCCCCTGGAAAGCTCTCTGCAGCCCCCCTAAAGGATGGGGTTTTACACTGGGTATCTCTTTACATTGCTGTTTTTTTGTGGGTTTTTAAAAATTAATTAATTTAGTTTTGGCTGCTTTGGGTCTTCGTTGCTGCACGGGCTTTCTCTAGTTGTGGCGAGCGGGGGCTACTCTTCATTGTGGTGCGTGGGCTTCTCATTGCTGTGGCTTCTTTCTCTTGTTGTGGAGCACAGGCTCTAGGAGCACTGGCTTCAGTAGTTGTGGCACGCGGACTCAGTAGTTGTGGCTCGCGGGCTCTAGAGCACAGGCTCAGTAGTTGTGGCGCACGGGCTTAGTTGCTCCGCGACGTGAGGGGTCTTCCCAGACCAGGGATCGAGCCCGTGTCCCCTGCATTGGCAGGCGGATTCTTAACCACTGTGCCACCAGGGAAGTCCTACATTGCTGTTTTTTAACTGCTTGAACATATTATCCACCAAGAAGTAAATTTTAAAAATAACCTTAACTATTTTAGAGTGCATGTATGTTGTTACAAATTTTCTGGGTCTTACAAGTCTTCATACACTTCAATATAGAGAATCTGCTTTTAAAAATCAAGCTTCAAGAAATAACTTTTTGAAAAATGCAAATAAGTACCTTTCCTGCAGGACTGTTGATAAACAGGGGAAATCTAGAAATAATCCAACTGCACAATGATAAGAAGTAGTTACATAATCATGGATCCAGGCTTAAAAGCCATGCTTATAAACTAGTTTTTATAAAATTCCATGTGTAAAACTTGTTTTAAGAAAACGTTGTCAAGAGGTAACAAGCGTTGGTGAAAATGTGGAGAAAGGACAATCCTTGTGCCCTGTTGGTGGGAATATAAATTGGTACAGTCTTTACAGAATAATGTATGGAGACTCCTCAAATATTAAATATGATCCAGCAATCCCACTTCTGGGTATATACCCAAAGACATGCAAACAATCTGTGTCTACTGACAGATGAATGGATAAAGAAAATGTGATAGATAGATAGATGATAGATAGATAGAATTCGAACATAGAAAGAATGCCATTTGTGACAACATAAATGAAACTGGAGGGGATTATGTTAAGTGAAACAAGGCAGACACAGAAAGACAAACTATATGATTTCACTTATATGTAAAATCTTTTTAAAACCAAATTAACAGAAACAGCAAGTAGAATAGTGGTTGCCAGGGGCTGGGGTGGGAGTGGGGGTATGGGAGGGAATGGGGAAATATTGGTCAAAGGGTACAGCTTTCCAGTTATAAGATGAATAAGTTCTGGGGATGTAATGGACAGCATGGTGACTATAGTTAGTAACACTCTATTGTTTACTTGAAAGTTGCTGTGAGAGCAGATCTTAAATGATCTCTCCACCACCACCACCACCACACAAAAATGGTAATTATGTGAGATAATGGAGGTGCTAACTAACTTTATAGAGGTAATCATTTCACAATATATACATGTAACAAATTATCATGTTGTATACCTTAAACTTACACAACGTCAATTATATCTCAATAAGACTGGAAGAAGAGAGAAAATGTTGTCAGGTTAATTATCTATCTGGGCTGACAATGAAATATGATACAGTCATTTAAGTTTTTTCAAATAACATTCAACCATGTGCCATGATATTTAGGATTTATAGTATTTATTGGGTTTTCCGCAATAAGCATATGTTAGTTTTATAGTGAGAGAAGCTGTTTTACCATAAGCTGTATTAAAGTAAAATAAGGAAGTGAAGGGGTTTGGGGGGTCTTGGACCTCCCAGGACCTCCTCATCCCTGTGTGGCCACACTGGTCTTCTCTGTCAGCCAAGTTCGACTATTTCACCAGGTAAGATTTACTGAAATCCAGACATCAGCTCCACATTCTCTCTGTAACAGCAGATGGGTCTCTCCCCAATCTGTCTCCATCATGGACTGAATGTTTGTGATCCTCCTAAATTCATACATTGAAGCCCTAACCCACAATATGATGGTATTAGGAGATGGGGCCTTTGGGGGGCAATTAGGTTTAGATGAGGTCACGAGGGTGGGGCCCCCATGATGGGATTAGTGTCCTTGTAAGAAGAGGAGAGACAACAGAGCTCTCTCTCCACCATGTGAGGACACAGTGAGAAGGCAGCCAACTACAATCTAGGAGGAGAGTTTTTACAAGAACCCGACGATTCTGGCACCCTGATCTTGGACTTCCAGCTTCTAGAACTGTGAGAAATAAATATCTGTTGTTTATAAGCTGCCCAGTCTATTGTATTTTGTTACTGCAGCCAGAATGGACCAAGACAATCTCCCTCCTAGCAGCCAGAGGAATAATTGCAGAATTTGCCTCTGATCGTGTAGCCCTGCTTAAACTTTTTGGCTGGCCCCACTGCCCTCAGGACAGACCTACACCCCTTACTTTCCACCCTTCCACCCTCCTCTAGGGCCCCTACCATCCTGTTCCCTGTGCTCCAGCTACCTTGGACTACTTTCAGCTCTTCAAACACTACCTAGGCCTTTGCTCATGAGGTTTCCCACACTGAGAGCCCCATTTTCCTGATCTTTCACCCAGTTAGCTGAGAGTCAGCCTCCAGGGTTCAACTTAGGTGTCATTGCCTCTGACCCCCCAAGTCAGAGGTAGGAACTTTCCTCTGAACTCCTGGGCCCTGCGCCAGCTCTCTCAGAGCAAGTACTACATCTATAACTGTCTATTCGTGATTGTATGGGTCAGTCCCACCAGAAGAGATGATCCTCTCCAAACAGGACAATGTAGAAAATATTGCTTGGGTTAATATTGCCAGGTAACAAAGAATCCCAAAACTTAGTGACTCAACGTAACACAGTTTTATTATCTCTTTTGATTCTAGGGGTTGACCAGGCTCAGCTGGCAATTCTTCCACTCTACATGTTGTCACCTGGAACTGCAGTCATCCGAAGGCTCAGCTGGGCTGGCTGTCCGGGTGGCTCACTCACATGGCTGGCGGCTGTAAGCTCAGCTGGGGCTGTTGACTAGAGCACCGAAGCTCTCCAACCTGTGGCCTCTCCATGCCACTTGGTGTTCTCACAGCCTGGCAGCTAGGTTCTAACTGAGAGAGTCCCAAGCAAGTGAAAGCAGAAGCTGCAGGTCTCTACAGGTCCAGCCTTAGCGGATACGCAGCATCACTTCTACCACATTCCACTGAGCAAAGAGATTCGCAAGGCCAGCCCTGATTCAGGGGGAAGGGAAACAGACTCCACCTCTTGATAGGAGGAATAGCTGGAATTGACAGCTTACCTTTCTTTTTAATTGAAATGCATTTGACATATAACATTGTGCACATTTAAAGCGCACAAGCTATTAGTTTGATACATTTATATTTAGTAATATGTTTACCATTGTAGGGACAATTAGCACCTCTATCGCATCGCATAATTGTCATTTCCTTTTAGCGGTTAGAATAAGTTCTAGTCTCTTAGCAAGTTTGATGATGATAATACAATATTGTTGTCTACAGAGTCATTATCCTGTGCATTAGATCCCTAGGACTCACTACAAGTTTGTACCTTAAACAGCATCTGTTCTGTCTCCCCAACCACCATCCCCTGGGAACCACCCTTTGACTCCGCTTTTATGAATTTGGTCTTTTTAGATTCCACATATAAGTTACATCACGCAGTATTTGTCTTTCTCCCTCTGACTTACCTCACTGAGTATAACGCCCTCGAGGTCTTTAATCCACTACAAGTGTTTGTTTACAAAAGGGCTAGTGACAAAGGCGTAGGATAGTGTGTCACCTGGGGTTAGTGGTCGCAGGGAAGGAGTGGTTACCAGAATCCAAAGGAAAGAGATTTGCATGGAAATGGCTGCCTCCCAAAGAAGAGTGACTTTCAGTTGAAGGCCGTCTCCAGCCCAAGGCACAGGAATAAATACCCTGGCCTCCATCGCCTTCCTCTCTCCAGTCTCCTGCCAGGGCTCCCTCTCGGCCAAACCCAACCAGAAGCCGGATGGCTGTGAGCCCATTGAGATAACCTACAAAGCCCAGCTTCCTGGGGCAAAAGAGGGGTGGAGAGTGGATCTGGGGGGACAGACAGAGATTCGGCATATGTGTCCACCTTCCCTACCAGACTGTAAACCCTGGAAGACCAGCACATTTAATCAGTCAGGTGAGGCCGGGCTGTGTTTGCAGAAACACACAAGCCTCGACACTTAGTTGCATAAAAGAGTGAAGTTTCTTTCTTCTTCATGCATATGTACCTCGTGGGTCTCTGCTCACCGTGGTCACCCAGGCACTCCGAGACCCAGAAGGTCCCAAGGCTGGCAGGGACGCCACCATTTTGCACAGTGCCACAGGGAAGAAAGCACGGGAGGGTCTCTTGACAACCATGTAACCTTTGTCCTGGAAATGACACCAATCACTCCCACTACAACTCACTGGCAGGGAGTGGTCACCCACCCTCCCACAAAGAGACTGATGTGCAATCCTACCACACGTCCGGAAGTCAGCAAGCTGGAAATATTGGGTCAACAGCACTAACATCCTGTTCTTGTTTGCATCCCTGGCCCCTAGTGCAGCACCCTGGTAATGTTTGTCAACTGACTAAATGACTGTCATAGCAGGACCATTCTCCTGTTGGTGGCAGAGAATAGAAGGGTGAGAATAATCCACTGGGCTACTTGTCCCCCAAAGTGACCTTCAGGTAGAAAAAATATGACAGTAAAACGATTACAAGAAAATGCATAAATAGCCATTGTTCACTTACTCATTCGACATGCATAGTGAGTGCCTAGAAGTTTCCAGATTCCCATGGATTCTGGTATTTGGACAGGAAAGGGCTCTGTATCACTCAAGTTTTTGTTTGCAAGCAATAGAAACTGGCTCTGGTTAATTAAGCAGTAAAGGTGTTTGGTCAAAAGTTATTGGAGGAGTTTTGTAATCGTCTGGACCCAATGGGGCCCAGAGAGGGGAAGCTGGGTCTCCCAGGGCAGGGGCACTGGGAAAGGGACACGCCAGAGGAAGGCCCGCCCTGAGCCTGTTCTGGTTTCCCCCTTGCATGGCATCTGCCCAGCTGGCAATGGATACATTTCCTCTGCTCTGTCCTCTTTCTTCTCCCTCAGCTCCTGGTTTCTTCCTCTGCCCTGACTCACTTTCATCCCTGCCTGCCCCCGTTACATAACCGTCCCCTGTTATGTAACCCAAGTCACCCCAGGCTCCCGTCCCCTCCTTGCAGCTCCCACTTCAGCCTTGCCTGTCAGGTACAATCCTTCACAGTTGGCTGGGCCAAACCCTCAAGAGGAACGCAAGAGAGGGAGGAGGGGGAAGGGGAGAGGGAGAGGCCATTCCTCTTCCCAGCAGGGGCTGGACGAGGCTCCCTGGGAGGAAGGAGCTCTGGAGGGTCCTGTTCTGCACATGAAGCCCTGGCCCATGGCCTGCTGTCAGGGGACACAAACTGGTTTTCTGTGCCCCAACTTCCACTTCTGTAAAATGGGGATAGAGATATAGTTAATAATACTGTATTGCATACTTGAAATTTGCTAAAAGAATAGATCTTAAGTGATTTGACCACACCCCCCTAAAAAAAGAAATAACTTTGTAGGGTGATAGAGTATTAATTTGCTTAATTGTGGTAACATTTCATAATGTATACATATATCAAATCATGTCATATGCCTCAAATACAATTTTTATTTGCCAATTATACCTCAAAAAAGCTGGAAAAACATTTTGATAAAGTAAATGTGGATATATTTTATCCCATGGGATTATCACAGGATTGGAAAAGTTTATATATATATATATATATATATATATATATATATATATATATATATATATATATAATTTAGAACAGTGCCTGGCACTCCATAAATACTAAAGAACTATTTGCAGGACTTCCCGGGCAGCCCAGTGGTTAAAATTCCACGCTTCCAAGGGAAGGGGTACAAGTTTGATCCCTGGTGGGGAGACTAAGATCCCACATGCCACACAATGTGGCCCAAAAATAAATAAATAAATTAAAAAAAAAAAACAGCTTTAAAAAAATAAACAAATAACTATTTGCTTTCTTTTCGTGAGATGGATTCTAAAAGTGTGTCTTGATCAGTGGTTCTCAAACTTTATGTTCTCGGAACCCCTTTACACTCTTAAAATTGATAGAAGACTTCAAAGAGTTTTTGTTTAGGTGGGTTATACCTACCAATATTTACCATATTTTAAATTAAAGCCAAGCAATTTTTTAAAATATTTATTCATTCATCTAAAATTAATAATAATAAACTCATCACCTGTTAATGCAAAATCTTTTTACCAAAAAAACCCCTCCATTTCCCAAAACAAAAAGCGCTAGTGATATTTTACATTTTTGAAAATCTCTGTTATGTCTGACTTAATAGAAGGCAGCTAGCTGTATGCCACATCTGCCAATGCATTCAACCTGTTGCAATATCAAGTGTCTTGAAGATGCTAGAAAATTTCACTGTATACTCATGACAGAATGATAGTGAAAAGGACAAATAAGACTTTTGTACTATTATGAAAACAGTTTTGGTCTGGCAGACGCCCTGAGAGGTTCCCTGGAACACACTTTGGGAAAAACCTGGTACACTGAGGAGAGGAAGAGGGCAGAGAAAACAGGCATATTTTCATGTCTTCACCCAATTTGTGAAGCCCTACTTGGCACCAACTCCATTCAGCCAATGATGCAAAGCCCTTGACAGGTATCAGCTCAGTTACTGCTCATTTAACTCTGATGGGTGGGGCCTGTTATGATCAACCTCCACTGCACAGATGCAGAAACCAGCCTAGACACTGAGACACTAAGTGACTTTTCCAAGGTTGCTCGGTGATCTTGATATTCAGTGCCCAGTATTTCTGACTCAAGAGCTCCTGCTCTTAAACTCGGAGTTCTAATGTTTCCTCCCACCCAACTAGGCCGCTTCTGGCCAATGAAATGTAAGGGGAAGTCCACAGCTGAGAGGAGATGGGGAAAGGGGTAGTTCTAGGAATGATTTCCTTCCTGGTTAACAGGCGGCTCATAAGGAGAGTTCTCTTCCCTGAACCCCTCTTTCCTACATTTTGAGAGTATCAGGTGAAGACTTGATGGTGCTGTGGCAACCATCTTGTGACCATGAGGTGCCACCCTGAGGATGGCAGAACAGAAGGCTGGAAAGAGTCTGGGCCCTTGTTGACATTGTTGAGCCATGAATCAGCTGTGAGATCACTCACGTCCCAACTTACCGTTGTATGATAACAAGAACCCCTATTGTTTAGGCCATTTTTTGTTCTGTTACTTGAATACTGCCTAACCTACAGCTTTGGGGACATTTGGAGCATGCCCCCATGTTGGCCTCACAGGGAACCACAGGGGCCACGATGAGACTATTCCAAGTAATTTGTGGACCACAGACAAGGACCTGTGGGAGCCAATGCAGGAAAGAAATAGCAAGTGGTTGCTACATGGTGAGGACAGTTGACACCCTGGTTTGTGGACACCTGTGAGGCAACCCGATGGGGACTCTGGAAATAACTGAGGAACACTTTGCAAGAGTGACTGAATCTTCTAACACATAATGGGAGGCATAAGTTACACTGAGGCAAGAAAGAGTGTGATGATTGATTAGTGATGTCTGTCACAGGCACAAACCCATAGAGTGGTAGCAATGATATGTCCCACACTTGCTTACTTCTGGCTGCTCACTCCAAAAATGCATCCAGAGATGACAATAGCCTGAAGTGTCCCTCACTCCCACTCTGGAGGGAGAGTCAAGCTCTGGAGTCTCTGGGGAAGCTGAGCCTCCAAGCAAGGGCTCCCAGAGCTCCATTAATTGGGGGCACTCCCACATGCCCTGGACTAACCACCTCTCACACTCTAGTGAAACAGTCTGCCTCCTCAGCTGGCCTGGAGCTCCCTGAAGCAGGATCCACCTCGTGTCCATCTGTGAACCACAACGGGATCAGGCACAGAGCCTGGCACTTAGCACATACCCAAGGATCATGTTAGTGTTGCCATCAAGGTCTTCTATTCAGGCAGTCGCCTGTCTGAGGCAATTAGAGAGGTACTGAAATTATCCTATCAGATGCTTGAATCCCCATGATTCAAATTCACTTCTCCATGGAGTTAAGTTGATGTTTCCAGAAATTTCACCTGTGAGGTAGTGCAGTGAATGGGAAGAGCATGAGTAGCTAGGTTCACATCCTGCCTCTGCTCACTTGCCAGCCATGAGACTTCAGACAAGTCATTCAACCTTTCCAGGACTCAATTTTGTCACCGTGAGATACCGATATCTACCTCAGAAGTTTCCATGGGTAGGACGAGATGATCCACAGAAATGGACTTGGCAATTCCAGGGTCCTGAGCAGCACCTTCATTTGGAAGATGATCTATTTGGCAGAGAAAAGAGGTTTGGATACAGAATAGACATACTTCAAAGGCGAAAGCAAGGCTGGAATTTAATTATTCGCTTAGTCAACAAATATCTGTTGAACTGGGCACGGGATACAAGGATGAACAACAGACACGGTTCCTGTTTTCATTGAGCTTAGCGCCTCTAGTCACATGAGTAAATAAAACTGAAAGTTCAGTTCCATAGTCATACTAATCACATATAAAGTGTTCAATAGCCACAGATCGCTGGTGACTACCATACTGGACGGTGCAGATAGAGAAGACTTCCATCATTGTGGAAAGTTCTTATTGGGACAGCACTGAGATACGGTCTAGCAGGGAGACAGATACTAAAAAACGAGCTACACAAACACCTAATTACACATCGTGACATTTGTCAGTAGAAAAGCCGCAGGCAGTGCTCTCATCATTTTTCAGTTGAGAAGTAGAGCCAGGGAAGCCATTAGCTTGAAGTGGACCGAGTATCTGAGAGCTGACATAGCTCCTGGCACCTCCTAGAGCTGTTCCCTCCAGGGCTGGAAACCGGGAGAGCACTCCGGGGACATGAGGCTTGTCTGTGATGATATCTGACCTTGCAGCAAATGACACTAGTTTAGCCACTGGTTGAGAGGAAGTGCCTGGGTTGAATCCTAGCTCTGCCAACTGTATGACTGTGGCGGGTAATTAACCCCCCTGGGCCTCAATGTCTCCATCTGTAACGTGGATGAACAACAGTATCTGGCATAGAGGGTTGCTGGGAGGAATAAATACTTTGAAGAATATAAAGCCCTTAGAAGATCTCCTGGCCCACAGTGAGTACTACATAAGTTATCATGATGATGGTGATGGGTCCTTGGGACCTTGAACTCTGGGGGGGGGGGAGACGGGGGGAGATGCACCTGCTACTCAATAGCTTCCTTCATTTTCACCCTTTTCTTCCCAAAGTATCATCGCTCAAAGCTAAACTGATCATCACAGTCAGGGTCCCTCTGAAAATAAGCCGGGAAAGGGAATATAACCATGATTGTAATATTAACAAAACTCACACTAACAGTTTTCCATGCCAGGCTCTGTGTGAAGCTCTTTACAGGTATTGTGCTGTTTTTTGTTTATTTGTTTGGCCACACCGTGCGGCTTGTGGGATTTTAGTTCCCTGACCAGGGATCGAACCCGGGCCCTTGGCAGTGAGAGCGCAGGGTCCTAACCACTGGACCACCAGGGAATTCTCTGCATTATATGTTTAATCTTTACAATAACCCCAACAGGCATGTACTACTACAATTATCTCCATTTTGCGTATGAGGAAATTGAGGTTTAGAAAGTTGAATTTGCCCACGTTTACAGAGGGAAAGAAAAGGATCTTGGCGTCAGTTCCACTATATACCAGCAGGTGACAGTGCCCATCCATTTTCCAGTTCCCCAGTCTCGCGGGAACACTGAGGAGGGGTCGTACCGCAAACATTTAAAGATTGCCTACTGAGTGCCAGGCACTGTTCTAGGCGCTGAGGATACGTCTGCCGATGAAACTGGGCTAGTTTTCTGTTTTCGTGCTTCTTCTCCTCCATTTTTCCTTAAAATTAACATAAAATATTTGGAGAGTTGCGTGCCCAAAGGATACGTGGCCTGCCCGGGAGAAAACCGTCTTGGCTGCGGGGAGAGGATACTTGGGAGGCTGGAGGTTGGCGGGAAGGGGTGAGAATATCTGAAAGGTCCGGAGACCCCAAAGATCAGAGCCTAGAAATATGCCCAGAAGGGAGTGCTACTCCGCAACCCATCTTCCCGCCTCCCCACCCCGCTTCCCCCACGCAGAGAAGTGGGAAACAGGGGTCATCTCCCTGTCCTGTCTTGTAGGGCCGGGATGGGGTGGGAGGGTCTTACCCACACCACAAGTGGGGGGGTCCTCAAAGTTCTGGGGGCTTTTTTCGGGGGAGGGGGCGACCTGGAGAAGCCGGTCAGAAGCTGGAGCGCAGCCCCCAGGCCCGGTCGAGGCAATGCCAACATCGGACAGCCGGGTGGACTACGTCGAGCCAGACTTCAAGCGGGTCCCGCGGCTGCCCCGTGGGCGCGCATCCCGCCTGTGCCCTGGGCGTCTGCGGAGCGCCAAGCCGGTGGCCCCGGGCCTCCGAATGTGTGACCGGGAAGGTCGTGGACGTGTGTGTATGTGGATGATGTGCGGGGGGGACGGTGATGGGATACTGCGTGTGGAGCTACGTGAAGGGTTTACCGTGTGGACCTCTGAGTATGTTTGGAGTGGCCAAGGATGCGGGTGTTGGGCTCAGGGTGCGTAAAGGGACAAGGACACTTGGGGGGGGAGGGTAATTGGAGTGTACCCAAGCGGGAAGGGGCTGCCTAGTTGATATTGGGGCGTTGGTGATTTTGGAACGCTCGCGGCGGAATCGTCTCTGCGCCCTGGATGGGGTGCCGGTATATTGTGGGGAAGTTAATGTTTAGGAACCCATGGTTTAGAAAGCCCCTCCACGTGTGTGTTTCTGAAAGTGGATCAACCTGGGGATGTGTCCGGCGCGTCCGGACTGCTTATGGACGCACTGTGGATGTGCGGGTGGTGTTCGTTAACTGGGGACACAGGAGAGGGCTAGTCTCAGCGCCGCAGGCCAGGAGCAAGGAGATAGCGCGGGGCTGCTTTCGGAACACTCAGCCTAGCCTGGGCCGGGGAGGGGCGGGGCTTGGAAGCTCCGGGGGCGGGGCGGGGCCTCCCGGGGGCGGGCCGGCAGGAGGGGCGGGGCCGCGGCGGCTGCAGCAGCGCGGGCCGGGCCAGGGGGCGCCTAGCTCGGCAGCGGCTCGCGAGTGAGATGCAGTGAGGTCGGACGGGCGGGCGCGCTGGGCTGGGGACACGGCTGCGCTGCAGAGATGTGACTCGGACCGAGGGCCAGCAGGAACATCGGCGCTGCGGGGCCGCGGGGGTCGGTGAGTGCGAGCCGCGCCGGTGGGGTGGAGGGCAATGCGGCGACCCCAGAAACTTTTCCCGCCGTGGACTTGGGACGGTTGGGGTGGGGTCTGCTTCTTGTGCTTTTCTGAGGCCTCCCCCAAGGGGTTATTCTGCTGGGGGAGCTGGGGGATTAGGGTGGGGGGACCACAGTGCGGCGGGAGACGAGCCGCAGAGGGCGGGGCGGGGGGCGGGGAGGGTTGGGACCTTTTTGGGGGGAGGGGATGTACCCGGACCAGGTGGAGATCCAAGTCTCTGGGGAGGATCTGGGGGCGACCACAGGAAAGGGCAGCTGGGACTGTAAGGGAGTCCAGGCGTGTCCGAGTGACTCCTGTGAGGGCAGCCACGGGCAGGGCTGCGTGGCAAGCCCGTGGGGCCTGAGCACAGACAGGGCAGACGGAGCCGGGGGCACAGGGGCCGAGTTGGGGAGTGAGCTGCCGCACCTGCCATAGGGGCAGGGGGCCGAGCTCGCAGCCGGCCGTGGCTGCGCACTGCGGGAAAGGAGGGGACACCGCGGGCGAGAAGAGCTGAGCTCTGGGGCTGCGGGAAGAAATGAGGGGCGAATGCATACAATGGCGGGATGTTAGCGCTGCTGTTGCGGCCAAGCTAGAGGTGAGGATCAGCCCTGTGCTGCGTCCCCCCCCAACTTGGGGGACACGGGCTTCCAGCGCCAAGCACCCCGGGATCCCTACCGCCTGCACCCGCCTCGGCCTGGGGGAGCTGGCCAACCAGCCAGGGAGGGGGCGTACCGAGCTTACCACCGAGGACGGCTCCAGCGCAGCCCGCGGGTTTCCTACCGGGCTCTGTCACTCCTAGGCCTAGCCAACACCCCACCACACGCACACACCCACCCAACATGTCCCCAGTTCGCTAAGGGGCGGCTCCTTGGAGCGCGGACAAAGGCCCCTGGAGTGTGGCGGGCAGCCGCGTCCCCGCCTGGGGCCCCGGGCCACGCGCCACATTGGCTGCCCAACTGCGCCAGCATGGGGTGGGGGGCACCTGAGCAGAGCCCCGGAGGAACCGGGAAATCCTCGCAAAGACAAGAGAAGTGGGGGAGGGACTTGGCACAAAAGCTTTAGAACTTCAGCGGAGGAACCTTGATTCAGAAGTTTCCCCACGGGCGGGGGCTCTCTGGAGGATTTCAGACTTTGAGTTAAAACTGCATGCAAATAGGATGTAAATAGAATGCAAATAGTCGGTTGGGAGCCCTTCACTGGGCCAGTTTTGTACCTAGACTGCGGAGTGAACAGTTTCCAATCTGTTCCCTGCTCTGTTCTGAAAAGGGGTCAGCTGAGTTGGGGAGGGAAAAGATGGAAGTGGGAAGGAGTCGCCATTTGGGGCCCAGGCAGCAAGAAAAGCAGTTTTGTTAGAAAGAGAAGCTCAAAATCTTCATTAGTTAATGTGTTATTTCAATAAATATGCGAGCTACAGAAGTGGCAGATAAGCCCCTGCTCTCAGGGCACTGGGGAGGTGGGTGAACACTAAATAAGTAAATAAATAGTAAGTAGCTAGAACTTCTGATGGGGATAAGGGCTGCCAGGAAAAGA
This sequence comes from Tursiops truncatus, assembly GCF_011762595.2. Classification (NCBI taxonomy): domain Eukaryota; kingdom Metazoa; phylum Chordata; class Mammalia; order Artiodactyla; family Delphinidae; genus Tursiops; species Tursiops truncatus. The sequence goes on from NC_047048.1 coordinate 22,729,610, forward strand.
AAGCCGAGTGCTGTAAAATAAAGTGACAAGAGTATGTACACATAAGGGAAGACCGTGCTGGGGAGTGACACGTTAGTGGAGCCCCGCTATGGGGGAGGGGGGCACTGACAGACGCAGGGGGAAGACTGAACCAGGCAGAGGGCACCGCAAGTGCAAAGGCTTGGAGGTGGGAATGAGTGCAGAGAAAATGAACAAAGGCCATTGTGGCTGGAGCTCATAGGCAGATGTGGAGAGCGGGGTTAGAAAGGGGATGGCAGGGACCAGCCAGACCACGATCTTTTGGGCCATGGAAAGGAGTTTAGGTTTTATTCTCCTTGGATTGGTGAACCCTTGCAGGATTTGGAGTGGAAAGCCACGAGATCTGATTTTTAAACGCTCCCCTGACCTTTACAAGGAGACGAAAAGCAGCTTCCTTTTCATTCTGCCTCTGAGGGTGGCAAGGCGCCGGGAGCCTCCGAAGGGGACCTGTGAGGACTGCTTTGAGCCTGGCTGGCCCTGTAAGCCTACGCCAGGGGTAGGTCAGGTTTTAAAACCCACTTCCCACTTTTAGGCAGTTTTTGTCCCCCCTAAGTGGCCCCCACCCAGAGCCCAACGCCCCATAAGCACTTCCATGCGGAGCTTCCTGGGGGTTCTGAGTTAGTCACATTTTCTTCTCAGAATTACAGCCTCAGAGGAACCATCCACCCTGGAACGGGCAGCCAAGGATGCAATTTGCATTTAAATGGTTGCTTTTATTTACAGGGTTGGAGCTGCTTTGCATATTCATGGATCACGGAGCCTGTGTTCTGGCAACCCTGTTTACTAACCTGTGAGGGTTATTAAATCCAAGGGCCCCCAGATAGGCTGGTGGTCTGGGCGGCCTTGGGAACTGAAGATTATGAGATGGTGTAACTTGCAAAAGACATCAAAGGGTTAGATTGCAGGTCTGGGAAATAGTTTAATGTCAGGAAACCTTGTAACAGTTTAATCCCTCTGGAGCAGGAAATGCACCAGCGGCTATAATGGGAGTGGGCAGGGACAGAGTGTGATGCTGGGGTGTGTGGGGGGGCTGGCTCTGCAGCCTTATCCTGGGCTTCTGTCCAAAAGAGGGAGTCCAACAAGGGGTGCAGTGGCCTTGAGGTCAGCAGTTGGGAGAAGTGGGTTCTAGTCCCGGCTCGGCCCATCAATTCCAGGAAGCCTCTGGCCAAATTGCATTACCTCTTTGTATTCCCAACCGGACAATGGGAATCGTAATTGTAATAAGCCAGGACCCAGTGCTCCCTGTCTGCGGTGCTGAGTACTTTCTAAGTACGTTTCACATCAGCCTTGTGAAAGTGGCACTATCATTATCCTTGTTTTACAGAAGAAGAGACTGAAGGTCAGAGAGGTTAAGTGAGTAATGCCCAATGTCACACAGTTCTGTCTGACTTTCCTCCAACTGAGGTCTTCCACTCTTGAGGAGACTGACGGGAGTGTAAATCCTGTGCCAGGTATTCATCGGGTACTGAACTGTTAGACATGCCCAGGGCTAGGAAAGCCCCCCCAGATCTGTTTAGTTTTTCTTTCCCTTCCATGCTCCAGCGCCTCCCCGCTTCTTTAGAGAAGGTGGGTTTAAGATTCCTCTGCTGGTAGCCCCCGAGGCGAAGCAGGTCAGAATGGTGTGTTCCAGAGCAGTTTTGTATATCTTGTGTCTCCTTTCATATGGGTAGATGGCAACGTGGGGATGCTAGTTCCCAGGAGAATGGCTGGTGTCCCATTTCTGGGTGTCTGGCTCTGACTCCTCAACAGGGACACCCAGTTTCAGGGCACGCAGGCTGGCCTCAGGTCCTCCAGCACCGGTTCCTCTCTGGAAAACCACCTTCACAGTAAGGCTCCCATTTAGAGCACCTGCTGTGGGGATCAGGAGAGTTTGGGAGTTTCCAAGGTAGACCACCCCCAAAGGCTTCTCCCCTTCACACCACCTCGGGGACCTCTTTGCTTGGTGTGTGACTGGGGAGGCTGGAAACCAGTGGTGGACAAACACCTGGGTGAGCCCCTGTTTCAGCCCCATCTCCATGGCAACCACCCCTCCTGGAAAAGCAAAGTCAGAAAAGTTCATAACCTCAGAGCATTCGCCAATCTTTTATTTAAAACTTTATATAAGTGCTTACCCCATGCTATCTGTTGTCCTAAACTCTAATTATTAATTATTTTAATCCTCACAAGAACCCTGCAAGATGGGTATTATCACCCCCATTTTGCAGATGAAGAAACCGAGACTAGTAAGGTTAAGTCAGCCGCCCATGGTCACAGGGTTCTCGCAAGTGCCAGGGGCAGAACTTGAAACTGGAAGTTTCTGCTGCTTGGCCAGGATTGAGCCTGGGAGAAGCAGCCCTGCTTGTGGCCTTCGGGCAGGCAGCGCTGTCCTCGTGCAAGGAATCTTGCCTGCATTCTTTCCAGCCTCTGCAGGCCCCAGCTTGCGAGGAACATGCTGCTCCACCACCTGCCGGTAGCTTCTGGCCCCTCTGCGGGGAGAGAGAGAGTGTGTGTGCGCGCGCATGCAGGCCTGTGTGCGCGGGCCTGCGTGTGCGATGCAGTGTTTTTAAGAGCGTCTGAATGAGTCACATTTCTGGGAGCCTGGCTGGCAGCAGAGTAATTAGTATGTGAGCCGAGTCTTGCACATTCATCACTTTATTCATTACTCCTTTTGAGGAGCTGCATGCCTACATCCCACGGGTCTGTTGCCATGTATTCATCCCTTCCCAGTCAGCCCTGCCTTGCGGCTGACTCCAAACCTCTAATCTTGTTTTGTGCAGTTTGGGGTTCCTGGAGAGCTGCTCCTTTCTCAGCAGCGGGGCGGCCCCAGGTGGCTGAGGGGGTAGGATGGGGCTTACCTGACAGTGGGTGAGATGGAGCGTGAGTGAGCACTGCCCCCTGGGCCTGGGGCAGGGATAGTGGGGCGGAAGGTGCCGGGCCATCGTCCAGGCTCCCCCACTGCATATGCTCGTGCTTCTCAAACCTCAGTGCACCGAAGCATCTGAGCACACCTGGAGCTTATCGTAGGGCTGTGGAAACACAGGTGGCCAGGCCTGCTGCTGAGCGTCTGCATTTCTAACCAGTTCCCGGCGATGCTGCCGCTGTTGCCAGTCTGAAGATCAGACTTTGAATTAAGCCTCTCAGGCCCTCAGTCCCCTCCTCTATAAAATGACAATGAGAGCATCTTCCTGCCAGGTGACATGAGGGCTGGAGACCACGTTTAATCAGTCGATTGATTCAGCAACTGGGCCGTGAGCCCTGCCCATGTGCCAGGCACTGGGGAATCGGTGCAGAACAAGACAGACAAGAGCCTGGGTGTGTGGGATCAGACCAAAAGAGTAATAAAATAAAATATTTGAAAACTGTGGCACATGTTATGAAGATAAGGATCGGGAGTATCGGTGTAGAGCATAAAGAGGCAGAGGGAACCTAATTGAGATAGACTGGCCAGCAAGGGTCTCACCGTGTGACGTTTCCAGAGCCCTGGTCTGTAGTAAGAGCCCAGTAACAATAGGACAATTGTTTGTCTCCTGGCTCCACCGCTTTCTAGCTATGTGACCTTGGACAAGCCACCTGGCTTCTCTGTTTTATTTCCTGTAAAATGGAGACAGTAATAGAACTTGCCTCGTGGGGTCATTGTCCAGATGATAAGCTATTAATATATGTGAAGCGCACAGAAGAGGGCCTGGTGCACAGTGAGCACCTGTGCGAGCTCACAGTCATTGTCGTGGTCACTATGGCAGTAACAGAAAACTCTGCAGGGCAGAACCCCCCAGAAATCCTAGATGAGCTGGACTCAGCGTCATTCTGTGAGGCGGTGTGTAGCCTCCCTCCTGTTCATCCTGGACATTGTTCTGTAGAACGATGGCTGTCACCTCATGGGCATCTTTAGCAATGAAAATGACCTACTTGGAACAACTGGACCTTATGGAAGCCTCTGGCTGCCTGGATGTTGGGTAGAGAGGGCTTCCTGGAAGAAGAGGACCACATCATGTGGGACGTAGAATAGAACTTCCTTGTTAGCAAGTAACATAAACCCATCTCAGACTGGCTTAATCCAAAACAGGGAAGTTAATTGGCTGCTGGAACTGCAAAGACCAGGGTATCTGGCTTCAGGCATAACTGAATCCAGCCTTTCTGTGTATTGGGACTCTGGTCCATCACGTGGCCGTTTCCTGTGAGTCAGCTTTACTCTCAGACAGGTTCTGTCCCTGTGATGCTAAATAAGTCCTCTCCAGCTCCAGCTGTATATCCTTTTAGCTTATTAACCCCGATAACAAGAGAAAACCTCTTTCCATTTACTTCTAGCAAAAATCCTAAGACCGATTCTCATGGGTCTGGTTGGGGCCAGGTGCCTGTTCATGAACCAGTCAGTGTGGCCAAAGGGTGGGATAAATGCTCCGATTGGCCAGGCTGGGTCGGGTGCTTGCAGCTGGGGCTCAAGGCGGCTCTCCAAAGGAAATTCAGGAGCTCTCTTCAGAAATGAGAGAAACGGAGGCAGGACGACAAAAACAACAGCTGTCCCAGAAGGAGAGGGTTCCAACCTTGGGAATGAAAGCAGAAAGCAAGAGTGTATCTATTTCCCATCTGAGAAAGGAGCCGGAGCTAGAGACCTGGACCACAGCCGTAAGAACCTGCACAATTTCAGAAGCGTGGTCACCATCTTGATATTTTCTTCATCCACACTGGTTTCCTGTTGTGGCTGGAAGGACAATCAGGAAGGGGGACGAGCTGGTGGAACCCAGTCCCAATTTGTAGGCAGGCCTGGAGAGAGGAGATTCCCCCAAGAGAATGAGGGGAGGCAGCTAAAGAAGGCCAAGTTCTTGCGAGGAAAGGACCTGAGGCCTGAGGCTGAGAGGCCTGTGGCTGAGAGGCCTGGCTGGTTTCCTGGCTTCACCCTCATCAACTCTGTTCTCCGGCATATAAACCAGGCTTTCTCAACCTCAGCACTGTTGACATGTGGGGCCGGATCATCCTTTGTGTTGAGAGCCATCTCAGGCATTGTAGGATGCTTAGCCACTTCCCTGGACTCTACCCACTGGATGCCAGTTGCACCCCGCCTTCCCCAGTTGTGACAACCAAAAATGTCCTTAGACATGCCTCAGTGTCCCTTGGGATCAAAATTGCCCCTGGTTGAGGACCACTGGCCTGCAGGTGGGTGGGAGAGTTGGGGAGAGCGTTGGTGGTCAAGACTCCAGAAGCACATTCCTACCCGTCCTCTCCCGGCCACCCTGGAGGTGAGACTGGCTGATGTGTGGCCTAGAGAGGCCGCCTGGGGTGTGTCTTGCTGTCACTTGCTGAGAAGTCTCCTGATGAGAGGCCTAGGGGAAACCCACTGCACTGTGTCGGGGGCCTGGTGGCATTTTGTTCCAGCATATCCGGTTCTGAAACTTTGATTCCCAGTGTGCTCTTGTGAGATGCAGCTCTGGCTAGGACAGTATTTTTTTAAAGGTGGTACGTTGGCATATGCCAGTGGGTATGCAACGTGAGTTCCATCAACAAGTATTTCAATGTGTTGAGTTTTCTTTTGAGTCGATATCAAGGACTTGGTGAGTCAGTTAAGTAAATAACTTACGGGGGGTTTGTAGACAAGGTGTAAATGGCCGAGGTGGCTCTCCAGTGACTGGAGTAGCAGAGCCCCGAATAGCGGCAGGACCATGGGCCTGATCGCCAGGGTCTGGGGTGCTTGTTTCAGGAGCGTCTCTTGCCAGATGCCTTCCGTTCCCAGTCTGCCTTCTTTCATCTATAGGCAAAGAAGCTGGTCCATAGAGTACCAGGCTCCTTCTCATTCTGCAGCATCAATAATTTATCCCAGTTGATGGCCTTGCGGCCAAGGCAGGATCAGAGCTGCTCACCGTATCCCATCAAGGAGCAGAGAGAGAGGTGGTCGATACCGCATTTACTTAAGAAAGCCCCAGGGATGTGCTGAGCTGCCCTGGAGGTGGCTGGTTACAGCCTCACTGTGGGTGGAGCTAAGGCCGTAAGTCTGGCTTAAGACGCCTGGAAACATCACTGCAGAGCTGTGCAGGCATGGCTTTCCCAAGGCCAGGCTCCCTCCAAAAGCAAGGAGCTGGTGGCAGTGGGTAGAGGAGAGTCCTGGTGAGAAGTCTCGTTCACTCAGTATTTAGGAAGCATCTAGTGTGCTTTTAGGCTAGTACTTGACCAGTGGTGCTCATCCTGGTGATTTTCCCCCCAGGGGACACTGGCAGTGTCTAAAAACTTGGGAGGTTGTCACAGTTGGGGGAGGGGGTGAGCTTCAGTCACCTAGTGGGTAGAGGCCAGTGATGCCGCTACACATCCTGCAATGCACAGGACAACCCCCCAAACGAGGAAGAATGAGGCCCGAGGCTGAGAAACCCTGGTTTATGCTGATGAACGAGACAGACAGTAGCCCCGTCATCCTGTAGCTAGCGGTGAAGAAAGACAGGAAGGGAGGAGAGGAGGAAGGGACAGGAGAAACAAAGTAAACAGGCAAAAAGATGACAGATGCCATTAGAGCTAAGAAATAGATGAGAGACGCTGGGGGTGGGGATGGGGATGTGACCTTGGCCAAGGTCTGAGGGGATGACATTAGAGCTGAGACCAGTGTGGGGAGGGGCAGTTTTCCATAAGAGCAGGGTGTGGAGGGTAGTCTAGGCAGAGGGAGGAGGGGAAGACGAGACAGGGGTTAATAAGCCCATCTCCTGGCGGCTGTGTGGACTCCACGAGGCATGGAGGCATCCCCGGCAGAGGTGGGCTGGCTGGAGTGAGAGGATGGACTCTCAGCAGATATTTGTGGGAGGGGTGGGATGTGCGAGGGGAGAGGGGGGAAAGGGTGGAACCCAGGAAGACTGTTCACACTACATTTGAAACGCTGGGAAGCTTCTAAAAGGGCATGCGTCTAGGAGCTGAGTGGTGTGACCCTGGGCAGGTGTCCCAACCTCCTCAAGACTGTTGTGTCACCGTCACCTGTGTGAGGACTGGATGTGTCCGGGTGTCTGGCCGAGGGTGAGTCATCGGTGAATGTCAGCTGTAAGCGCTGAGAGACTGAAACGGGTAGTGCGTGCCCCTCTCCCAGGCTGAGAGACTGAAACGGGTAGTGCGTGCCCCTCTCCCAGCGAGCGCTCGGCCCATGACCGTCTCTTCAAGTCTCATTTTATTCCCTTATTTTTGAAGAGCTCAGACATGGCCTCAAATTCAAAGAATATGAAAGAGTATCCAGAGAAAGTGAGTCCCCCTCCCATTCTCTCCTCCAGCCACTAGCACTGATGGTTCACGGCGGTTCACTGAGCCCGGACTAGGGGGTAGATGGGGGCCGAAATCCCCGCCCCTCCTCCAGGCTGTGCTGCCTGGAGAAGGGGGCTGGCGGGTTTGAAGTGAGGTGGGTCTTCTGAAAGAAGTCAGGAGAGTGGGAGTCTTACAATGAATTGGTCTTTTCCCCCCAACTTTTCTGGAACGTTCACGGTGTCAGAGAGAAAGATGAGAACCCACCAGGTGCTTGCTTTCCTCCTGCTCTTCGTGATTGCCTCCGGGGCCTCCGAGAACACCAGCACGTCCCGGGGCTGCGGGCTGGACCTTCTTCCTCAGTACGTGTCCCTGTGCGACCTGGACACCATCTGGGGCATCGTGGTGGAGGCCGTGGCGGGGGCGGGCGCCCTGATCACCCTGCTTCTCATTCTCATCCTCCTGGTGCGCCTGCCGTTCATCAAGGACAAGGAGAAGAAGGACCCCGTGGGCCTCCACTTCCTCTTCCTCCTGGGGACCCTGGGCCTCTTCGGCCTGACGTTCGCCTTCATCATCCGGGAGGATGAGACCATCTGCGCCGTCCGCCGGTTCCTCTGGGGCGTCCTCTTCGCGCTCTGCTTCTCCTGCCTGCTGAGCCAGGCGTGGCGCGTGCGGAGGCTGGTGCGCCGCGGCAAGAGCCCGTCGGGCTGGCAGCTGGTGGGCGTGGCCCTGTGCCTGATGCTCGTGCAGGTCATCATCGCCATCGAGTGGCTCGTGCTGACGGTGCTGCGCGACGAGAAGCCGGCCTGTGCCTACGAGCCGATGGACTTCGCCATGGCCCTCATCTACGACATGGTACTGCTCGTGGCCACCCTGGGGCTGGCCCTCTTCACGCTGTGCGGCAAGTTCAAGAAGTGGAAGCAGAACGGGGTCTGCATCCTGGTCACGGCCTTCCTCTCCGTGCTCGTCTGGGTGGCCTGGATGACCATGTACCTCTTCGGCAACGCGGAGCTGCGGCAGGGAGACGCCTGGGGAGACCCCACCTTGGCCATCACGCTGGTGGCCAGTGGCTGGGTCTTCGTCATCTTCCACGCCATCCCAGAGGTCCACTGCACCATCCTGCCCTCCCCGCAGGAGAACGCACCCAACTACTTCGACACGTCGCAGCCGAGGATGCGGGAGACGGCGTTTGAGGAGGACGTGCCGCTGCCGCGGACCTACATGGAGAACAAGGCCTTCTCGATGGATGAACACGGTGCAGGTAAAGTGGGCACCGCCCCGCTGGGTTAGGCTGTTCTTCTCAAAAGTGCTCTCTCCTTTTTCTCCACCGGGGCTGGGTGGTCCTGGGGATGGTCCTGGCAGATCAGAGCCTACAGACGTTGACCGCTGTGCTGAAACGGGCCCAGAGCTGCATTCTTATTTAGCATCAACCAATTTAATATAAAAAGCCGGGTTTCTGGCCTTTTTTGCAAATATGGATCTGGCAGTGCTGGGCTGCCATTCCCACCTGGCAGCGGTCGTGTGAAGCTGGCTGCAAAGGCTCTGTCTCTTACCCCTCACCGAGTTGTGGTGGCCCTTTAGGTGGGGATCCACTTTCTCTTCACCACACTCCCTGGCCCGGCCGCTATAACATATCAACATTAAGTCCCTGGCTCCCTGGAAGTGTTTACGATTGCAGCCCACGTGCTGGATGGATGCAGGGGATGACGAGGGGCAGTGCTCTCCAGTCCCCTCCCCTACCTCTGTCTCCAGGAGTGTATGAATTTGGGCCCTGGAGTCAGACGTCTGGGTTGGGATCCTGCCTCTGCCGCTTCCTAGATGTTAAGGCTTTGTGTACCCCATAGACCTGTTGAGAGAGGTGACATACTGAGGGGCTCCCACGGCACCTGGCTTGTTGGATGTGCATCTTGGTTGGGTTCCCCCGAAGGCAGAGCCTGCGATGTTGTAGGTGGTTTACTTAGGAGGCGGTCCCTGCCAGGGAGAATGAGACTGGGATGGCAGAATCGCCAGAACGAGAGCATCAAAGAGCTGGTTACCGCCGCGGGCAGCTGGGGCTCATCCCTGCCAGGGACATGTGTAGAACGAGCCTCAGAATCGATCCTCGGAGGACAGGAGGCTGCGGCATCTGTCCACCAACTCCTATCTCCCGCCATCATGAGCGTCTCCCAGGGCTCCCGTAAATGGGCTGAACAAGTTCCATGAGCCCGCACGGCAGAAAAGAGATTTTGTGGGTACTTCGAGTGGAGGTGGTCTGAGCACCCAGGCTGTGTGCCACCGCTGCGGCGGGATTCCCAAGAGGGAAGAGCCGAGAGGAGGTGGCCCAGGCCCCAGGCGCCCCTGCTGTAGACACTGGAGAAGTGTCTCTTACAATTGTTGCTTAAAGCAAGTCGGCTGAGCTCCCAGCACTAGAGATTAATTAAAATGGCTTTTTCTCAGTTACCTAAAAATTTATCAGGAGCTACAGTAATAATTAGCAGCAGCAGTAGTAATAATTAATCACCTAGTATAACCATTTATTGAACACTGCCTCCATGCCAGGCACTATTCTGACTTCTTAACCTGCATTATCTCATTAGTTCACCCCTCCACCTGATGAGGTAGGGTCTGTTATTATCCCCATCTTACAGATGAATAAATGGAGGCTGTAAGAGGTTCAGTCTTGCCTGATGACATACAGCTAGGAGGTGGCCCATTCCAGATGGTCGTGGTCCCCTTTTCTCTGATGCTCACCCAGGTGCCTGGGCAGTGCCCACTGTCTGGTCATACTACGAAGTCAGCCTTGTTGGGTTGAGTGCCGAGGCCCAGAGCACAGCCACCCACCCCTGCAGGCAGGGGGGAAGCACATCAAGCCGCCGGGTCCTCCAAGGCCACCCTCAGCCCTCCTCTCCACCAGGATGTGCCCAGCTGCTTCTGAACCCTTGCTCCTGGCCAGACCCACAGGAGAGAATGACAGACCTTCCCCCCCCACCCCGCCTGCAACCCCACCGTGGGTAGAGTCAAACATCCTGGTGTGGCCTTTATCAGAGCTGCTCCCCTCTTACTGGGAAGCCCCAAGCCTGCAAGCCTCTGTTTGTCAATAGATTTGGCAGGGATGAGCCGCAGCTCTGGTGGGGCTGGCTCCGTGGATCGCCAGGAGAAGATGAGGGTCAGGATGGGGGTCATCACTCACTGGGAGGCCAGAGGGCCCCTCAGGGCATGTGATGAGCAGAGGCCAGGCACCTGGCCAGTTCCTGGGGTCCTGGTGAAGCCACCTGTTCCTTGGCTTCTCCTGGAATAGGATCCTCTGTATCTGAGACCCATGGACTCCCCTTGGACCTCAAAGGTAACAGGAACTCTCGAAATGGATGTAAATTTTTATACATTCAATTGGGAATTAGTCTATTGCTTTGTCAGATTCTCAAAGCCATTCGTAATCCCCGGAAAGTTAAGAACCAGTGTTGCTGAACCTGATCATCTAGTTTACTTGCAGTGAAGGGGGGCTGCTAGAACTACACAAGCAGTAGGGGCTTCAAAAGTAAGGATGGCTAACCTCTACTGGGTGCTTACCATGGACCAGGTACCATTCTGAGCATTTTAGCGGCTAATCTCATTTAATCCCTACAATAACCCAGTGAGGCCCGCTTTGCAGACAGAAAACTAAGGCACGGAGAGGCTGAACAACTTGCCCAAGAGGCAGAGCCAGGGTTTGAACCCAGGCGGCCTGACTCCAGAGCCCACACACTGACCACTCTGCCACAGAATTTCTCTTCTCTTCTTAAAGCACTTGAGTGTCCCTCATCTCACAGATGTGTCAGGACTCTGAGAAGACAGGGATTATAGGTCCCATTTTACAGAGCAGGAAACTGAGTCCAGGAGTGTCAGGCAACTTGTCCAGGCTCCCAGCAGAGCTCCCAGCAGAGCTCCCAGCAGAGCAGGGAGAGAGAAGGTTGGTCTTCTGAATCCTGTGCATCCTTTCTTGTGAAAATTCATCCAGTACGTCATATCCACGTAAGATCCAGAGATCTAAGGGGTTTGGGACCCACGTCAGTACCAGGAGTACCAGTGCTGGCACAGGGCATGATGGGGTCTCCAGAGGTGCCCCACAGGCCCATCTGTTTCAAATGCTATGTTCCAAAGCCAAGGAGGTTGTCCCTCATTCCCCTCTTTCTTTTCCAAAACAAAAATAGCTTTATTATTCCTTTCTGATGACAAAAGATCAACAATAATCAGGTAGGAGTTCAGCAAGTGAAAATAATAAAAATTGCTCAGCATCCCATTGCCCAAAGGCAACTACTGCTGACTGTTTGCTCTCATCTTGCCAGACATCTCTTGATGAGCGCGCACACACACACACACACACACACACACCCCAATCCCGCAGAGCAGTTCTTAACCTGTCTGCACGTTAGAATCATGGAGGGAGGCCTTTCCAGGTCAGCGACAGCAGAGCTGCAGTACTCTTTTCACGAGGCAGCGATTACTAGGAGGTACCATCATTTATTTTTCTGATCTTAGCTGGTGAATATTCTGCTCGTTTCTGGCTTTCCGTATAAGTAATGCTGCAATGAACGTTCTTATCCATCCATGTTTGTGCCCTTGATCAATTAACTCCTACACATGTGTCAAAAGAGTCTGCACCTTTCAATCTTGATATATACTGCCGGATGCCACCCCACAGAAAGGTGGACTAATTTAGTCTCCCCTGAATAATTATATGAGAGCCCCATTTCCCCAGCTCTTCACCAACCTTGGATGTTGTCAGACTTAACAGCCCAATTTTGCATCCTCCCAAATGTGTGTCTGCCAAAATTCACATGGGCATGAGGCAAAGCCAATTCCCTTGGAAGGCTCACAGGGGGAGACTAAATTGTCATCCTGGCTAGGATTGTCTTTGTTCTGGAAACACTACTTTGCTGGCTGGGGAATGCCTGGGCACCCTCCCTTGCCATGGTGAGAACAGCTGTTCTCATCTTTGGTCTGACCTCAGCCAGCTTGTATTTTAGGGAACTAGGCCCCACAAGGGGCCTTGCCCGGGAGCTACAATTGGCCCTGTTTCTCCTGTATTTTATCTACCCAGCCTTTCAGGCTCTGTACCCTTGAGAGTCCATCTCTGAAGTCGAGATGGGAAGGGCATTCCCCAGGCTGGACTGTGGCTCAGCCACTGCTCCCTTATTTCCTTCCCCCAGTGAGACCTCAGATATGTAGGACCTCGCCAGCCTGCTGTTTCTTAATGAGTATCAACAAGGTGTGAGGGGGGCTTCCCTGGTGGCGCAGTGGTTAAGAATCTGCCTGCCAACGGGTTCGGGCCCTGGTCCGGGAAGATCCCACATGCCGCGGAGCAACTAAGCCCGTGCGCCACAACTACTGAAGCCCACGCGCCTAGAGCCCGTGCTCCACAAGAGAAGCCACTGCAATGAGAAACCCGCGCACCGCAACTAGAGAAAGGCCGCGTGCAGCAACAAAGACCCAACTCAGCCAAAAATAATAATAATAAAAAATAAATTAATTAGAAAACAAGGCATGAGGTATGTGATAGAAGATGAAAATACCCTGAAGGGTATAGCACTTCAGATCACATGTTGGAAAGCGTTAACAAGGTACATTAAATGTTCACCTTTCAAAGGAGCAAGAAAGAAAGGGGTTCTTTCTTCTGTTAGGGGATTTGGCTCTCTGATCTCATTAGGCCAAGGGCTATTTAAACTCTGCCCCTTCGCTTCCCAGTGGAAGGCCCTGTGCCAGTCAGCTTTGGGGGCAGGGCGAATCTCGCCTCACTTGCAGAGTCTAAACAGGAGAAGACTGGCATTTAGCCTATGATCTTACATTCCTGTTGGGACCTCCTTATGGATGAGCCCTACTTGCCTTTCAGAGCTGACCCAGGTCAGAGTGGAGTGTTAGCTGGAAAAATCTGCTCTGAAGCAATTTAACCAAAACAACACAAAACAACAATGAACTAAGGTACTGGGGGTCAGGCTTCAGAAATGGATAGATCCAGGAAGCTCAAGTGATGACAAGATTTGGTCTCTCTCCAGCTCTTGGCTCTGTTAGAATCCTGGCAGCACACGGCTCTAGGCTTACACAGAGTCCCAGCAGAAAAGAGGAACATTTCCCAGGATGCTTGAGGAACAATCCCAGAATTAGCCCTGACTGGACCTGATTGGCCAGGCCCCAATTATATGCCCACCTCAAGGCCAGGGAAGGAGACAGTTGTAGCCAGTACTCAGGACCTAGAATGTGGGAGGGATGTTTACCAGAGGAGAACAGCAGATAACCACTACACAGAGGGATCCCTGGGCCAAGGCATCCCACAGATGGCCTGTAGAGTCTAGCCTTTGTTTTTTGAAGAGAATGGTTTAGAGCCAGATCCCCCCACCATAGCCGGCAGGGTCTCTGCATTATGAGGAAAGCTGTGCTGTTTGGTTTTCCCTCTCTTTCAAGGAGGTCTCGGCTAGGAATTGGGACTAGTGAGGGTCCATGGACTCTGTCCCCTGGTCCACTTCTCTACTTCCCAGGAAGGTCATCTTCTTGTCAGCCTGTGCATGGGAGCTGTTGAAGGCTTGGAGATGCTAAAGCAAAGAGTCTGTTTTGGAACATGCATTCCCCACCCTGCCTTGGTTCAGTCTGGCCTGAGTTGCCCCTAATGCAGGGGTCCCCAACCCCCAGGCCGCAGACTGGTAGTGGTCCTTAGCAGTCTGTGGCCTATTAGGAACAGCAGCAGGCGAGCGAGCGAAGCTTCATCTGCCGCTCCCCATCGCTCCCCATCGCTCCCCATCGCTCCCCAACGCTCGAATTACCATCTGAACCATCCCCCCACCTCCAGCCCCCCTCCGGCCCCTACCCTGCCCCCGGTCCCTGGAAAAATTGTCTTCCATGAAACCGGTCCCTAGTGCCAAAAGGTTGGGGACCGCTGCCCTAATGTCACTTCAATTCAGATTGCTGCTAAGTAGCTAAATGTGGTTAAAAACAAAGTATCTGGAGCCAGAATAGTGTGATGGTCAAGAACACAGATTCTCTCTGCTTGGGTTCAAATGCTGGTTCTTACCAGCTGTGTGACCTTAGGCAAGTTACCTAACCCCTCTGTGCCCCGTGTAAAATGGCATCTCACAATTGAGAAAGACTTTTGTTTTGTTTTGATTTTTTTATAGTGCTTCTTGTTTCTGTTATTTCTTAATGGACTATTTTTTAGAGCAGTTTTAGGTACAGAAAATTTGAACAGGAAGTACAGGGAATTCCTGCCTGCCCCCTCCCCTGGTTTTCCCTATCATTAACAACTTTCATTAGTGTTACATTTGTCGCAGTGGATGAATCAATATTGATACATTATTATTAACTAAAGTCCATAATTAACATTTTAGAGGTCACTCTTTGTACAGTTCTACGGGTTTGGACAAATGCATGATGTCATGTCTCCACCATTATAGTATCACCCAGAATAGTTCCAATGCCCTAAAAATTCCCTGTGCTCCCCCCAAACCTTTGGCAATCACTAATCTTTTCACTGTCTCTATAGTTTAGCCTTTTCCAGAATATTATAGTTGGAATCATACAGTAACTTTTTACAGCCTGGCTGCTTTCACTTAGTAATATACATTTCACGGTTCCACCACGTCTTTTTGTATCATCTGATTTTTCTTCACCAAAAAAAGGAAATTTAGATGTCTAAAAGTACACTGCAAATAAGAAACACCATTTACTCTCCTTTCAGAGGTAGAAAGTGATGACATATTTTGCTGTCTTTGCTTCAGATCTCCCTTTTTTTCCTGTCTACAAATGACCCCACTCATGTGTCTGGGGCCCCTCTGTCCTCTTCCCCGTCACTTTTCCCTGAAGACGTCTGACCTCTACCATGTACTTGTGGTCCAGGGTCTCAGGGTTGCCCACCTCTGTGTGTATCCAGAAACCGTGTTGCACAGTGTGGTGCTGAACTTGTCAGGGATGGCACTCAGTAGTGAGGAGGTCTTTTGTCAGAAAACAACTTCTGAGGGATACAGGCGCTCCCGCATCACCCATGGCCCGCGGGGGCAGGGGAGGGCCGGGCGAGGCTCCACCCGGGGTCCCCTCCCTGAGAGCCGCCTGCGCCCTGGATTCTGCAAACTCCCCAACCCCACTGAGACGGGTCAGGCTCCAAGAGAGCCAGAGAACAAAGCGCCTTTGTGACTTTTGTTTTGAATCTGGCTTGTGACAAAGGGGAGGGGTGGGGGGGGTGTGCCTGGAGCGTGGTGTTGATGCAGGGGAAGAAAACAAAATTCAAAATTGTGTCTTCTTTTTTTTTTGGTGTTGCCTTTCCTTCCCTCCCTCAGCTCTCCGAACAGGATTTCGCAATGGCAGCTTGGGAAACAGACCCAGCGCTCCATTCAGAAGTAACGTGTATCAGCCAACTGAGATGGCCGTTGTGCTCAACGGGGGGACTGTAAGTATCAGGAGGTGATGTTTGGCAGGAAGCCTAGGAGTGGTCAGTGTTGGGGGGCAGCTTTGATGGGGACACACCGCTCTGCGGAGGCCGCTTACAGGGCTGCAAAGACAGCGGCTCACGTCGACACCCCTTGTGGCTAGGATGCATGCAGTGCTTCCATTTTTCTCCTTTCCTCTCGACCCCCGTTCTCCATGCACGGAACATCCACCTGTACTTAGCTGACCGTTTGTAGATTCGTTTGAAAGAGTCCCTGTTTCTTGGGGCTCTTGCACCCAGTGAATTAATTCTCTGGTTTTCATTATGCAGAAGGTGCCCCCGTCCATGCTGTCCTTCAGAAGTGACTTTTAGGGAAAGCCCAGAGTCACGAAACCCTGGCAGATTTTGCTAGCATCCAACCTAGTTGAGCTCTCTGTCCCCTGCTCCCCGCCTGCACACCGTGCCCCAGCTGCGTACTGGGTTCCAACTTCTTAAAACATTTCTGAAGAAACTGAAGTGATTATCATTTCTCTCCCGCGAACACAAAAACAGGTTTACTATCTGATGCCAAACAGACCTTCAGCAGAATTGTCACCATTTACATTTTGCCTCCGTGGACTTACATCATTTTCTTTCTCTGGCAATCTAAAAGCTCACTCTCATTCCCACATTTAATTTCCAAACATAGCTACATGCTTCTTTCAGAAACAACACATGAGCCAGTTTACACGTGTAAATTGGATTTCCATTCTTTATATCATGTGCCAATTCCATACCTCCACCTGGACTTCTTTGTTTTTAATGTGAGTCAGGGATGGTCTCTGATCTCTGGAGGGAACTTTGGTTTTCCTGGCCTTCAGATGGGATGTGATGCATCAGTTTGCATTGGCGTGGAATGGGCTCAAAGCAAGCGGGCTCACAGATTGCGTTTGTGAAGACCCCCAGCCATCCACTGGCCTGTTTATTGTTGGGCACTAAGAAAAGCCTAAGTTTCAAGCATTTGGCCTGTGTGTTTTAATAAATTTAGTTAGAAAATAGCCCCATCAGTCATTCTTATCATTCTGATAAACCTTCTGATCAGTCATTCCTCAGCCCCCCTGGTCTGGTCAAGGCCAGTGTGCATAAAAACACTCTGGATTTAGAAAGTGAGGTGGGGTTCTGGGTAAAGAAACATATTTGTTCAGGTTCATGATTACAGAAAAGGGCAGATGGCCTTCCCCAAAATGGAGCGTCCTACATAACACATAGTGGTTGCTGCCTTTCCTGGGAATTATTCAGCCCAGAAAAGACAAGGTAACTTATCTATGGTACGTTGTTAACAAACTGGTTTCTGACGTTGACGTTGCAAAGCACGGAGTTCTTAGTGTGTTATTCCTGTTTCCAGATCCCAACTGCTCCGCCAAGTTACGCTGGAAGACACCTCTGGTGAAAGACTTTTAAGTTCCAGAGAATAAGAATCTCTCTTACCGATTTTATTCCCTGGCTGTGTCTTTCTTGAGGGAGAAATCAGTAACAGTAGCTGAACAAGGCCGCCTCGCAGCCAGGAGATTTGGAAATCCTAGACAAGGGGATTTTGTGTAAATGTGAACACTGCTGAACTGAAAAGCTAACACCGACTGCCCTCCCCTCCCCTGCCACACACACACACACACACACACACACACCCCACACACACACACACACACACCCCACACACACACACACACACACCCCTAATACCAAACCAACCTCAAACCCTGCAAACTAAAGCAAAGCTAATTGCAATAGGATTAGGCTCACTCGAACATGTGGCTGAGAAGACTGCTTCATCCTCTGGGTATAGAACAGAACCAAGTTCACAGCCAGTGGGCCGGGCTGATGTTGGTTGAACATGGAGATCCCACACCATCGCCCCTCCCCAGCAAGTGCTGGACCTCAGGCAGCCTCTTGGAGATGACCATGTCACTGAGGAGGATGAATTGTGGCTTTCCCACAGGCCTGCCTCTTGGTTTTCACATTTCAGGGGGGTCAGGAGCAGTTAAGGAGATTGTGAGTGTGATTCCGAGGCGAGGCCCAACCGAGTCATGGGGAGAGCTTTCAAAGCAGTGGTGGAGGGAGCCTGCCACGTGCCAAAGAAGAAAAGGCTGTCTGGGAGTTGAAGGGACCATCACTTAGGAAGCGGCCGCCAGCCACTGTTCCTTCTCTGGGCCTCTTGCTCTGCCGTCGATGGCAGGAAGCAAGCATGCCTCCTTCTGCGGGGCAGCTTCTGGCTGGGGCAGCCGTCTCTCCCCTGATCACCTCTCCCTCTTCCCTCCTCGTGCGTGTTCCTCCAGCCCTTCCCCAGTTCCATCCCCACGTCCATTTCAGAAGCTCAGATGGGACCACCAGCTCAGAGTGCACTCGCTTGGCCAGAGGCCAATGCCACCGCAGACTTCCCATGATGCTGTCACCCGGCAGGGGTGCCCCAGGGTGGAGAGGTAACGCCTGCTGCCTAGCAAGCAGTGAGTTCTTGGGTCTTCTATGCGGATGTAGTGAAAGGTCCAGGGTGGGGTGAAGCACGTGAGGGTTTCTTGCTGCTTTGGGAGGGTATGGGGGACATTTTTGTCTTGGTTTTCTGCAAGTTCCATGAAAATGGTTCTCTTCAAAGCCCATTGTTTCTGTCATGATTTCCGTCTGTCCTCAGCAAGTCATTCCTTTATTTGGCATTTCCAACATCTCGGCCATTAAAAGCCCCATGTTCTCTGCACTGTTTGGCCAGTATAATCGCTAGCAATGATTCAAAGCAAAGAGTTTTAACCTGACGGCATGGAATGTATAAATGAGGGCGGGTCCTTTTGCATATACTCTAATCACTGTATTGCTTTTTTCTATAAAACCAACCCATAAGCCTTTAACCTTTAAAGAAAATGAAAAAGGTTAGTGTTTGGGGGGAAACTGACCTCTTCATAAGCCGTTATGTCTGAGCTGAGTATGTTTTAATAAACCTTCTGATTTTTCTCGAGGCCCTAGTCTGCTGTGTCCCATCCTCTCCCTCCCCTGCCCGCATCCTTGTAGAGCACCGGGGTAGCGAGGCCAATCTGGCCACCCCTGTGTAGCCCTCCTTCAGATTAGCGCATTTCCGTGGGTTGCCAGCATGGGGAAGAGGGAGCATGGCGCCAGAATGCCGCCCCCTACCTGACCTTCGGGAAGCGCCCGCCCGCCCCACCCCCGGAGCACGTGCTTGCTTCTAGGGAGAGAATCCCATCCCAGCCCTCTGTGCCAGGAGGGTCACTGGGTGGACTGGAACTTGGAGTATGGGGGCGGGGGGTGGACGGAGAGAAGCTAGGACCCGGGGTGGAGGCAGATGCGTGCAGACCCAGCATTCTGAACGTCACAGAAATCTCTGAACACCTTGGTCCCATCTGGTGAAAAACGGCCACGTTACATGTTCTCGTGCTGGGAAACGGTCGCTCACTCACACTCCCTGGAGTCCTTCAGAGCTCTCTGATCCCATCAGTGACTCAGGCTGCAAGAGCTCCCCTTGCAGAGGGGAGAGCAAACACGGTCATGTCCTCTCTAAGTTCTTGGTGGTCCAGGCGTGTCAGGTGGCGCAGCATAGATGGCTACAAGCGGAAAGGAACGTTTCACCACCGTAGAAATGGAACCGGCTTTGAGCCACAGGAAACCTCACTTATTGAGACCTTTTTCTTTCCTTTTCTTTTTAAATCTCTGATAGTTTTTGCACTTCTGGGTTTTATTTTATTTTGGCTTTGAGGTCAAGAGTGGGCTGAATGCTCTCCCAGTGAGGGTGGAGACAGGGAGTGAGGGGAGAGGGCAGAGAACTGTTCTTACAATGGCTTCACCTGAACGGTGCGAAGAGACATCTTTGCCAAGAGACTGTGGCAGCCAGCTGCCCCCACGGAGTGAAGTTTAAATACAAAATTAAGTGGCACCTCTGTTTAAGGTCTGTTTATGTAAACAAGACATTGGGGGAAGATGACCTGGAAGGAGAGCCTGTGTGATCAAAACACCTAATTGTAAGCACAAATCTTTCCAGGTCCAGTTATCAAACTCACCTTGGGACTATAAGAGCCACTCTTTCCCCTCTAATAGAAAACGGTCATTCTGTGCTGGATTCCTCCCCTGGAGATGGAGTGGAGGGAGGGAGGCAATCGGCCCCAAGAATTGACAAACTGGGAAGTTCTGTGTGTCTCAAGGGTTGCAGATTTGGTTGTTGAAAGCTGGGGAGTCACTGTTCTAGCACAGATTCTGTCAGGGCCCACAGAACGTGGGCAAAGTGGGAGGGGTCTTCCTGGTTAGGCAAGGCTGAGTTGAATCCCGAACCGAAAGGGAGCATTGTGGCTTTTATAATCCAATGATGCAATGATTATACCAGCTTACAAGGAGTTCTCAGCAGGTGCTTTTTATTCATCGATAAAGAGCTAAGGCTCGTTTTTGATAGATAATATATATTTATTAAATGTATTAATGTGTGTTTTATAATGTACCTTTATCCTCCCCTGGCTGACTGTTGCATACTTTAAAAAAATCGTTAAAGAAATTTCAGGACAATCAATGTGTACCATAAACGACTGTATATAAATATTACAAATTTAAAAGACTGTAAAGCATGGGCAAATAGGTTTTATTTTCAAAATGCTGTTCTTAACACAAAAAATAAAGGCTTTACTATTTACTTAAGACGTGTGGTAGCTTGTCAAAACAACCCAATACAACTGCTTGGCTTTCAGATCTGCCTGGAGGCTAAGTCCATGGCATTTTGAATGGGAAAATCCTGGTTAGCAGCAAACTGCAGAACAATTGAGGGTAATAAGTCAGTTTACCCATAAAATGAGGAATCTCTATAATGCTTTGGGGCCTAGACAACAAAAATTCTTTATCTTTATTGTTGTCTGCGTTGAAGTGTCTTATCTTGATGCAGTCAAAGTTAAGGGTCAGTCTCCTTGGGAAATGATCACAGGCAATAATGACTTTTTTATGAAAAGAGTACTCACTGGATAAACTTAAAACCCACTGCAGAGGTTTGGGACTTTATTTTAAATATGGATCTTTGCAAAGGTGGCCAAAACTGGGAAACTGGTAACTAGAGAAAACTTCAACATCTCTTGGAATCAGAGTTCACTGTACATTTTAGCAGTGGTTGGTATAGAACAATACTCCTGAAGCACTGAGGAAATATATGGATGAAAGAAAAAATTGGGGGATAATGCAGAAAGTTAAAACTAGTACTTTCTTATGATAAACTATTTGCACTAAAACACGTTTGCAACGAAAGATTCTTATCCGAATGCACCAAATCTAGTTGTTCAAGAAAGCACAATAGAGGAAGCATAACCTGAACATTTTCCTCAAGTGGAGTAATTGGAGCCAAGAGGGGAAAGGTATCGACAGCTGTTAAGGTTGCGGAGTCTTAGCTGTAGCCTCTTCTTCATCCTCCATTTTGCATTTTACTGCAAAGAAATGAAAGAGAAAGTCAGGGTCCATTTACAAGCCTAGACAGACTTGGCTTCTGGAAACTGCAGACTTCGATACACAGAAGTCAGTTGCTTCGAAACCCACTGAGCGACTGCGATGGTTCTGGTCCCGTGGATCTATGGGGAAGAACACAGGGCCTTTGTCCTCCACCGGCAGCACCTGAAGTTTCAAAGCCACTTCATGTAACGTTCACGGCCATTCTGAGTTCAGTTCAGAAGAAGGTCAAAAGTATGCTTTGCAGGTCGGGGGCCCTGAAGGAAGGAAGTTTTACTAAAGATGATGACAGATTCGAGGCTCTTGACTCGACCGAATCTGTCACCACTCACCCTGTTCCCCCCACACCCAAAATTAAAAGCTCAGGACAGCACTGGGGTCAGTTCGAGGCCAGAGGAGAATCTTTTCTAGTCTTTTATGGTCCGGACAAGAATGTAATCCGGGTGATTTCCTGAGTCGGCCAAACAGGAAAGTTAGCTGAACGCAGAGCACTGCACTATTTGTAAGGGTAATTGTCCCAATAGATAAAAGCCCCTTCCGCCAAATATATGGAAACCCAGTCCCCTGGTGGGTGGGAGATCCATTTGGAAAGACCCTCTCTTTTTAATAAATCTTCGCTTCTAGTGTCCAAGTTAATGCCTGAAGGGTTATTCAGAGCAAGGCTGCAGGCTCTGGTCATGCTTGAAGAGCAGTGTTCGTGTAGAAAGGGTGTTGGGGGTTGGTACTGTGTAGAGCAGAGGTTTCGGTCGAGCCTGAACTCCCAGTGGCTGAGGGCACACGCTGGCCATGGACCCCATCACACGCAGCGCAGTGGACTAAACAGGCTAGCCCAGCAGTCTTCAGGCTGGCGCTACACAAAGACTTCCCAAGGGTTCTTGGTCATGGTTTATTCAAAGACAGTTTCCAAATCTTGGCTTTCTTGCGTGGACTTGCAGTTGCTCATTTCCCTTTCCTACCTCTCCCCATCCTGGCATTACCCAGGGTGTAAAAAATCCCCAGGTGCCAAACAAGGACGCAATTTGAAATGTTGGCATCCCCAGAGTCTCCTTTACTTTCTATACTTAATAACTATCAAATTTTAGAATGTATTTAGTTGGCTTTGTGAACTAGTATTGTATTAATAACTCAAACCAGAAAAATATTTTCAATACCAGGAGCCTGTGGTCACAGGAAAATTAATTTTTGTTCAATGTGTACTATTTTTGTTCCATATATATAGAAGCTGTACAGGTAACCACAGTGAAGACCCTGTATGCCTCTAGGCCTATTGATGATGACAGTGCATGAGCGAGGATGGTCCACACCTAGGAGGTGCTCTCCCAGTATCCCGCTGGCCCATGATGTAATCTAGGATATGAATGTTTAGCAACAGGCTGGGGTGGCGGAGTTCTGATTTGTAGTGTTTGCCGGTTTCCATATCTGATTTCAAGCTACCAGCCTGACGACATAAGACAGAGGTAGGAAGGGGCGCACACAACCAGATGGAGCAGCTCAGCACAGGGCTGTTCTAGTTCCCCACGGGGAGGTTGCAGGGAAACCCAGGCGCATGATGGTTTTCCACGTGTGGTTCGGGGACCAGCAATGTTTGCATCACTGGGAACCTATTAGAAATGCACATCCAGGCCCCCCGCCACAGACCTATAGAATCAAAAACTGGGGGTGGAGCCCAGCCATCAGTATTCTTAACAAGCCCCCCCCGCCCCGCCCCGGTGATTCTGATGGACACTAGATAAAGTTGAGACCCACTGACTACTGGTTTTTTATGCTGGCTGCGTTTAAGAATTACCTAGGTAGCTTCTGAAACCTGTTGGTACCTGGATCTCGCCCCAGACATTCTGATGTAATTGGTCTGGGGCCCGGGCATCAGTATTTAATTCAAAGCTGTTGTTGCTAAGATTCAGGGTCAAGAATCTTTCTTGCTAAGGGTCAAGAAACCCAAACCGTGGTTGGAGTCCCTCAAGGAAACGTGAATGCAAAGACCCTCAGAGCAGTTCACAGGAGTCTCAAGGTCTCAAAACTTAAGCCATTTGAATGACATTCTCTCTGGCCTACAACTGGCAGACAGACACTTAAGGCTACTGGTAGCGTGGAAGGAAAGAGGAATTGGCTGATGGGAGGAGTTCCCAAGCCTTGGGTTTTCTTTAGTTCCTCAACCCTGCTGGAAGGAAGAATTCACCTGCATGCCTTTCCTTTGTCCAATCCTGTCATGCCTTGAGACCCTCCTCCCCACACCTAGATTTTGACCTTGCCTGGGAAAAAGCCCCTCTCTCTTTCAGATCATTATACAAAAGTCTCGAAGGAGGAGAGTAGAAAGGGATGCTGGGGACACTCCTTCAAGTTGGAGAGTCAAGACACTAACTAGAGTTGATGGACTGGAAGTAAAGGTGTTGTGAAGCCTCATGATGGAATCACCTGGAACTCTGAACACTCCTGGTGCCCAGCCCCACCCCAGCCAATCAAGTCAGAATCTCTGGAGGTGGGGACTGCCCACCGGTGCAAACACACTGGAAAACTGGCAATATTAAGTGAAACTGAGCATGTACATTCCCCACAATGCAGCGATTCCATTCCTGTATCCAGCCCCTGGAGAAGCCCTTGCACACGTTACTGGCAGACATCAGTGAGGATGTTCATGATAGCAGAAAACTGGAAACAGCCCAAAAATCCATCACCAGCTGACTGCATAAATAAATTGTGGTTTACTGGAACAGTGAGTACACAGCACTGAACCCGAACGAACCACAGCTACCCGTGTCTGCTTACCTTAGCTTACGGTATTGAAGAAAAAGATGCAAGGCACAGAATAATACATACAGTGTGACTCTATGGCTAGCAAATCTAAATGTAGAGGGTTGCATATAAAGATGAAGAGAATCTAAATAAAAGCAAGAGAACGATTATCACAGAAGTTAGGGTAAGTGGCTTCATGGTGGGAGGGGGAGCCTTAAAAGTGTTCACAGTGTTACACTTCCTTAACTGGTATGGTGGTTACCTGAGTGTTTGCTTTATAGCTATCTGTGTTTTATGGTCGCTATTATACGTTTATTTCATCTCCTCCCAAGAAAAGGTAAGAAGAAATAAAGATGGTTGTCTGTAACTTGAAACTGCAAAGTCAACTAATTAAGGAACGGGAAAGAGCAATTTAACTCTTTTGGGAGGGGGGGATGGGATTTAAGTGAGCTAATTCTCATCTGTCACATCAGGAAATCAGGAGATAGTGTCTAAAGTTTTCCCTAACCCTAACCCTAACCACCCAGAGGAACAGCTCAGAGCTCAAAGTGACTACCATAGAAGAGGGTGACAGGGATGACGTTCATTCATCCTCCTGTTTTATCCTATATACCCGTAACCACGGGAACCATGTACAAGGATTACTTTGCTAAAAATGAAGAAGAGATAACGTCTCTCCTTAGTGGTTTTTCTCCTCCAGGTCTCGGTGGAACCTTGCACAGGCAGGTTATTCAGTAGAAGGAAGGAGCAAGGGAAGAGGCAGTGGAGGGGAGCAGGCAGTGAGATGAAAGACCCCAGTTTCCACCTTAGTTTAGAGACATCACTGTGGTTGGCTTCCAGCACCAACACACGGCTGCCTCCATGGCCCTACGCTGTCCTGGTACCCCTTGGCGGACTGGTGCGGAGCCAGTTACGGAAGACCTTGAGAGAGAGGAAGATCCCAGAGTGATGCACCAGCCCTCCAGCTTCAGTTAAAGGCAGCGTGACAAGAAAGGTCTTGCATGCTAGTGAGACCCGCTTACGCTCTCCTCCTCTCCACTGCCCCCCGCGCTCTCCTGTGTCACTCAGTTGACAGAGCTGAGAACCCCAGACATGGCTAGAGAAGCTGCCTAAGACATAGGGAGGAAATTCAGGGACCACAGCGTCATCCAGCTACTCATTCAGTGTTGCCCAGATGTGGCCTTGGCACAAAGGACCAGCTGGGGCAAAAATACAGATTCCTGGGCGCTGCCTCAAACCTTGATAATCGGAATCTCGATGAGTGAGTGGGAATCAGCACCCACCACCTCTGCGCTTTGAGTGATCCTTCCGATGTGACAAGTTTGGGAAAGAGCGCTCTATCACTCAGCTATCACTCAGTGCCTGTTTCCTGAGGGCCCACTTCTGAGCGGGGGCCCTGCCTCCTGAGGGCCCGGGAGGGGCAAGACCCGCAAAGTGCTCAGCACTGAGACTGATCCAGAGAAGCACACACTACATATTAGCTATTACTATTTTCAGGGCACAGTCTTTGACCTCAAGAAGCTCACAGAGGGGGAGGCAGGAAAATTAACAGGGAATTAGAGATGCTTACACACCAAAGAGAGAAGCTGCTTCAGTAAATGTGACTCCATCACACAGATGGGTCCTGGGGTTACAGAGAGACTGGCTCACACCCTCAAGTCAGACAGATAGATAGATATTGCTTAAAATATATTTTTATCCAATTAGCACCCAGTTTTTAGGATTCCGGGTAAAAAGACAACACTTCTATGGTACTTATTGGGCGCTTCGCGCATATGAAGCGGCAGTGAGGTGCGTGCTGTTATTTTCCCCGATGACCGTACAGATGAGGAGACAGGCACGCAGGTTAGGTAAGGAGCCTGGGGTCACACTGTGGGCTGTCCGGCTCCTGCATCCATGCCCTTAACCTCCACAGGGTCGCGGTCTCTCTCCCCAGGGAGATGAAGATTTCTGTAATGAAGATGCAACAAAAGGTGCTGCTCCCACATCTCGTCCCACAGAGACAGTTTAGGAACGACCAAAATGCCCAACACCTGTGGAATGAGTAGATCCCTGATAATTTATAAACTTGATAAAATAGGATGAAACCATTCAAAATGTGCTTTTGCAAAGTTTGAAGGAACAAGGAGACCTGCCAAGAGCAAATGACAGTGGAATTTACAAAATTCCTATAAATTTCAATGATGCAAATTTTAAATTGCTCCATTCCAAAAGTGAACAGTGTCTCCAAGGGGGACACTGTGGCTTCTGTCTGGTGGTGTTGAAAGCCAACAAAGCCGATGGCTCCAAAGGTAAAGTGGAAGCCAGGTTCTTTCACTCAGTCATCTCTGCCCTTGTTTTCCCTCTTGCTTTTCTGAAAAAAAAGTTTATTTTTCTTGAAAACAAGTGATTCCCATTCTTTGTTTAGTCCTGAGTGAGATGTTCATAATACATCCTTTAAATGTGACTGCCCTGTAAAAAATAAAATTACACTCATAACTAAGTGGTGGCCCAGCATTTCAACTCTTAAAAAAACTAAATGTAGATAAAACGATTAAAAAGAAATGGGTGTATTTTTGTTTTCCCAAATGTCTACCGTCCACGTGCATCGCTATACCATTGGGGAAAACTTTCTAAAAGAATTACCAGAAAATATACCAGACAGGAGATAAACAGACTGTCAGGGCATCAACGTGTACACGGTGTTACTGCAGTCAGGCAGACCGCAGAGGTGGGGAGAGGCAGGGAGGAGGAGAGGTCGGGAGCTGGGGAGTCCCAGGGGAGCTGGCCTCCCAGTATCAGCAGACCCACTGTTGGGAGACCCCAGGGAAAGATCCACTCAAGGGTGAAGTTGCCTTAGTAGAGGTGACCACTGAAAAAATATTAAGGAAATGTATGCTAGGAATAGTTTCTGATTGGTAGAAAAGTAATGTTTCCCCCTCAGTTTGCTTGCTCACAGAAGGGTAGACTTTGGTGTCAAGCAGACCCAGTGTTCAAATCCTGGCTCTGCCATCTGCTAGCCGGGTGACCCCAGCCCCAACCCCTTTTCCTCGTTTGAACTAAGTAAAATAATCTTGACCTCACGGAGTCCTTATGAGATTAGGGAGATAATGTACCGAATGTGCCCAGTGCAGGGACTGATACGTTGTAGATATTCAACAAATGTGACTTCTTTTCCCCTGAGTGGCCTGTAGAAATACAGGCTGAAATGCAGCTAAAGAGTTCACTTAGCATCTTTTAAAACTTATAACATGTCACTCATCATCTGAAAGTTAGTTATCTTGCAAGCTCAGCTATCAAACATGGCCAAGGATTTGCAAGTAAGCAGACGAAGCCAGTGTAGATGTTTTGGAATGTGTGCCCCAAACTCTGGTGTTTTAGTTGCAGGAGTGTCTCTGAGACCTCTCTCAGAGCTTGTGTGTCCATCCTTAAAGTGTAATTCGGGCAAGCTGAGCTACCAGATTTCCTCAGAGCATAACTGAGTTTAGAAATGAATTTATGTCCCAATGGCTGATAAGCACCTAAAAAGGTGTGCATCAAAGAAATTAAAGCCACAGTGAGACAGCCACTACACACCCACCAGGATGATGACAATGAAAAAGACTCATCATACTAAGTGTCGGTGAGGATGCAGGACAACTTAATGCTCAGGCATCGCTAGTGGGGATGGGAAACAGTGCCAACACTTTAGCAAATGATTTGGCAGGATCTTGCCAAATTAAGTATTATGTATATACTCTCAGGCCCATCAGTTCCACTCCTGGCTAATCCTCAAATGAAGTGAGTTTACATCCACCAAAAAACATATACAAGAATGTTCATAAAAACTGGATACAACCCAAGTGTCCATCAATAAGAGATATACACATTGTGATACTATTCACAGGAAAGCACACTACACATCAGTGAAAAAGAGGAAACTACTGCTGCCCTCAACAGTTTGGTTGACTCTCCCAGATGTAACAGCCAGCAAAAGAAGCCAGGCACAGAGTCCATACTCTTTCCATTTATGTGAAGTTTGAGAATAAGCAAAACTATTCTGCGGTGACCCTTCTTCATCCTGATCCAGGTGCTGGTTACGTGGTGTGTGCATACAGAGAAGTTCACTGTGCTGCACACTTAGGACTAGGGCACCCTGCTGTCTGTGAGTTTGACCTCAACAAAAAATTAAATTAAATTAAATTAAATAAATAAAATAAAATAGGAAAATGGGGAGGAAGAGAATAGGCATCAAAATCTGAGGACGTTTTCATTCAGATCCAGGGCAGAGTCTAAGGTGCCTGACAGTCCCTGAGGGCTCCACACTTGAAACAGATTAGTAACCGTATCACACTGTTAAGTAGAAAATTTGCATTTACTGAATGTTAGACATTATGTTCAGGGCTTTACACAAATTTATCATCTTGTTCAATCACCCCAGCCACTCTGGGAGGTAGATGCTATCATTATTCCCATTTACCTATGAGAAAATTAAGGCTCAGAGACACTAAGCAACTTGCCCAAGGTCACAGAGCTAAATAAATGGCCCTGCCAGAACTCTAAGCCTGGTCTGAGTCCAAAATCCATGGTCTTAACCATCATGTCATACGAATGCAGAGTATGAATTGGGTCCCTTATCACCACCCAGAATAATCCAACAGAGCTTAAAGTCAGGTTGTATACTTTCCAATTAGGAGGTAGGGGAGTGTACAATATATATTACCAAGGTTTTTTTTTTTTTTTTTCTGTTTTTACTGGACTGAATTTTTAAAATAAGATTATTTTTCAATTATAAAATCTGTTCATAGTCATTATAGAAAATCTGAAGAATATCGAAAAAAAATATGAAAAAAACCCTCCACGTCCCCACTGGAAGAATATGTCATGGAAGATTTTCTTTCTAAAAAGAAAGAAATGTTGACGTGTAGAGGGTAATGTCAATAGTCTGGTATGTTTACCCCCCTTTCTTAACTGTGCCAGATGTTGGGCTGTGCTATTTTGAGGAAAGTTGAGCCAACTTGGAAGCCACAAGGCACTGGGGCAGATGTGACAGTCTTGAACGTGCAGTAATTACTGTTGTTGACTTCTAAACAATGTAAACTCAGGGCGAAGTCTCCTGGAAGGCAGCATTTTAAATGGAAACATTTGGTGCTGGAAGTGACAACAATAGTTATATTAAAACAGAATCTCAACATCAAGTTTTGACCCTGGAAAGGATCTTGATTTCTGGAAAGAGAGACATTTAATAAAAGCCATGTTTTTCACAGATGAGGGAAACTGAGGCTCCAACAGGGGAAGAAATGGGGCCATTGGAGCACAGCTTAGTTGCTCAGGGCACACCTTCTGGAGCCAGGCGACTTGGCTTTTACCATCATTTACCAACTGGGTGACCTGAGCAAGTCTCTTAACCTCTTTGAAGCCTCAGCTCCCTCACCCATAAAATGGGGACAGTAAGACCTTCCTCTCAGGAG
Organism: Tursiops truncatus; assembly: GCF_011762595.2. NCBI lineage: Eukaryota > Metazoa > Chordata > Mammalia > Artiodactyla > Delphinidae > Tursiops > Tursiops truncatus. The sequence continues at coordinate 22,758,779 of NC_047048.1, forward strand.
ACTGCGAGTGTGAAATGAGATGGTACCCATTGCCTGGCACATGGTAGATGCTCAATAAAATTATTTCTTAATTATATAGGCAATGCAGTGGCTGTAGAAAAGCTGGAAAATATGCTTTTTTAAAACAAATTTTCTTTAAATTATTTAAGTGAGCTTACGTCATACTCATGTGTTTATACATCTATTAGTATTTTCTTTTTACATCTGAATTTACAAGGGTAGCTCCATTTCGCGTTAGCATCAAGATTGGAGATCTAGCACAGCAGCTTAAATAGCCACCATCTAGTAGGCTGTCCTTCTAAATTCTGCGTCTTCAAAAGCCTAGGGAGTCAGGGGTGTGAATGAACACAGAAGAACCCTGTCAGCCGTGTCTTATGACTTTTTTATTTATCTCTGCATTCTCAGCTGCTGCTGCCAAGACTGAACCTTTAGAAATATCCCAGGCATTTTGAATGAACTCGGGTTATAAACAGTTCTCATCCAGTTCAGACTGGCAGAAGCCCTGTATATTGAATGCTGCCTTTAAGTGAAATGGAAACAGATCCTCCAGTTTATTTTTATATAGCTCCTCTGTGAGTGTAACAAGCTAATAATTAATTGAGAAACTATTTCAATCTGTAACTAGGGACTGGGGCAGTATTCACTCATTATCTTGGTAGTTGGTCCAGAACGCGAGGCAGACAGGGGTCCAGTCAAGAAACCCCGATGACGAAGCCAACTTTATCAAACCTTAAAAGAAGGAGATGGGAAGTAACATTCCAAGAGTTTCAACTACAGAGTTCTTTCTAATAGGAAGCCCACTGGTGTACTGAAAAGAAGATTTGAATTTTTCAAGCCCTGACATTGGTGAGAAACTTACTGACCCCCAAACAAAACTACTTTTTAGAAAGGATCACTCATATCATCTAGTCATTTTTACCCTCTAAATGTCTCCTAAACCCATCCACTTCTGTCCAGTTCCACTGCTACCAGGTCATCCGATCCATCTCCCACCTGCAGCCATGCTCATCTTTCTATAAAGCCCATCTGATGATGCCACTGCCCTGCTAAAGCCCTTTAAAGGCTCCCTGCTGCCCTCAGGATCAAGCCCAAAGTCCCCCGAGGCCACTGCTCCCTCCCAGCTCCCCGGTGCCTCACACCCTGCTCTCATCGCTCAGGCCTTCTTTCAGTCCCCCTTCCAGGCTCAGGGTCTCTGCCTCCATCCTTCCCTCATCCAAAAGCCCTCCCTGCCATTCACATCTAGTTAATTTCTAGGGGAACCTATTCAAACCCCCTGCTGAAGTCTCTCGAGGCAGCCTGAACTTCTTCAGAGCACTCGTCACAGTCTGTAATCGTGGATTCACGTGATTATTGGAATAGTGTCTGGCTTCCCCACTAGGCTTGAGTTTCGAGTAGAACAACATGTTGGCTTATGTTCTCCACTGAACCTCCAGCATCTGGCAGGTCCAGTCCTGCGCCCACAGCAGGCGCTCGATCAATCTTGGCTGAACCAACGAATGAAACCCTACTCTAGCTTCCTTTGGAAGCCCCCAGGCCTTTCTCTCTCAGACTCCAGACTGTCAAAAGGACACACATCTTTTCCAGCAATATAAAGGATTCTCCAAGTCAGTGGGGATGCCCAGACTTTAGTATCGGAGAGGCAAGTATTTGCATCCAGTCTCTAGCACTTACTACCAGCATGCCCTTGGCCTAGTCGCTAACCCTCTCAAAGCTTGTTCCCTCACCTATAAAACTGGGCTCCTTGCGGATCTTATTGCACAGGGCAATCTTGATATTTAAATACATTAACTGAGATCACATACACAAATCCGCCAGAAGAGCGCCTGGCACACAGCAGATGCAACAGGTGCTTAATAAATGGCGGTCCTCGTCAGGGTTCAAACCGCTGTTTGCCTCGTTTCCTAGGCAAAATATAACAAAATATAACTTGGGGTCTGACGCCTTCCTTCTTGCCTTCCTTTGCCAGCACCTATTGTGTTTGTTGACTCAAAGACCGAAAATGACGAACGTGCCAGACACAGCCATGCTCTCTTGGAGCTAATATATGTTTGAATTGAAAGATAAGTGTTTTCAATATGCAAACAATATCTTCAAGAGTTACATGAATTGGGTTAAACCCTCTCACAGCCATTGCTGGGAAACGATCCTAAGACACTGATCTTAGATACAAACAAATATTTAGGAATATGGACATTTATTTGGTGCATGATATCGAAACACTTCTCTTTGGCTGATGTGAGAAAACATTTAGTGTCTACTCATTCTGACCGCAATTCCCAGGCTGATAGGAAAGACATGAACGTCACCTCACCATTTCCTCACAGGTAGACCGCTCCATTTCCGCTGCCTGTTGCAACTTTAATATAGCTAGCAACAATAACAACAACAATGATGAAAATAATAATAATCATTATAAGTACTATTTATTGAGTTCTTACAATATGTCAGGTGTTGTACAAGGTCATATATCCCTACGTAGTCTTTAACCTTCAAAACGAGTCTCTGAAGGTATTATTATCTCCAATTTTCAGATGAGAACACTGAGGTTCTGAAAGGTAAGTGCCTTTTCTAAGATGCAAATGTGGGATTTGACACCTCATTTGCCTGTCCCTATTCTACTGCTCTTCAGGAAATCATCTCAAAGTTTGAATTAAAAGAGTGACGTTTTCAATATGTAAAAATATCTTCAATAGCTGCACAAATGAAATTAAATTCTCTTAGGAATGAAGGCAGCCATGGCAGCAATATTTATAATGGTGAAACTTAGAAAGAAGTGTCCAATAAGAAAAAAATTATGTAGCTCATCATGTAAAATAAGTTTATAATATACGGGGATATGTTTACCATGTAAAGCTAGGTGAAAAAAGCAAGGATACATGAAAATAACTGCTATGAAGTATGATCTCTCCAGTGTAAACTTAAAGATAGAGATCCATTTTCAGAAAGATTGACATGAAAGATGACAACTGGAAGTTCAAGGGACCCAGGATAGCCAAAACAGTCTTGAAAAAAGAGAACAAAGTTGGAGGACTCACACTTTCCCATTTAAAAACTTACTAAAAGCAACGGTAATTGAGACTGGGTGGTACTGGCATAAGGATAAATATATAAATCAATGGAATAGACCTGGAAATCCAGAAGTGAACACTTATTTATTAAATTTATGTATTTATTTATTACATTTATGGTCAACTGATTTTCACCAAGGGTGCCAAGACCATTCAATGGGGGAAAGAATAGTCTCTTCAACATATGCTGCAGGACAACTGGATATCCACTGGCAAAAGAATAAAGGTGGACCCTTAACTTACACCACATACACAGAGTAACTCAGAATGGGTCAGGGACCTAAATAAAATCCCTAACACCATAAAGCTCTTGAAAAAAAGTGAGTGGAAAAAAGTGGTTTAGACATGGTCCATGGTCCAATAGATTAGACAGTGATTTCTTAGATATGACACCAAAAGCACAAGGAAGAAATGAAAAAATAAAGTGGACATCAACAAAATTTAAAACTTTCATGCTTCAAAATACACCACTTTCAAGAAAGTTAACAGACAACCCATGCAACTGCAAAACATACCTCTGATTAGAGACTTGTGTCTAAAATACATTTTAAAAAATCCTTACTACTCAATAAAAGACAGACAATCCAATTTAAAAAGGCAGAGGAGGGCTTCCCTGGTGGTGCAGTGGTTGAGAGTCCGCCTGCCGATGCAAGGGACACGGGTTCGTGCCCCGGTCCGGGAAGATCCCACATGCCGCGGAGCGGCTGGGCCCGTGAGCCATGGCCGCTGAGCCTGCGCGTCCAGAGCCTGTGCTCCGCAACGGGAGAGGCCACAGCAGTGAGAGGCCCACGTACCGCAAAAAAAAAAAAAAAAAAGGCAGAGGATCTGAATAGACATTTGTCCAAAGAAGCTATACAAACGACCAATAAGCACCTGATAAGATACTCAACATCATTAGGCATTAGGGAAACATAAATCAAACCACACTGAGATACCACTTAACATCCACAAAGATGGCTATAGTCCAACAGACAGATAGTAAGTGCTGGTGAGGATGTGTAAGAACTGGAACCCTCATCCACTGCTGGTGGGAATGTAAAATGGCACAACCACTCTGAAAACAGTGTGGCAGTTCCTCAACCAACTGAACCTACAGTTACCATATAACCCCTGAATTCCGCTCCTTACTGTATATACCCAAGAGAAATGAAAACATGTGTCCACACAAAATATTGCACATGAATGTTCATAGTGGCATTGTTCATAATAGCCAAAATGTGAAAACTCAGATGTCCATCAACCGATGAACAGATGCATAGATGTGATACATCCATACAATGGAATATTATCTGGCCATGAGTTGTGTCCCCCTCAAATCCATATGTTGAAGCCTTAAATCCACACATGTGACTGTACTGGAGATGGGGCCTTTAAGGAGGTGATTAAAGTTAAATGAGGTCATAAGAGTAGAGCCCTGATCTGATAGAACGGGTACCTTTATAAGAAGAGGAGGAGTTACAAGAACACTCCCTCCACTATGTGGGGACTCAGCTAGAAGGCAGCTTCTGCAAACCAGGAGGAGAGCTCTCACCAGACCCAACCATGCTGGCACCTTGATCTTGGAAATCCAGACTCCAGACTGTGGGGAAAAAAATGTCTGTTGTTTAAGTCACCCAGTCTACGGTATTTTGTTATGGCAGCTGAGTAATACAAGTCATAAAAAGAAATGATGTATTAATATGTGCTGCAACATGGATGAAGCTTGAAAACACTGTGCAAAGTGAAGATGCCAGTCACAAAGGCAAATCTATAGAGATTGAAAGTCCATTAGTGGTTGTCTGGGAATGGAAAGAATGGGAGTCTTGCGGGCTTATAGCTAACGGGAGTAGGGTTTCTTCTGGGGGTGATGAAGATGTGCTAAAATTGATTGTAGTAATGGTGGTGAATTCTTGGACTATACTAAAAGTCACTGAATTGTATGATATATGAATTATATCTAAATAAAGATTTTTTTGTTTTTTTTTTTTGCAGTACGCGGGCCTCTCACTGTTGTAGTCTCTCCCGTTGCGGAGCACAGGCTCCGGACACGCAGACCCAGCGGCCATGGCCCACGGGCCCAGCCGCTCCGCAGCATGTGGGATCCTCCCGGACCGGGGCATGAACCCGTGTCCCCTGCATTGGCAGGGGGACTCTCAACCACCGCGCCACCAGGGAAGCCCAAAATAAAGTTATTTTTAAAAAAGAAAGATGACATTTTTATAGCAGTTATCTCGGGATGGTGAGACTTAGAATTATCTACTTTTTTGTTCAAGTTTCCACAAAGGGCAAGTATTACTTTTCTAATCAGTTAAGAAGAAAGTTATTTTTAAAAATTCTGTTAAAACAAGTGCCAGCAGTATTCTCCTTTTCTACAAAGCTGCTGAAGCTCACATCTCCTCAAGAGTCGAATACACACTAATGACAACTCCTCCGGGCCGGGCTTCTCAGTGTTTAATGTTCTCTCATGTACATTATCTCATGTGAGATTCACAACCTCTTTGTGCTGTAAACAAGGCAAATACCTATTTTCTTCCTGAATGTATTTATATCCTGCTTCCTCCCTAAAAGGATTTCAGATAATTTACAAAAAATATATAGTTAATAAAAATAGAAAAAAGAAAACCAAGTCTGAAGAGAAATGAAGAATTTAGATATGCTAACCAAGAAGAGTCAGTAAGTTGCTATAAATGAGGTTTAAATTGAACTCTGAGCTTCCTGGCAGACTAGGCAAAAAGGAGAAGTTAGGGAAGAAGCAAACCATTTCCCCAAGGGGAGCTACATTTTTTCCTGGCACCGTTTGCTGGAAACATTTCTCATATGGGGATTTATTTTTGTAAAAAGATCGAATGGACCATGATCCAGGAATTCTACTCCTAGGTGTACACTCAAGAGATACTCTTAGATATTCACCAGGAATGCTCATAGCAGTTTTATTCATAATAACTAAAAACTGTAAACAACTCAAATATCCATCAAGAGTAGAGTGATAAACAACTGTAGTATATTCATGCAAAGGAATACTATACCACCAGTGGAAAAGAACAAATTACTGATACAACCAAGATGGCTGAATCACATAACATGTGGAGTGAGCAAGCCAGATATAAAAGACTTTTATTTAAATGATGATCAAAAAACAGGTAAAACTAGTCGAGGATGATAGAAACCAAAACAGTGATTACCTGGGGGGCAGGGGGTGAGAGGTCAGGAAGATGAGGTAGGCAGGGTGGATTGATTGGGATGGGGCATGGCGGAGCCTTCAGGAATGATGGAATCTTGACCTATCTTGACCTAAAGCTGGTTGGTACATGGGGAAGATGTCTATTCAGATCCTCTGTCCATTTTTAAATGTTTGGGGCTTTTTTTGATGTTGAGTTGTATGAGTTCTTTGTATACTTTGGATATTAACCCCTTATCAGATATATCATTTGCAAATATCTTCTCCAATTCAGTAGGCGGCCTTTTCGTTTTGTTGATAGTTTTCTTCTCTGTGCAAAAGCTTTTTAGTTTGATGTGGTCCCATTTGTTTATTTTTGCTTTTATTTCCCTTGCCTGAAGAGACATATCCAAAAAAAATCGCTAAGACTGATGTCAAAGAACGTACTGCCTATGTTTTCTTCTAGGAGTTTTATGGTTCCAGGTCTTACATTTAAAAGAATAAAACTGGACTACTTTCTCACACCATATAGAAAAGTAAATTCAAAATGGATTAAAGACTTAAATGTAAGAACTGAGATTATTTCATTTTTAAAAATGCATGTGGCAACCCACTAACTGTTTTCACCATCCACAGTGGGAAAAACACTGCTCTAACATGATTCATAAATTGTATGATTTACAATAGTAATTGATCATTATTGAACCCCTACTGTCTGTGAGTATTGGACTAAACGTGTTACATGCACTGTCTCATATGGGTTTCTCTAGGATCCAGTGAGGGGAATACTTTTATAATTTCTATTGTACAGATGAAGAAATGGAAGGTCAGAGAGGTTAAGTAACTGTCTCAAGGTCACACAGCCAGTGAGAATTTATAGGTGAGCATTAGCTCAAGTCTATTTAACTCAAATAACCTTGCCTCTCAGTTGGGCTTTTAGGAGGGTGTTAATTTCATTTTAAAGTTAGAAGATGGAAGATCAGGAAGGTTAAGTGCTTTGCTCAAAGATACACAGCTAGGAAGCTTCCAATTAGGGTTTGAATATAAATCTTGGGACTCCAGGCCCAGTACTCTTGCTGCCGCTATTAGCGGCTCACTTGGACAGCTTCAAAGGTCACTCTAAAACCTCTTAAATGACAAGTCTTCAGATGCCACGAAAAGCAAATGAGGGCAACTCCAAGACACATGGTGAAAGTAGAACACATACAACAGACTCAGTCTCCTCTACCTCCCTCCTGCTCATGGGATAAAATAAAGCACTTTTTAAAAAGTCTTTCTATACACCAAAGTATTATCAGTGACAGCATGGTGGATACCCTTTTTTGATCTCTTGATACTTTTCTGTATTTTGCAAAATGAGAATGTATTACTTTGATAAAGGGACGGTTTTTAAGTTATTCTAAAAGGAATCAGTCTGTCCTTCTTAACATCTAGCCTCCATAGCTCTATACCTCTAAAATTTTCCATGTCCTGGACTAATGAGAGACAAATCTGAAAATTGGCAAGAGACTTTAGCTGCTCAGATCCTAAATTTAGATCCTCACGGTGAATACCATGCATCAACAGGGTTGGACTGGCACTTATAGAGAGAAGGCGGGACAATTAGATGGGTAGGACCATTGCCCTTTAAACCAGGTTAACAGGCGTAAAGGAACATGTGCTTCACGCTCTCAGCAACTTAATCAGAGGTTGGGTCCTGATGGATTTCGCATGAAACAAAACACCAACAGATTTCTCTGGAGCTTAACTCCATAAATAACATCTGTGCATTGCGGCATCGGAAGTGGGGAAGAGGAAGGACTCCCAAGCTGCCCAGTCTGCTACTTCCTTGCTGGGTGGCCCTGGGTACATTGTTCAACCTCTCTGTGCCTCAGTTTCTTCATCTATAAAATGGAGACCATACAGTACCTACTTCAAAGGGCTGCTGAGAAGACTGAGTTCCTACTAAAGATGTGCTTGGAACATTGCTTGCTTCATAGTAAGCACACAGGAATGTGAACAGTCCTTTTTATTATTTTAGAAAAGATGGATAATATATTTCCTTTTATTTATCTGGTTGGTTGCTTGGAAACAGTTCTGTTTACCTTAGATTGACTTTGTCCATAGGGTGTTTACCAAGCTGGATGATTTGGGAAGGGTATTGTGTAACACAGATTCAGTCATTTAATCAACAAATGTTTCTTGAACATCTACCACATACATGCCGGGCACTGTGCTAGGAGTTGGGATAGAGCGGTGAATGACACAGAAAGGAAAAATCATCCAAGCGCCACAGGAAGCTTCCATATTCCAGTGCAGTCACACAAACAATAAACAAAATAAATCATTAAAATCCTGGGCAATTCAAAAGAATTAAAAACTTAAATAATTATTAATCGGTGACTAAATACAATTAAATACATCACATAGTCAAAGACAATTTGTTAAGGAACTAACATAGCAATTACAACATAACAGATCTTCTACATGTAGCCACCGGAACAAACAGAGGACACGGGGCACCCAGCCATCCTGGAGCTGGCATTGTCCCAGATTCTCTATTGCAGCCAGGGTTGAAGGGCAATCACACATTTCTTTATTTCTCCAAAGCTGCAAAGAAGAATTGGCACCGACACCAAGTTCTTAATCTGTGCCCATGCATGTTGTAACAAAAGTTTGGAAGCAGTCAGTTCTTTTTTTTTTTTTTAAAGATATTATATTCTTATTATGTAACTGCTACACTTCCACTTTTTTTTTTAATTAATTAATTAATTTATTTTTGGCTGTGTTGGGTCTTCGTTTCTGTGTGAGGGCTTTCTCTAGTTGTGGCAAGCGGGGGCCACTCTTCATTGCGGTGCGCGGGCCTCTCACTGTCGTGGCCTCTCTTGCTGCGGAGCACAGGCTCCAGACGCGCAGGCTCAGTAGCTGTGGCTCACGGGCTTAGTTGCTCCACAGCATGTGGGATCTTCCCAGACCAGGGCTCGAACCCGTGTTCCCTGCATTGGCAGGCAGATTCTTAACCACTGCGCCACCAGGGAAGCCCAGTCAGTTCTTTTTGAATCACCCTGTAGATAACATGCTAGTTGGGGACAAGCAGGGCAGAGGGATGGGGGTGGGGGGGGTCAGGGAGGGCACACTGAGAAGATGACATTAAGCAGAGCCTGATGGAGGTAAGGGAGCGATCCATGAGGTAATTTGGGGTCTGTGCCTTCATTGTTTTTCCTCCTAATTTTTTTTATTGTGGTAAAATACACATAACATAAAATTTACCATCTTAACCATTTTAAAGTGCACAATTCAGCGGTATTAAGTACATTCATATTGTGCAACCACCACTACCATCCATCTCTAGAACTCTTTTAATCTCGCAAAACAGAAACTCTGTACCCATTAAACAAGAACTCCCCATTCTCCCCTCCTCCCAGCTCGTGGCAACCACCATATTCTAAGTATCTCATTTAAGTGGAATCATACAGTATTTGCCTTTTTGTGACTGGCTTATTTCACTCAGCATAATGTCCTCAAGGTTCATCCACATTATGGCATGTGTCAGAACTTCCTTCTTAAGGCTGAATAATATTCTATTGTATGGACATACCACATATCTCTTATCTATTCATCCACTGATGGACACTTGGGTTACTTCTACCTTTTGGCTACCGTGAATAATGCTACCATTAACATATGTATACAAACATCTCATTGAGTCTCTGCTCTCTTTCTTGTATTTACCCCAAACTGGAATTGCTGGATCATATGGTAATTCCAATTAAAAATTTATTAAGGAACCCTTTATCTGCATCATTTTACATTCCCACTAACAATGCATAATGGGTCCAATTCTTCCACATCCTCACCAATACTTGTTATTTTCTATTTTTTGATAGTATCCATCTTTATGGATGTGAGGTAGTCTGTGCCTTCATTTTTATTTTATGTAACAGATTTATGAAAATATAACTCACATAACATACAATTCACTCATTTAAAGTACGCAATTCAATGGTTTTTAGTATATTCACAGACAGGTGCAACCGACACCACGATCAATTTTACAACATCTTCATTATCGCCCAAAGAATCCCCATACCTTTTAGCTATCACGACCATTCCCTCAGCCTCCTGGCCCTAGGCAAGCACTAATCTACTTTCTATCTCTATAGACTTTCCTATAGGGGACATTTCACATAAATGGAATCATATAATATGTGGTCTTTTGTGTCTGTCTTCTTGCACTTAGCAAGCTTCCAAGTTTTTCAGTTTTCAAGGTTCGTCCACGTTCGAGCATGTATCAGTCCTTCATTGCTTTTTATGGTGTGACCTTCGTTTCTGCATTGAACTTCTGTTGCACTTTTGAGAGCATGGATTCCAGACCTCTCCCACAGCCTACCCATTCATGGACTGGTGGAAAGGAAGGGTGTGAGAACAGCAAGGCAGTATGATGTTGTGGAAAGTTGTAAATGTCCTCAGCTCTGCTCTTTAGCAGCTGTTGACCAAAACCAAGTGACTTAACCTCTGAGACAGTTTCCTCTCCTGAAAGATAGGGGTGATAATAGTTTATGCTCATTCCATTTGTTGTGAAGATTAAAGATATAATAATATATTTAAGGTACGTGGTAGGCACTCATGAGGCTTTCATAAGGACCGTGGATCTCTGCAGACACCCAGGGGTGGCAGCTAAGGATAGAGGTAACGCTGTCCTGCAGGCTGCACACCATGGCAGGAGAGATTTCCCATCACCCTTCCTCTGTAAGCTCCATTTTCATTCAGAAAGTCACCCCTGGGTGTGACAGACCCAGGTGTGGTGATAGGAAAGCCCTCAATCTAGGAAATATGCTTCCCACTCCTCAAATATAGGACCAAAGAGGAACTGCCTTTAAACATCCCTACTCTTCCCCCCAAAATTCTCCTAAAGTGCCAAATACCCAGGCTACCCTTCTCTCTTCTCCCCTCCCCAGTTACTCTCTGGCTCTCACTATCTCACCCCACTCTCTCCAGCAAAGCACAGAATGTTCCCCATCTATTGCTTTTGCCTTCGATCTTGAGACCAAACTCCCAAATCCAACAACCACCACCAAGACAAGAGCAATAGTTTTCCAAGGTTTGGATTTGCCCAACAATAGGCCTCTTTGCCCAGGAGGCAGGAGATTCTACAGCAAACACCTCTCAGATTTCCTGTTTTATAGATTTCCTGGCTCACTTCTTCCACTTTTCAAAGAAGAGAGCAAGGCCCATCTAGCTGGTAAATTGCAGAGTTGGGCCAGGAACTCAGATCCCCTGAATTTAATCCAGATGATATTGCATTAGTGAGAAGAACCCTTGCAAAGGAAGATTTTGAATCCAAAGCTATTACTGGAATCTTGCAGCTAATCCATAGTATCAGGATTTTGCTGATGTGGTTACAACAAATCCACTACTAAGAATAAACACATGTAATCCCTTTCTCTGGCCTCTGGCCTGACACATCCTTGTAAATTTCCCCCAGGGGATTCTAACCTGCATCCAGGAGTGAGAACCACTGCTGCAGGTAAATTACCTGGCGTACATTTTGTTTTTCTTGACAGTTTAAAAAATATTACTAAAATCAGTCACCAGTTATTGATCACTCACTTTGTGCCAAGGATCTATTTAATAGGATACATGGTATTTAATATTATTTAATCCTCACAGGAGCTCTCTGGGATGGGCCCTAACTGTCCCCATATAACAGAGGAGAAAACGGCTTCAAGAGGATGAGTGCCTTGCCCTGACCACTGATGGTAGGAGGCAGGACTCGGTTCATTCAGATCCCAGAGCCCATATTCTTTTTTTTTTTTTTTAATTTTATTATTTATTTATTTTATTTATTTTAGGCTGAACTGGGTCTTTGCCGCTGCGCGCGGGCTTTCTCTAGTTGCAGCGAGCTGGGGCTACTCTTCGTTGTGGTGTGTGGGCTTCTCATTGCGGTAGCTTCTCCTTGCAGAGCACGGGCTCTAGGCACGCGGGCTTCAGTAGTTGTGGCATGCAGGCTCAGTAGTTGTGGCTCGCGGGCTCTAGAGCTCAGACTCAGTAGTTGTGGCACACGGGCTTAATTGCTCCGCAGCATGTGGGAGCTTCCCGGACCAGGGCTCGAACCCGTGTTCCCTGCATTGGCAGGCAGATTCTTAACCACTGCACCACCAGGGAAGCCCCCCATATTCTTAATAACAATGTATATTAGCCATACGTTGAGCATTTACATTACTAATAATAGTTATTTAGTGATCACTTTGTTTTTTCAGCCAGACACTATTCCGGTTCATTTAATCCTTACAAAAACCCTATGGGGTGGTTACTAACATGAGTGTTTCCATTTTATTGCCATGCAAACTGAGTCACAGAGAGATTAAGCAACCACCACAAGGTTATACAGCTGATAAATGGGAAACTTAATGCAATTCGGTGCCGTGAGCCTTCCAGACATTTGTGGATTTACCTAAATCCTACAAAAGCATTCTGCTTTCTATAATGGCAAAGAAGGATGCTAAACAGTCAGATGATGGAATGAAACTAATGGTTGGAAGCATCCATTTACATAATCTTAAATTGGGGATTTGAACTTTGGGGGCAGACCAGTTCATAAAGGAAATCGTTTTTTATTTTACTTTGCATTTCGGTAGAATAGTAGGGGATCTTCGAGCATTTCAACAGAAGGCACATCCTAGTTGTGCACTTTTGCAACTTTTAAATGAAAAGATATGTATGGGACTTCCCCGGTGGCGCAGTGGTTAAGAATCTGTCTGCCAGGGAACACGGGTTTGAGCCCTGGTCCGGGAAGATCCCACATGCCGCATAGCACCTAAGCCCATGTGCCACAACTACTGAGTCTGAGCTCTAGAGCCCGTGAGCCACAACTACTGAGCCTGCATGCCACAACTACTGAAGCCCACGCGCCTAGAGCCCGTGCTCTGCAAGGAGAAGCCACCGCAATGAGAAGCCCACACACCGCAACGAAGAGTAGCTCCAGCTCGCTGCAACTAGAGAAAGCCCGTGCACAGCAACAAAGACCCAGTTCAGCCTAAATAAATAAATAAAATAAAATAAAATAAAGATATGTATGAAAGTTGATGTCATCCTAACATCCCCACCCACTGGTGAGTCTTAAAAATAGAACTGATGAAAGTAATATCAAGGCATGAAGTCACTAGATTTCTTTTAATCAAATTTTTATTTCTTCTGCAGGTTAAAATGGAGAAGGAAGTAAAGTTTGGGGAGATATGAGAGAAAAAGTTAAAATGAAAATGACACCTTAGATTTCCAGATAGCATATTTCTTCTTAAAGAGGCATGGTAATATCAAAGCAATGACCTCATTTAGAATTATCCCTGAGGCATAATCATTCTCATTTTAAAAGTAGGGAAAATGAAGCACAAAGATTACATCACCCATCAAACGTTCCGAAGTGACTTGGTGGCATTAAGTATAAACTGGTGCAATGTTTTTGGATGACAGTATGGTGATCACTTTCTAAACTTAATATATTTATATCCTTTGACCCAGCAATTCCACTTCTAGGAATTTATCCTATAGGAATACTTTCTGTAAGTAAGCAAGAATATACCTACAGAATGTCTGTGGATGCATTATTCGTAATACAAGCCAAATATCCATTCATTGGGATTTGTTTTTAAAAAGTATGATACAGATCTATCATTTTTATGGAACCACAAAAAATAATGAGATAGATCTCTGTATATGTGGCATGAAGAGATGTCAATGATACATTGCCAAGTGAAGAGAAAAGCAAGTTACAGTATACTATATATAATACGGTTCATGTTTATAAATATGTGTGTGTATATATACTTATGTATTAATAGGCAGATGAAGAAACTCTATGAGCTGACATACTAAACAGTGGTTGTCTCTGGAAAATGTTACTGAAAATTTGCCCTTATATGATAGATTATGTTTGTTAGTCACAAAGGGTCACACTTAATGCCAGAACCCACCTCCTGAGCCGTCGGCTACAGTGTTCTCTGCACCTGGGTGCCCTCTTTTGGGGCCAAGCCCTTCACTGCTCCTCATCTGTAGATGGGCAGGGAGTTTGGAAGGAGGGAGAGAAAAACGTCCTCATCCTTATCCACTCACCCCTGGCTTCCTGCTCTGATGGAAATGTCTCCCAGAAACATGGTTATAGATCCTGCAGCCTTCGGATTGAGGACCCAGACTCTCCTACCCTCAAACCTCCCTTATTCCAGTGGCCTGTGGTCATTTCGGCTAGTGTGCAGGGCAGGAGGCATGGCCAGACGCTGCCCACTGTCCAGCCTGGGGCTCCTGGTACCCGGATGGGAAGCTTTGCAAGGGGTCAACGAGCCTTACTGGACCCACAGCTTAAGGTAACTGGACACCATGGCAGGAGATGACCAGAGGTTCCCTGGCATCAGGCAGACCTGGGTTCAAATCCCTGGTCTCTGGCCTTCCTGGCTGTGTGACCTGTGTGAGTCAAGTAACCTCCCAGCTCCAGTTTCCTCATCTGTACAATGGAGAGAATATCTTCTCTCTGGGAGAGCAGGTATGAAGGCTACATGGAAACACAGGGCCTGGCACGCGGTACATGCTCGCTAACTCACGGCTACTCCTGAGCTCCGGACAGGCTTCTCTGCTCTAAGAGCTAAGTTCCAGCAGCATCCTAAGGTCACAATCAGGTGGTATGGCCAAGATAAGGTGCTTATTTTAAGAATATCCTTAAAACCCAATCCTAATAGTTAAGATTTGTCATTACAATCTAAACTTAAAATACTAGATTTAAAATCAAGGAAAAAAAAAATCAAGTAAAGAAATTTCTCTGGTTTCTATCCCACCTCTACCCCAGGCTTTTATCTTTTCCCTCCAGAAGCAAATGCCCTTCTAAGAAACTCATTAAGGGAAAGGAAGATTGATGTTCACTACGTTACAGTGTCTTCTTTACGAGAGAAAAATCAGCTCCAGTAATTAGTGCTTCCAAGAAACTTTTTGAAATTTGAAGGCAACAAACAATGTAATGATCCTATTTCCTTCATTGCTATGGCTTCTAGGAAGCTCAGAGCCACATTTCTATTTATTGTAGGAACATTTTTGAGGTTATTATTCACATTGCATAATGTATTAGGGAAGGGCCCAGTATTTCCTGAACAGCCGGACTGTCTTTTTCCTTATGGACACTATGAATTATGCAACAGGCCTTATTTCCCTCTTTACTTTGTCCCTAAGAAATCTCTAGCAAGTATAGGCCTTGGAGTAAGTATTTTGCTTACTGCATTCAATGGCTTTCTATTTTCTCTACTCTTAATTTTTCCTTAATCCAATTACCACATTTACCTAAAAATGTTATATTATATGTGTTTCTGTAAGCAACTACAAACTACTCTTGGACTGAGGTAGGGAACAAACAGGTGAGCAAACAAAAGTAAACAATCTATCTCCTTTGACAGGTCAGCCTCCCCCACCCTTTTCTTTAAAATATCAAGAAGTGATAAAGTCATTCAAAGAGTATTTACAGGGACTTCCCTGGTGGCGCAGCGGTTAAGAATCCTCCTGCCAATGCAGGGGACACGGGTTTGAGCCCTGGCCCGGGAAGATCCCACATGCCGCGGAGCAACTAAGCCCGTGCGCCACAACTACTGAGCCCGAGCTCTAGAGCCCGCGAGCCACAACTACTAAGCCCACCTGCCACAACTACTGAAGCCCGCGCGCCTAGAACCCGTGCTCCACAACGAGAGACGCCACCGCAATGAGAAGCCCGCGCACCGCAATGAAGAGTAGCCCCCACTCCCTGCAACTAGAGAAAGCCCGCGCACAGCAACAAAGACCCAACGCAGCCAAAAATAAATAAATATATTAAAAAAAAAGAGTATTTACACAAATATACAATATACACACACATTTAAAAATTGCAATCTGATGTTGTGTGTATATATATATATATGTAATCTGATGTAGTATATATAATAAATGTAATCTGATGTTATGGGAACAGTTTCTATGTTTTCTTTCTCCTTACTCACACTAGATTTCCAAATAAAATATGAATAGTCAGTTACAAAGCACATTTGAAAACAATTACCAGTTATATGAAGCTAAAAATATGCTATTAATCAAGAAGGGATTTTTGACCACATCTCAAAAATGACTCTGGCATCTTCTTTTGGATTATATTAGCTGTAATTCTTGTCACACATGTTTTTAAAAATAATTCCTGCAACTGTCCCAATGGATAGAGACTTCAGGATAACTTCACACTGTTTCTGTCCTAGAGGAAAATTCTGTTCAGGACGGCCTCTGGCTCAGTGTAACATGAGACAGGCTATAAATGACCATGGTTCTACCCTGACAGCTGATGCTTCTCTCCCTCAGACCTCCTGTCTGCACCAAGGTTGCTCCAAGGAATGAACTTGGCAAAACTCATTCATACTATAAATACCAGAGCACGATATGGATAAAATGGCATTGACTAAACAATTATATTATGTTTGTTTGCTGGATTTGTACATGGATGAGTTTGCAGTTTTCTTACATGAAGGTGAAACCCATTTTTATTTGCAATCACTCCACTTTTTTTCTTTACCGCAAATCTAAAGGAGAACTACATGTGTTTACTATTAATTTTCAAATTGCTTCATCAGAGCTCTTTGGGGTCTAATTACAGTGTCACCTTGGCTGGGGGGGATTGATTTTTGAAACCGCTACAGTACCCAGATTCATAAGGTTTAAAACAGGAAGTAACTCCATACATGAACTTAACAAAATGATTCAGCTTGGTGACCCCTGAAGGGGACAAAAAGTTCTACTTCACTTGATGGGCAGCACGTTGTACCCTGCTCCTGGCAATTCAGCCCTTACCCGAGGGCTTCAGCCAATGCAAACACCAACAGCACGAAACCATAGGTCATAAGAAATTGGACAAGCCGTATGTCATGTTCAGGAGGATTCCTGAGAGGTTTGGGTCTGATGGTAGAATCCAAAAGAGTGTCTTGTCTCTCTGCAACTCTCCTCCCATATGTGTCAGAACACGGGACAGAGAAAGGGCATGCCTGTGCCCCAGCCCTAGGCCCTCCTCGGCTGTGTGACCTTGGCAAGCCCTCGACCTTCCAGGGCCTAACTTATTCATCTACAAAATGAAACCCAGAGCTGCATCCACCAAATATGTACAGACTGCCTGCTCTATACCAGGCTCTGTGCTAGGTGTGGGGACATCAAGATGAATAAGACACACAGTCCCCACATGGAACCCCATGGAACTTAAGAGTCTAGTGGAGGAAATCAATACAAAATTGTTTGAAGCACAGAGATATTTTAATAACGACAATAACCAACATGTATGGGAACTATGTGCCAGGACTTATTCCAAAGATCGTCTCTTGCAATCCTTTAACAACTGTATGAGACAGGACTATTATTATTCCCATTTTGCACATGGGAATACTGAGGCTCAATGAAGTTAACTAGATCACGGTCACACAGATAAAAGTAAAAGGACTCCAAGGGCAACTCTGGTCAACTCCAAAGCCCAGTCCTTTACCAGCTGTGCTGTATTGACTTCTTTCCAAACTGACCACAGATCTGGGGATGGTGTTTAGAACTGACGTTTTTCCTGAAGACCATTTCACAGTCTCATCATAAATGGGAAATTTACCCCTGAGTTCACATTGGGGCATTTACTGAAAACCTCATCTTTTTTGGAAAGCACTGTTCCTTCTGGAACCCTCAGAAGGTGGAAAGGCAGCAAGGGACATGGGCAGCAGGTGGCCGAGGTGGGACCTCTTTCACTTTGCCCTCCACTGCTAGCTGGATCACAGAGTTAAATCCAGTCTGCGCTCCCTTCTACACAGCAAGCCAAACCAATCAGCGAACCAACGGCAAATCAACTCAAAAAAATAAGTAACAACAGAAATAAATAGGCATGCTGCACTTTTCCTGACCTTTAAACTGATTACAGCCCTGATTGTCTTCCAATTTTAAGTGAAATGAACCGGCAGCTGTACGCAGACAAGCCTGCCAAACAGTTACAGCTCAAATTGCTTCTTAACAAGGGACACCAAGACCGCCAATTTGATGAGCTCCTGCTCTGTACCAGGCTCTGTCTGTATGTGGACTCATACAAGCCTCAGAACTCCATCCATTCATTTATTCCCTCGTTCATTCATTCAACCAAAATTTATTTGGTGCTTACTTTGTGCCAGCACTGCATGAGGACGAGGCCTTCATCCGCATGGAGCTTACACTTTAGTGAGGAAGGCATGTAACTGCAAAGTCAGCAAATAACGGAAGTACAATCATGCATCAGTAGGACACTCGGGCCTAGAGGACTCTACATTTTAAAGAGAACACAAACCCCTGGGGATCTAGCACGTCCTTAGGGTCGCAACTCTGGCTGACCATTAGAACTGGGGAAACTTAACAGTAACATGGACGCCCAGGGCCCATCCCCATCAAGTTGGAATTTCTGGAGATGAGGCACTGGTATTTTTTTATCTTGTAATTTTGAATTTACAGAAAAGTTGCAATAGTCATCCAAAGAACTCTCAGATTCGCCATTGTTTATACTTGATCATTTTCTCTGTGTGTGTATATATATATATGTGTGCATGTTTTATAAATTATATTTTTCTGAATCATTGGGGATTAAGCTGCATATCATATCCCTTGATCCCTAAAACCTTCATCATGCATCTTAAGAATGAAGAGGTTTCTGATATAGCCCAAGAACACTGATCAAAATCAGGAAACTTAATAGTGCTACATACCACTGTCTAATATAAAGCCCATACTCAAAGTTTGTTAACTGTCTCAATAATGTCTTTTATAGCATTTTTCCCCATCCGAGATTCAATCTAAGGTCATGCACAGCATTCAGCTGTCACATCTCTTTGGTCTCCTTTAATCTTTTTGGCTTCCTTGACACTGGCATTTTTGAAGAGTCCAAATCAGTTATTTTGGAGTGTTTCCTCAATTTGGGTAGATCTGATGTTTCCTCATGATTAGATTCAAGTTGTGCATTTTTTACAGGAGTTGTGCATAAGCGTCTGTGATGTGTGTCTTCCTCAGTACATCATACCAGAAGGCATGTGATGTCAGTTTGTCCCGTTATTGGTGACATTAATCTCCAACACTTGGTTAAGGCGGCTCTGCCAGGCTTCTCTCATGCAAAGTTACTATTTTCCCCTCTGTGTTAAAGACCCTGCCTTGTGAAGAGATATTTTCAGACTATGAATATCATGTTCCTCATCAAACGTTCACTCAGTGGTTTAGCATCTATTGATGATTGTTGCCTGAGCCAATTAATTCACTAACATGGTTATAAAATGGTGACTTAAATTTCATTATACTGCTAAATGTATTAGTTGGCATTCTAATGTGGGAGAAAAGCCTCCTCTTCTCTCACATTTATTTGTTTATTTGTTTCTTTATTTGGTATCCATATGGACATTTGGATTTTTTTTTTTTTTTAGTCAATGAGTTCATTACAGTCACTGTTGATTTTCATGCTTAAATTCTGATGTTAATTTTGATGCTTAAATTGTCCCAGATTTGCCCAGTGAGACTCCCTTCAAGCTGGAGCCTGTATTCTTTTCCCATGTTCCCATCAATTTTTTGAGCCTTCTTTATTTTCTGGCAAAAGACATTCTAAGCTCTTCTACTTTCCCTGCCCCAGCCCTGGAATCGACCATTTCTCAAACAAAACAAAACAAAACAAAAACCCAACCTAATTCCATTTAGAATGAGGGGTACTTAGAAACCAAGATCTGGGCACTAGGAATGCTCATTGCTTCTAGGGTTTTCAGTCAATAGCATTAGTATTTTTAGAAAGCTCCTGAGGTGATTCAAATATGCAGCCAATATTGAGAACAACTGTTTATGAAGAAGGGGCCTAACCATTACTTAAGCCGATGACTACGGGTAGGAAAGGGGGAGAAGAAACTGTAGGAGCTGTGGAGTAGTGAATCAATGCAGTGTGCTTCAAACCATGGGCCAAGACACATTAGTGGGCCATGAAATAAATTTACTGAGTCATGTCCAGCATTAACAAAATTAAAAACTCAAAAGACTAGAAAATACCAAAGGGTATTACATATAAGGTAATTTTTTTATAAAACTTTTGTTTTAGCTAGGTATATATGAAACCATCTGTACATTCATATGTACTAAATTGTGACATAAAACTATTTCTTACTGGTTCACAGTCCAAAAAGATTGAGAATCTGTCCTAAAGGAGAGTGCTTGCTTTTCTCTCTTCTCTTAGACAAGAGTGGGTGCTTCCACCACCCAAGCCCTAAGACAAGGGAGGGAAGAGCCAAGAGAACAACTCAAAAAGAATGGGGGTGCTTCATTATCTGTCATCTCCTTTAAGGGCAGATTTACATTACACTTCATTCTACTGTGCCTGTTAGAGCAGATTCAGTGTGAACTGGGGAGACACGCTGGGGTGGGGCAGTGGAGAAGTCTGCGTGTCCACCGCTGGTTTCTTCTGCGTCAGGTGGACGCTGGGAGGTAACCTGAACTATCTTTCCATTGCCCCACCCGAGAGGGCTGGCCACTGGGTAAGGAGACCCCAGGAGCAAAAGGCTGGGAGTGGACTGGCAGAGGTGGGGTCCGGGTGGTGGCAGAAAAGGGAGAGACAGAGCCAGATCCGTACGGGGGGTTCTGCCACGTGTTGTCTCCCCTGAGGAAGAGCTCATATGAAACACAGGAGTCAGTGAGCCAGCAAGGGGATGCCTGCCCACAAGACATGGGTGGCCACGCGGTCTCAGCCAGAGAAGCGGCAGCAGCCGAGAGAGGGTCACAACAGGGAGTGCAGAGAAGATGCCCCTTGGATCTGCCTGCCTCCCACCCAAACCCACCGAAGGAGCAAGTGGCTTTGAAGAGGAAAGGGTGGACGTGTGAAAGAGCAGACAATTCTTTCCCCCACTCCCAACCCCACTGAGGCAGAGCAGAGGCGGGTGAGTAAGCATTAAATTGGATCTGAGATTGAGATTTTTAAGTAGACTGGACTTTATGAAATCAGAACATACTTAAAAGACATGAAATCTAACCAATATGCCAAGCAGGAACTGGAAAGAGATTCGAGAGAACAGGGTTGAAGACAGTTTCTGGGCAAAAAAGAAAACTTTTGTTTAGACTCCACCACGCTGAGATTGCTCAATATTTTTCCTTTTCCCTTTAGGCAGGGCAATTTGGGAAGGCCCCTCTGAGGCGGTAATGTCCCCAGGCCTGGAGGGTGAGAAGAAATGGCCATACAGGAGCTGGGAAAGGATGATCTGGCAGGAAAGGAATAGAAAGTGCAGAGTCCCAGAGGTGAGGAAGGCGTTGGCATATGGCAGAGCAAGAGAGACTGGAGGAGCTGCAGCCTAGTGAAGGCGGACAGGGACGGGGAGGGCGGGGAGGTCAGAGCACGGATGGTGGGAGTGTGATGGCCTGTAGGCTGCCGAGGTAGCTATGATCATTTTTTCTCCATTGGTTTTCATAATTGTAAAGTACTGCACTTATTTAAAAGACTCCAACAGTGCAAGATTCCCCCTAGTCCTAATTCCTAAAGGAAACTACCATTAAAGTATTCTTCCAGGCTGTTTAGACATCTCTCTGTTTCCCTGTATATATTTTTAATATGAATGAAAATTTATGGTTCTGTAACTTTTTTCCACTTGTTAATATACCATGAATCTCATTCCATGTTGTTGGTTAAATAAGTGATGCTAAATTCATACCACACAGCCATTAAACATCATGATGGGGCTTCCCTGGTGGCGCAGTGGTTAAGAACCCACCTGCCAATGCAGGGGACGCAGGTTCGAGCCCCGGTCCGGGAAGATCCCACATGCCGCAGAGCAACTAAGTCCGTGCACCACAACTACTGAGCCTGTGCTCTAGAGCCTGCAAGCCACAACTACTACGCCCATGTGCCACAATTACTGAAGCCCGCGCGTCTAGAGCCCATGCACCGCAATGAAGAGCAGCCCCCGCTCGCCACAATCAGAGAAAGCCCGCGCACAGCAACGAAGACCCAATGCAGCCAAAAAAAAAAAAGTCATGATGCCACTCTCTAGTGCTGACCGAATGATGTTCTGAGTATGTTTAGTGACAGGGTAGATGATATAACAGAATATACAGATGTACTTGTAACAGAATGTAAAAACCCATTTTTAATAATATATGAATATATATTTTTTTGCATCTTTTTGTACTGAAAAAGTATAGCAGGATGTGCACCAAAATTTTAACAGTGGTGAGATTTCTGATTTTCACCCCCCTTTTGTTTTTTGTTTGTCTAATTTTCCTACCACGAATATGTAGTAACTTAAAGTTTAAAAATTAAGAAGGGAAGCAAATAGGACAAAATTGTGACACTTGCACATGACAGGTGATGGGTGCTTGTTCTCTTATTCTTAATACTTCAATGTGTGTATGTGTTTAATTTCTCAGAAAAGGGGAGAGGATGGCATAAAACACCGCTTGAGTTCAGACACACAATCAACAGCTTAGAAGAAAAACTACCCATCACATTGATGGGCACTGTGACTCCAAAATGATGAGTTATTCTTGTTGTCTTGCAGCTAAAAAAAGAGACCTGCAGACATGGGATGACACTGAATGTGTCCCTGAGTGAGGGGAATGGCCATGTCAATTATATTGTCATTCCAAAGCTGAATCTTAACATGCTGCCACCTCCCCTACCCCCAATGGAGTCCCGCGCAGATATAGGGACCTTATAAAACCTCAGAGGGCTTCCTTCTTGAGCCTGGGGTAAGACTCAGGCTTTTTCTGAATAAACCAAGGGCTGTGAATCAAACAACTCACCTTTCTGCTCTTGCTTGGCCCAGAAAATTTCGACTCGCTGGCGGATGTGCTTGTCCTCACGCAGTTTCTTCTGCCACTGACGCAATTCTTGAATCTCAGGATCACAGCGAACCTGGAAAATTCCCCCAAAGCTTTAGTTCTCTTTCTACATACTTTTACACATTAGCTTGTAACCCTGCAAGGAAAATCCTTTACAAACCACCTGGATGTACTTTTGATTCTAAAGGAATCATTGTTCTAAATGAATTATCTATACTCCTAAAGCTTATATAATATTTGAAAGTAAATGAGGTTGGATGAAGGTTTGCTACACTAATGGTAGGCTGAGAGCTTTCTAGATCTGTGCTGCCCAATAGAAATATAATGAAATCACATGTGAAATTTTAAATTTCCTTGCAGTCTCATCTTATTATTTTTTTAAATATTCATTTATTGAAGTATAATTGACATGCAATATTATGTTAGTTTCAGGTGTACAACATAGTGATTTGACATTTAAATACATTATGAAATGATCACCATAATATGCCTAGAAACCATCTGTCGCCATACAAAATTATTACAGTATTATTGACTATACTCTTTATGCTGTATAGTACATCCCCGGGACTAATTTATTTTATAACCGGAAGTTTGTACTTCTTAATCCCCATCACATATTTTGCCCATCCCCCCCCTCACCTCCCCTCTGCAAATGCCAGTTTGTTCTCTGTATCTGTGAGTCTGTTTCTGTTTTGTTTGTTTATTTAGATTCCACATATAAGTGAAATCATACCGTATTTGTCTTTTTTGTCTGACTTATTTCACTTAGCCTAATACCCTCTAGATCCTTCCATGTTGTCACAAATGGCAAGATTTCATTCTTTTTTTATGGCTGAGTAATATTGGCATACCTTGGAGATATTTCAGGTTCAGTTCTAAACTACTGAAATAAAGGAGATATTGAAATAAAGTGAGTGGCACAAATTTTTTGGTTTCCCAGTGCATATAAAAGCTATGTTTACACTATATTGTAGTCTATTAAGTGTGCAACAACATTATGTCTAAAAAAACCAATGTACATTCCTTAATTAAAAAATACAAAACAAAAAAACAATTACAATAATAATGTCAAAAGATCACTGATCACAGATCACCATAACAAATAATAATGAAAAAGTTTGAAATATTGCAAGAATTACCAAAATGTGACACAGAGACAGAAGAGATATATATTCCACATCTTTATTCATTAATCTATTAATGGACACTTCAGCTGCTTCCATATCTTGGCCATTGTAAATAATACTGCAGTGAACATAGTTCCCCAACCAGGGATGGAACCCCTAGCCCTTGGCAGTGAAAGCGTGGAGCCCTAACCACTGGACTTCCAGGGAATTCCCATATCTTTTTTTTTTTTAATATTTATTTATTTTATTTTTGGCTGTGTCAGGGCTTAGTTGCGGCCCGTGGGATCTTTCATTGTGGTGCGCGGGCTCTCTAGCTGTGGTGCGCAGGCTCCAGGGCACATGGGCTCTGTAGTTGTGGTGTGCGGGCTTAGTTGCCCCACAGCACGTGGGTTCTTAGCTTCCCGACCAGGGATCGAAACCGCATCCCCTGCATTGGAAGGTGGATTCTTAACCACTCTACCACCAGGGAAGTCCCTCCCATATCTTTCTGAATTAATGTTTTTGTTTTCTTAGCATAAATACCCAGAAGTGGAATTGTTGGATTATATGGTAGTTCTATTGCAATCCTGTTTTAAAAAGTGAAAATAAAGTGGCAGGATTATTTTTAAGAGTATATCTTACTTAACCTAAAAGATACAAAATAATATAATTTCTACATGTAATCAATATAAAATATAATTTATGAGATATTTTACTTTCTGTTTTCTATACCAAGGCTTCAACCTCTGGTATGTATTTTATACTTACAGAGCATCTTAATCTGTACTAAACACATTTTAAGTGCTCAGAAGCCACACAGAGCTGGTGGCTATTGTACTGGACAGCAGAGTTCTGGATTAATCACAGGTAATGCACTAACCACAGTTCCATTTGATTGACTGAATGCCTACTGCATACTGCGCTTTGTGCTAGACATTGAGAATAAAGAGATAATTAATGGTAATTGTAATAATGATGATTGTTATTATTTTTAAATTACTAATATAACGTATTTATTGAACACTTATGTTCCGGGCATTGTTTAAATGTTTTACAAATTTTAACTATCAAAACCAGGCAGAAATGATTATCTCCATTTTACAGATAAGGAAACCGAGTTTAAGTGGCTTGCCGAATCTTGGAGCTAGGAAATGGTGGATTCAAATGTAGGCAGACTGTTCCAATTTCCCTTGAGGGACTTAAGAGTCTGGTAGGAGGGGACCTTCAAGATGGCGGAGGAATAAGACGTGGAGATCACCTTCCTCCCCACAAATACATCAAAAATACATCTACATGTGGAACAACTCCTACAGAACACCAACTGAACGCTGGCAGAAGACCTCAGACTTCCCAAAAGGCAAGAAAATCCCCACATACCTGGGTAGGGCAAAAGAAAAAAGAAAAAACAGACAAAAGAATAGAGACGGGACCTGCACCTCTGGGAGGGAGCTGTGAAGGAGGAAAAGTTTCCACACACTAGGAAGCCCCTTCACTGGTGGAGACAGGGGGTTGGGGGAAAGCATCGGAGCCACGGAGGAGA
The DNA here is from genome assembly GCF_011762595.2 of Tursiops truncatus. NCBI lineage: Eukaryota > Metazoa > Chordata > Mammalia > Artiodactyla > Delphinidae > Tursiops > Tursiops truncatus. The sequence continues at coordinate 22,784,441 of NC_047048.1, forward strand.
GCGCAGCAACAGGCGTGCAGAGGGCAAAGCAGAGAGATTCCCACACAGAGGATCGGTGCCGACCGGCACTCACCAGCCTGAGAGGCTTGTCTGCTCCCCGGAGGGGATGGGCGGGGGCTGGGAGCTGAGGCTAGGGCTTCAGTCGGATCCCAGGGAAAGGACTGGGGTTGGTGAACACAGCCTGAAGGGGGCTAGTGCACCACAGCTAGCCGGGAGGGAGTCCAGGAAGAAGTCTGGAACTGCCTAAGAGGCAAGAGGCAAGGGTGCGTGATGAGCGGGGATTCCTTCCCCATGTGCCCACAGAAGGCAGAGCACTGCCTAAACGAGCTCCAGAGACGGGCACAAGCCGCGTCTATCAGCTCAGACCCCATAGATGGGCATGAAATGCTAACGCTGCTGCTGATCAGCTCAGACCCCAGAGATGGGCATGAAATGCTAACGCTGCTGCTGCTGCCACCAAGAAGCCCGTGTGCAAGCACAGGTCACTATCCACACCTCCCCCCCGCCACCACGTGGGAGCCTGTGCAGCCCGCCACTGCCAGGGTCCCGTGATCAACTTCCCTGGGAGAACACACGGCGTGCCTCAGGCTGTTGCAACGTAATGCTAGCCTCTGCCACCACAGGCTCAACCCGCATTCCAATTATTACTACCCTACCCCTCCCTCCCCCTGGCCTGAGAGAGCAAGAGTGCCCTAATCAGCTGCTGCTTTAACCCCGTCTTGTCCGGGCAGGGAACAGATGCCTGAGGGCGACCTACACACAGACACAGGGCCAAAACCAAAGCTGAACCCCAGGAGCTGTGCAAACAAAGACGAGAAAGGGAAATCTCTCCATGCAGCCTCGGGAGCAGATTAAATCCCAACAATCAACTTGATGTACCCTGCATCTATGGAATACCTGAATAGACAACGAATCATCCCAAAACTGAGGCGGTGGACTTTGGGAGAAACTGTAGACTTGGGTTTGCTGTCTGTGACTGATTTGTTTCTGATTTTTATGTTTATCTTAGTTTAGTTTTTAGCACTTGTTATCACTGGTGGATTTGTTTATTGGTTTGGTTGCTCTCCTCTTTTTTAAAATTATTTTTGTATTTTAATAATTTCTTTTAATTTATTTATCTTTTTTCTTTCTTTCTTTTTTTTTCTCCCTTTTCTTCTGAGCTCTCTGGATGACAGGGTCTTGGTGCTCCAGCCTGGTGTCAGGCCTGAGCCTCTAAGGTGGGAGAGCTGAATTCAGGACACTGGACCACCAGAGACCTCCTGGCCCCATGTAATATCAATCGGCAAGAGCTTCCCAGAGATCTCTATCTCAATGCTAAGACCCAGCTCCACCCAACGGCCAGCAAGCTCCAGTGCTGGATGCCCAAACAACTAGCAAGACAGAAACACACCACCACCCATTAGCAGAGAGGCTGCCTAAAATCATACTAAGTTCACAGACACCCCAAAACACACTACCAGATGCGGTCCTGCCCACCAGAAAGACAAGATCCAGACTCATCCACCAGAACACAGGCACCAGTCCCCTCCACAAGGAAGCGTACACAAGCCACTGAACCAACCTTACCCACTGAGGGCAGACACCAATGGGAACTACGAACCTGCAGCCTGTGAAAAAGAGACCCCAAACACAGCAAGTTAAACAAAATGAGAAAACAGAGACACACACAGCAGATGAAGGAGCAAGGTAAAAACCCACCAGACCAAACAAATGAAGAGGAAATAGACAGTCTACCTGAAAAAGAATTCAGAGTAATGATAGTAAAGGTAACCCAAAATCTTGGAAATAGAATGGACAAATACAAGAAAGGTTTAACAAGGACCTAGAAGAACTAAAGAGCAAACAAACAATGATGAAAAACACAATAAATGAAATTAAAAATTCTCTAGAAGGAATCAATAGCAGAATAACTGAGGCAGAAGAACGGATAAGTGACCTGGAAGACAAAATAGTGGAAATAACTGCCACACAGTAGAATAAAGAGAAAAGAATGAAAAGAACTGAGGACAGTCTTAGAGACCTCGGGGACAACATTAAACGCACCAACATTCGAATTATAGGGGTCCCAGAAGAAGAAGAGAAAAAGAAAGGGACTGAGAAAATATTTGAAGGGACTATAGTTGAAAACTTCCCTAATATGGAAAAGGAAATAGTCAATCAAGTCCAGGAAGCGCAGAGAGTCCCATACAGGACAAATCCAAGGAGAAACATGTGAAGACACATATTAATCAAACTATCAAAAATTACACACAAAGAAAACATGTTAAAAGCTGCAAGGCAAAAGTAACAAATAACATACCCATAAATAACCCATAAGGTTAACAGCTGATCTTTCAGCAGAAACTCTGCAAGCCAGAAGGGAGTGGCAGGCATATTTAAAGTGATGAAAGGGAAAAACCTACAACCAAGATTGCTCTACCCAACGAGGATTTCATTCAGATTCAATGGAGAAATTAGAACCTTTACAGACAAGCAAAAGTTAAGAGAATTCAGCACCACCAAACCAGCTTTACAACAAATACTAAAGGAATGTCTCTAGGCAGGAAACAAGAGAAGAAAAAGACCTACAAAAACAAACCCAAAACAATTAAGAAAATGGTAATAGGAACATACATATCGATAATTACCTTAAATGTAAATGGATTAAATGCTCCAACCAAAAGACACAGACTGGCTGAATGGATACAAAAACAAGACCCGTATATATACTGTCTACAAGAGACCCACTTCAGACCTAGGGACACATACAGACTGAAAGTGAGGGGATGGAAAAAGATATTCCATGCAAATGGAAATCAAAAGAAAGCTGGAGTAGCAATACTCATATCAGATAAAATAGACTTTAAAGAATGTTACAAGAGACAAGGAAGCACACTACATAACGATCAAGGGATCAATCCAAGAAGAAGATATAACAATTATAAATATATATGCACCCAACATAGGAGCACCTCAATACATAAGGTAAATGCTAACAGCCACAAAAGGGGAAATCGACAGTAACACAATAATAGTAGGGGACTTTAACACCTCACTTTCACCAATGGACAGATCATCCAAAATGAAAGTAAATAAGAAAACACAAGCTTTAAATGACACAGTAAGCCAGATGAACTTAATTGATATTTATAGGACATTCCATCCAAAAACAACACAATACACTTTCTTCTCGAGTGCTCATGGAACATTCTCCAGGATAGATCATATCTTGGGTCACAAATCAAGCCTTGGTAAAATTAAGAAAATTGAAATCATATCAAGTAACTTTTCCAACCACAACGCTTATGAGACTAGATATCAATTACAGGAAAAAAAACTGTAAAAAATACAAACACATGGAGGCTAAACAGTACACTACTAAATAACTAAGAGATCACTGAAGAAATCAAAGAGGAAATCAAAACATACCTAGAAACAAATGACAATGAAAACACGATGACCCAAAACCTATGGGATTCAGCAAAAGCAGTTCTAAGAGGGAAGCTTATAGCAATACAATCCTACCTCAAGAAACAAGAAAAATCTCAAGTAAACAACTTAACCTTACACTTAAAGCAATTAGAGAAAGAAGAACAAAAAAACCCCAAAGTGAGCAGAAGGAAAGAAATCATAAAGATCAGATCAGAAACAAATGAAAAAGAAAGGAAGGAAAGAATAGCAAAGATCAGTAAAACTAAAAGCTGGTTCTTTGACAAGATAAACAAAATTGATAAACCACTAGTTATACTCATCAAGAAAAAAAGGGAGAAGACTCAAATCAACAGAATTAGAAATGAAAAAGGAGAAGTAACAACCGACACCGCAGAAATACGAAGGATCATGAGAGATTACAACAAGCAAATATATGCCAATAAAATGGACAACCTGGAAGAAATGGACAAATTCTTAGAAAAGCACAACCTTCCAAGACTGAACCAGGAGGAAATACAAAATATAAACAGACCAATCACAAGCACTGAAATTGAAACTGTGATTAAAAATCTCCCAACAAACAAAAGCCCAGGACCAGATGGCTTCACAGGCGAATTCTATCAAAGATATAGAGAAGAGCTAACACCCATCCTTCTCAAACTCTTCCAAAATATAGCAGAGGGAGGAACACTCCCAAACTCATTCTATGAGGCCACCACCACCCTGATACCAAAACCAGACAAAGATGTCACAAAAAAAGAAAACTGCAGGACAATACCACTGATGAACTTAAATGCAAAAATGCTCAACAAAATACTAGCAAACAGAATCCGATAGCACAGTAAAAGGATCATACACCATGATCAAGTGGGGTTTATCCCAGGAATGCAAGGATTCTCCAATATACACAAATCAATCAATGTGATACATCATATTAACAAAATGAAGGATAAAAACCATATGATAATCTCAATAGATGCAGAAAAAACTTCTGACAAAATTCAACACCCATTTATAATAAAAACTCTCCAGAAAGTAGGCATAGAGGGAATTTACCTCAACATAATAAAGCCCACATATGACAAACCCACAACCAACATCATTCACAATGGTGAAAAACTGAAACCATTTCCACTAAGATCAAGAGCAGGTTGCCCACTCTCACAATTATTATTCAACATAGTTTTGGAAGTTTTAGCTAAGGTGATCAGAGAAGAAAAAAAAATAAAAGGAATCCAAATCAGAAAAGAAGAAGTAAAACTGTCACTGTTTGCAGATGACATGACACTATACATACAGAATCCTAAAGATGCTACCAGAAAACTACTAGAGCTAATCAATGAATTTGGTAAAGTAGCAGGATACAAAATCAATGCACAGAAATCTCTTGCATTCCTATACACTAATGACAAAAAATCTGAAAGAGAAATTAAGGAAACACTTCCATTTACCACTGCAACAAAAAGAATAAAATACCTAGGAATAAACCTACCTAAGGAGACGAAAGACCCATATGCAGAAAACTGTAAGACAGTGATGAAAGAAATTAAAGATGATACAAACAGATGGAGAGATATACCATGATTGGAAGAATCAACATTGTGAAATGACTATACTACCCAAAGCAATCTACAGATTCAATGCAATCCCTATCAAACTATCAATGGCATTTTTCACAGAACTAGAACAAAAAATTTCACAATTTGTATGGAAACACAAAACACCCCGAATAGCCAAAGCAATCTTGAGAAAGAAAAACGGAGGTGGAGGAATCAGGCTCCCTGACTTCAGACTATACTACAAAGCTACAGTAATCAAGAGACTATGGTACTGGCACAAAAACAGAAATATAGATGAATGGAACAGTATAGAAGCCCAGTGATAAACCCACGCACATATGGTCACCTTATCTTTGATAAAGGAGGCAAGAATATACAATGGAGAAAAGACAGCCTCTTCAATAAGTGGTGCTGGGAAAAAAGGACAGCTCATGTAAAAGAATGAAATTAGAACACTTCCTAACACCACACATGAAAGTAAACTCAAAACGGATTAAAGACCTAAATGTAAGGCCAGACACTGTAAAACTCTTAGGGGAAAATATAGGCAGAACACTCTATGACATAAATCACAGCAAGATCCTTTTGATCCACCTCCTAGAGAAATGGAAATAAAAACAAAAATAAACAAATGGGACCTAATGAAACCTAAAAGCTTTTGCACAGCAAAGGAAACCATAAACAAAACGAAAAGACAACCCTCAGAATGGGAGAAAATATTTGCAAACGAAGCAACTAACAAAGGATTAATCTCCAAAATATACAAGCAGCTCATGCATCTCAATATCAAAACAACAAACAACCCAATCCAAAAATGGGCAGTAGGGCTTTCCTGGTGGTGCAGTGGTTGAGAGTCCACCTGCCGATGCAGGGGACATGGGTTCGTGCCCTGGTCTGGGAAGATCCCACATGCCGCGGAGCGGCTGGGCCCATGAGCCATGGCCGCTGAGCCTGCGCGTCCGGAGCCTGTGCTCCGCAACGGGAGAAGCTGCAACAGTGAGAGGACTGCGTACCACAAAAAAAAAAAAAAAAAAAAAGGGCAGTAGACCTAAATAAACATTTCTCCAAAGAAGTTATACAGATTGCTAACAAACACATGAAAGGATGCTCAACATCACTAATCATTAGAGAAATGCAAATCAAAACTACAGTGAGATATCACCTCACACCAGTCAGAATGGCCATCATCAAAAAAATCTACAGGGCTTCCCTGGTGGCGCAGTGGTTGAGAGTCCACCTGCCGATGCAAGGGACATGGGTTCGTGCCCCGGTCCGGGAAGATCTCACGTGCCACAGAGCAGCTGGGCCCGTGAGCCATGGCTGCTGAGCCTGCGCGTCCGGAGCCTGTGCTCCGCAACGGGAGAGGCCACGACAGTGAGAGGCCTGCGTACCGCAAAAAAAAAAAAAAAAAAAAAAAAAAAATGTACAAACAATAAATGCTGGAGAGGGTGTGGAGAAAAGGGAACCCTCTTGCACTGTTGGTGGGAATGTAAATTGATACAGCCACTGTGGAGAACAGTATGGACGTTCCTTAAAAAACTAAAAATAGAACTACCACATGACCCAGGAATCTCACTACTGAGAGATTTCTTATATACCCTGAGAAAACCATAATTTTAAAAGAGTCATGTACCACAATGTTCATTGCATCACTATTTACAATAGCCAGGACATGGAAGCAACCTAAGTGTCCCACGACAGATGAATGGATAAAGAAGATGTGGCACATATATACAATGGAATATTACTCAGCCATAAAAAGAAACGAAACTGAGTTATTTGTAGTGAGGTGGATGGACATAGAGTTTGTCATACAGAGTGAAGTAAGTCAGAAAGAGAAAAACAAATACCGTATGCTAACACATATATATGGAATCTGAAAAAAGAAAAAATAAAGGTTCTGATGAACCTAGAGGCAGGACAGGAATAAAGACACAGATGTAGAGAATGGACTTGAGGACATGGGGAGGGGGAAGGGTAAGCTGGGATGAAGTTAGAGAGTGGCATGGATAAAAATACACTACCAAATGTAAAACAGATAGCTAGTGGGAAGCAGTTGCATAGCACGGGGAGATCAGCACGGTGCTTTGTGACCACCTAGAGGGGTGGGATAGGGAGGGTGGGAGGGAGACGCAATAGGGAGGAGATATGGGGATATATGTATATGTATAGCTGATTCACTTTGTTATAAAGCAGAGACCAACACACCATTGTAAAGGAATTATACTCCAATAAAGATGTTAACAAAATTTTTTTAATAAAATAAAATTTAAAAAAAGTCTAGTAGGAGACACAGGAGCAAGATCAACAAGGTGTGATAAGAGTAAGGATATCGGCAAGTACAAGAGAACACAGAGGGGGCAGCGGACTCAGCCTGGAGAGGTCAGGAAAGCCTTCACGGAGGAGATGGCCTCTGGGCTGAGTGTGGAAGGATGAAGTGGAGTTGGCCGTGGAGAGGAGGTGAATGGAGTGTCATGGTGTCCTGGGGAGAGACACCAGCCTGCAGAAAGGTGCAGAGGGGTGAGAAAGCAGAGGAGGCACAGAAGGCTCACAGCTGCTCCCATTCTCCCCTTCCCACTTCATCTTGCTACTCCCCACATGCTGGCAGAGGCACTCCTCACAGCATGGATTCCAAGACTGGAACTGAGTGACTTTATATATTTTATTGATATATGTATTTTGAAAGATATGTTAAAGTCCCAAAGAATGCTGTGAGAATGCTGTAATAGGGAAGAACAAATCTGACTCCATATTAGATCTGTTCCTTTTACTTTAATCTTTGTGCTCTGTTTCCTGTGCTTAGCTGTGCTGGTTCTGCATCTTTTGTAAAAGGATGTTGCCTATCAGAATTCCCTGGTGGTGCAGTGGTTAAGAATCCACTTGCCAATGCAGGGGACACGGGTTTGAGCCCTGGTCTGGGGAGATCCCACATGCCGCGGAGCAACTAAGCCCGTGCGCCACAACTACTGAGCCCACGTGGCACAGCTACTGAAGCCCGCGCGCCTAGAGCCCCTGTTCCACAACAAGAGAAGCCCCCGCTCACCGCAACTAGAGAAAGCCCGCACGCAGCAACAAAGACCCAACACAGCCAAACATAAAATAAATAAAATAAATAAAATTTAAAAAAAGGATGTTGCCTATAGGCTGAAATATACAGGATAACTCATTCTCAAGGCTTTGCCCTTTAAGAGTCCAATCATATATAGAGATAAAAAGTGGGAGAACAGAGAATAACATTTGTCTTATTGGAGGTTTACAGGAACATTGTGACCTGACCTACATGGACGTATGTAAGAACGAAGGATTTCTACACCAAGAAGTTTGCAACAACTAACCACAGCCCTCCCTCACCTTGCCTTTAAAAGTGCTTTGCTGACACCCTTTAAGGAATTCGGGGTTTGGAGGGCACAAGCCACCCGTCTCCTCGCATGGCCCTGCAATAAACCTTTCTCTGCTCCAAACTCCGACATTTCAGTTTGTTTGGCTCTGTGCACTGGGTAACAAGATGTTATGAGAAACATGTCCTCATGAAAATGGTTTCCTTGTTTAATGGGCTCTATTGGTTTAAAATGAGGTAGTAGCGAGGACTTCCCTGCTGGTCCAGTGGCTATGACTCTGTGCTCCCAATGCAGGGGCCCCGGGTTCGATCCCTGGTCAGGGAAGTAGGTCCCACATGCATGCCACAACTAAGAGTTCGTATGCCGCAACTAAAGATTCCATATGCTGCAGCTAAAAAGATCCCACATGCTGCAAAAAAGATCCCGCGTGCCACAACTAAGACCTGACGCAGCCAAATAAATAAATAAATATTTTTAAAAACAAAACAAAAAAAATGAGGTAGCAGGTTTATATTCTGGGGGAAGAGTTACCTATACAGGAATTAGTACATGGCACTGGGGCAGGGGAGGGGGTCACCCATTGCATGCCCAGATCAGTGTACCCGTTTCTAGGCAGTGGCCCTCACTGTCTATCCTAGGTGCCCAAAATGGTGACCTGCTTGCCCCTCTCTTCTTGAGGCCACAACTCAGACGGGCTGGGCTAACAGTCAGGATCTGGCATCTCGGGTGCTGGGGAGAGATGCAGGACAAACTGCAGCAGAAATGGAACTCTTGCATACCTGCAGGATTTAGCATTTAAGGAAAATGAGTAAAGGGAGCCTGGGGAGAGGGCAAGTAGGAGAGCACAGGCTTGTCTAAAGGGGCCAACTGCCCCCAGCTCTGCTGATCCAGGTGATGGCTCCAAGCCAGGGCCCGACCTCCTGATCTTCTGGGACGCCGCTGGGTTTTGTGACTTCCTACTCTGATCACTGGGACCCAGGCTTCCTACTGTGATCGGTGCAGTTCTTTGATTTCAACTTTTTAGAGTCACCCACACATCCACCTCCCCAGGACACAAACACAGTCCCTGAAAGAGCTAGACTGAATTGGGTTTCAACATCCACCGCCTCACAGCACCAGAACCACTGCTATTACATTTTGGTTCTCCCCCCGTCAACAGAGTCTACCTCTTCCTTCTCTCATAGTAATTTGACTTTGGGGAGCCTGTTTCTCTTCCCTCCCACTGGATTTTCAATAGAGTCACAAGTAACCCCAATTTTTAAAAATTATGGTAAAATGCACATAACATAAAATCTATCATTTTAACCAATTTAAAGTGTACAATTCAGTGGCATCAGTATATTTACAATGTTGTGCAATCATCACCACTATCTAGTTCCAGAAGCTTTTCATCACCCGAGAAGGAACCACACATGCATTAAGCAGTCACTTCATTCTCCCCTCTCCCCAGCCTCTGGCATCCACTATCTGCTTTAGTCTCCATGGTGTCTTCTTAGTGCGTAGATCCACTGTCTCTATGGATCTGCCTATTTTGGATATTTCATATAAATTAACTCATATAATATGTAGCCTTTTGTGTCTGGAGTCTTGCACTCACCATTTAATATTTTTGAGGTTTATCTACTTTGTAGCATGTTTCAGTCCTTCCTGAATGATATTCCATGGCATAGTCATGCCACATTTTGTTTATCTATTCATCAGCTGATGAACATTGGAGTTGTTTCTACTTTTTGGCTATACTTTTTTTGTTTGTTTGTTTGGTTTGGGTTTTTTTGCGGTACGTGGGCCTCTCACTGTTGTGGCCTCTCCCGTTGCGGAGCACAGGCTCCGGACGCGCAGGCTCAGCGGCCATGGCTCACGGGCCCAGCCGCTCCGCGGCATGTGGGATCCTCCCGGACCGGGGCACGAACCCCTGTCCCCTGCATCGGCAGGCGGACTCTCAACCACTGCACCACCAGGGAAGCCCCTTGGCTATACTTAATAGAGCTGCTATGAACATTTGTGTGTGAGTTTTTGTTTGAGCACATATTTTCAATTTTTTTTTTTGAGTATATACCTAGGAGTGGAATTGCTAGGTCATATGGTAATTTTATGATTAATTTATTGAGAAATCACTAATTGTTTCTCACAGTAGCTGCATCATTTTATATTCTCACCAGCAATGTATGAGGGTTCGTCACATCCTTACCAACACATATTTTCCATTTTTAAAATTATTATTCTCATAGCCATCCTAGTGGGTATAAAATGGTATCTCATTGTGGTTTTGACTTGCATTTCCCTAATGACATCGAGCATCTTTTCATTTGCTTGTTGGCCATTGGTATATCTTCTTTGGAGAAATGTCTATTGAAGTCCTTTGCTCTTGATAAAATTGAGTTGTTTGTCTTTTTATTGTCGAATTGTAAGAATTCAATATATATTCTGGGTACTAGACCCTTATCAGATATACAACCTGCAAAACTTTTCTCCCATTCTGTAAACTGTCTCTTCATCATGTCCTTTGATGCACAAAGTCTTTAATTTCGGTGAAGTCCAATTTATCTATTTTTTCTTCGTTGCTTGTGCTTTGGGTGTCATGTCTAAGAAACCATTGCTGAATTCAAGGTCATAAAGATTTAATTCTATGTTTTCTTACACGAGTTGTATAGTTTTAGCTCTTATATTTAGCTCTCTGATCCATTTTGAGCTAATATTTTACACGGTATAAGGTTAGCATCCAACTTATTTCTTCTGCATGTAGACTGCAGTCTTCCCAGCACCATTTGTTAAAGAGACAATTATTTCCCCCATTGAATAGTCATGGTACCCTTGTCAGAAATCAATTGACCACAGCTGTATGGGTTCATTTCTGAACTCTCAATTCTATTCCCACAATGTTGTGTTTTTTTTAAGTTAAAATTTATTGACCTTCTAAATAAGGTATAGGGATTGTGATTAAAGCTTAGTATATACTTATTAAATCCTAACATATTTAATACTGCTTCCAATTTAGCATAGGAATTACTTCCCAAAATGTTCATCTGGATTGAAAAAGTATTTTTTAAATGTGGCAATGTGGTTTAGATGAGTATACCACATTATAAGTCTACTGGAAATCCAAAGGGATTTGCCTTTGAGGAAGTTGAAACAAAAGAACAAGCAGCAAAATGTCTTCAGATCCAGATCCATCACTAAAATATGGAAACATAGTTGACCCATGAGTAACATGGGTTTCAATTGTGTGTGTCCCCTTGTATGGTTCAGTACTACACAATCCATGGTGGGTTGAATCCATGGATGTGGAACTTCAGATACCAAGGACCAACTGTGGGACTTGAGCTTCCTCCCATTTTGGTATCTGCACAGGTCCTGGAACCAATTCCCCATAGATACTGAGGGATGACTATTTTTTTTTTCAGTTTCAAAGCAAGAACGACCACTTAAAAGTGATAGGGAGCCCAGTCATGACAAACTTGCAATCATCAACATCCTTTAACCTTTTACTTTCCTGGATTAGTTTCCCAAGAGTCTTGTTTCTTCCAGAAGGGTTCTCCCATGGGTTTTTATAACTAGGCATCTTGAGAAATTTTGGGATTGGGATGACTCAATCCCTTTCCGTCCAGAAAGTTCCTAGCTTCTTTATGCAGATTGATCCAATGCACCCGAGAGCTCTACTCACCAAGAGGAATTTGGAGAACTGGGCTTATCACACTCAAGAAAAATAAAGTTCTTCTTATAGCTTCTTCTTCCAGTGCATGGGGTATGGGGTGTCTTCCTTGTTTTAAGAAAACTACTCAAGTGATTTTCTTTTTCCAAAGTAAAGAAGACTTGACTGTTTCCAGCTGAAATTATAAATGAAAGCTACTCTTGCTTAAAAAAATAAAATTTGTCTATAAATGTATAATTTAAAAAATTATATACACATATAAAGTACTGTATATGTATCTACCTATAAATTATAAAGTTATGCAAACTTCAGAGAATAAAAATGACCCTATATTTATGTCATAGAACATAAGGTAATCCCCCAAATCATTTAAATTACAAACCAATGTTTTTATAATGTTTCCTAAAGTCTCATGTTCATAGGGTTAGGTACCTTCAACATTTCTGTTATGGGTAGGAAGGTTATCAGCTGTGGTCTGAGCAAGCCCAAATCCTCCTGGGAGGCCAAAAGGGGGGTTTGTCCACAACTTTCCCACAAGCTTCTGTTTATTGGGATATAAGCACACAGAAATCCCCACATTTCTGTACTGTGACAGCTGATACCCTTAATGAGAATAAACTCAAAGGATCTTCTGAATCACTAAAGAAAGGCTAGCACTAATTATAATCAGCAAGTTGACTATGTTTTATTATAGTCAAATTCTTTCTTTACCATTGGTTTATTCTTAAAGTTTGGAAGGATACACGAGGAGTGTGGGTTCCTCTAGGGAGGAAGTGAAATTGGTCGGGAGGGGGGCTTTCACTTTTTACTACATATTTTTCTGGATTGAATTGTTTGGGATGTTTACAATGAGCATATATTGTTTCAGGAATACCCGTGTTTAAATTTTAAGTAACAGGCTGCTGAGAGGCAAACAAGAGTTCTTTTACTTAAAAATAATGGATGGATTTTTGCTACAATCCCTTGAATCCCATTACCTAAGTATTCAACAAACAGAGACACCTGTTTCCCCATCATTCTGGAGGCCTGCCGTTGTTCTCAGGGTTCTGCTCATCAAGTTAGGGTGACTTTCCTCCTTTTAGCCAGAGACCCTTCCTCTTTTCCTTGATTTCTTTCATTTCAAATTGAGGACTGCTGTTTACCAATGCGAAATATAGCAACCTTGTTAGTTAACGTCTCATTACCAGGAAAGCCTGGAACCCTAGAGAAGGCTTTTGTGAGCCCTGGGGAAAGCATGTCCCCATTGAACTGGGCTAATCCCGGTCATTATTTTTATGATTAGGGAATCAAGTTAAATAGCAGTGGTTGTGTCCATCAGCAAATACCGCAGAGTGCAGCGTGAGGTTTAACACATAAACAATTTCTTTGCAAAACAAAAGCTCCCTTTTGAGTGGCTTTCTACTTTTACTTCTTTAAATTACCACTTGTAGTCCTTCTGCTCTTCCAGGAGAGGCACACTGAGTTTTACACGTTATTGCGTACTTGACTTTGGGGTAAGACCAGGAAGAAGACACCATTATGTGGATGTGAATTTTTTAAAATGCCCATTAAGAGAGCAAACCTTAAGAGTTCTCATCACATGGAAAAAAATGTTTTTTCTATTTCTTTAATTTTTAGTCTATATGAGATGATGGATGTTCACTAAACTTATTGTGGTAATTATTTCACAATGTACGCAAGTCAAATCATTATACTGTACACCTTAAACTTATTCAATGCTGTATGTCAATGATATCTCAATAAAACTGGAAGAAAGAAAAGAAACAGAAATATAATACCCCCCCCCAATGCCCATGAACCAGTCAAATTCTCCTAATGATATATTACTCCAATGAAAGCCAGTACAGGGTATTATGCTGGTGAAGAAAGCCAATTCTGGATCAGAAAGCCTGAAGCTGAATCTCAGCTCTGCAAATTACAAGCTGAGAAACCTTGAGTAAGTTGCTTAAACTCTCTGAGACTCCATTTCCTCATCTGCAAAATGGGATAGGGATAATGCAAATATTTCCTTCACTGGGTCAGTGTAAAAAAGAGATGAGATATTGTCTGGCACAAAGTAAACTCTCAATGTGTTAGCAATTTCTTAAATCAATTAATAAAGTAATGAGAATAATCTGAATTCAGCTCTGAAGTTGCATCCTACAATTGCTGTTAGGATATGGAGCCAAGAGGCTGAAGAATCAGTGATTCATCAGATTGAAAGTGAGGTCTTCTCCAAGGGTTTGCGAAGTATTGAGTACATAAAGGATTTCATAATTGTATAACTTTAGGCATTGGTTAGCTGGTAGACAAGTAACGTGGCTGTGAGGTGGCGACTGCAGGCAGGGAAGGAGTGAGAGGCTGCCTGGGAGTGATATTACCCTTCGTAGAGCTACACTTCTGAATTCCTATTAGCTCAGTTTTCCTTGCTTCTTGGCAAATCAGACAAAAACAGAGCTTCCCTGGTGGTGCAGTGGTTGGGAGTCCACCTCCCAGTGCAGGGGACACGGGTCTGAGCCCTGGTCCGGGAAGATCCCACATGCCGTGGAGCTGCTGAGCCTGTGCGCCACAACTACTGAGCCTGCACACCACAACTACTGAAGCCCATGCGTCTAGAGCCCATGCAGTCAAAAATTTTTAAAAATAAAATGAATAAGTAAAATAAATAAATTTATTTTAAAAAATCAGACAAAAACATGGCAGTAGCTATCCTCTCTGGATGATTCCCTGGAGCTTTTCTAATTGCTTTAGAGGAAGATACTTAACGTATTACATTTGCTACTAAGATGCTGGAAAGTAACACAGTGGACAACCCTTCAGCAGTGCTCACAAGAGGAAACCTCCAGCTTGGTGTGAGATGCCTCAGAAGGTTATTACTACATGTTTGCCATGACTTGACATACTAGTGATTATACTGAAGCATTTTACACTCTAGAAAGGCAGATTTCAACATAAAGGAAACATAGGTTTGTGAAATCTCTTTCAATTACCTACTGAAATATTCCCAGTTCCCAACTCCCTCACAAATTCAATTTTCTCTCCGTGAATATGCTTTGTGATTTCTTCTCAGATATTTGGCAAAACAAAACGAAGTTGGTTTCATTCTGGTGGTTACGAGTGTTCCTTACTGTCTTTAGGAACTAATTATAAAAACCTGCAGAAATCACATATTTCCTGGTGTTGTAGAAATACAGATACTCATCTGCGGTATGACAGTATGCTTCTTAGGAGTTACTTGGGCTTTCGGGGAGAATTAGAAGTGTGTTCTAGAGTAGCGTTTTTATTTTTAAATTTTTTTCTTCCTGTTTTGTTGAGATATAATTGACATACAGCACTGTATAAGTTTAAGGTGTATGATGTGACTTACATACAGCATGAACTGATAATCACAGTAAGTTTAGTGAACATCCATCTCATATAGACAAAAAATTAAAGAAGTAGAAAAAAATGTTTTCCTTGGGATGAGAACTCAGGATTTACTCTCTTAACTTTCATACATAACACACAGCAGTGTTAATTATATTTATCATGTTGTACGTTACACCCCTAGTGCTTATTTACCTCATAACTGCAAGTTTGAAACTTTTGACAGTCTTCATCCAATTCCCCCTCCCCCACTCCCACCTCTGGTAACCACAAATCTGATCTCTTTTCCTATGAGTTTGTTTTTGAAGTATAATTGACCTACAACACTATGTTAGTTCCTGTTACACAACATAGTGATTCGATATTTCTATACATTTCAAAATGATCACAATAAGTCTATAGTTACCATCTGTCATCACACAAGGATATTACATAATTATTGACTATATTCCCCACACTGTACATTTCATACCCCTAACTTATTGACTTTGAAACTGGAAGTTTGTACCTCTTAAGCTCCCTCACTTATTTCTCTCCTCCAGCCACCCTCCTCCCCTCTGGCAGCCACCTGTCTTTTTTCTGTATCTATGACTCTGTTTCTGTTTTATGTTTATTCATGTGTTTTGTTTTTTAGACTCCACATATAAGTGAAATCATACAGTATTTGTCTTTCTCTGACTTATTTCACTTAACATAATACCCTCTAGGTCCATCCATGTTGTTGCAAATGGCAAGATTTCATTCTTTTTTATGGCTGAGTAATATTCCAGTGTATACATGTATATACACATCTTCCTCATCCGTTCATCTTTTGATGGGCACTTAGATTGGTTCCATTAAAGAAGCATTTTTTAAATGGTGGGTTGTAGCACATTAGTGGGTAGTAAATTCAATTTAGTGGGTTGTGAATAGCATTTTTACATATCAGTCTAATCTGATAGAATTTTCCTTTATCATTAAGGACCCTCTTTAGAACACTTTAACTCCAATCTTCCTACTCTCAACTTTCATGATTGTTGTCTAGAATTTCCATTTCCCCTCAGTTATCCCCCATTGGGGTCTGTGTGTGTGTGTGTGTGTGTGTGTGTGTGTTTTACATATTACATTGTATATATATGTTGCATTGTATTATATATATTTGTATATAATAGTCAATGCATATATATATAATAGTCAATGCCTATTTAGATTTATCAGTTTCCTCATTCACCATTTTTCTTGCATCCCACTCCCACTCCTTCCTTATGGGTTCAATTTCCTTCTAACCAAAGAACCTCATTTAGTAGTTCTCTCAGTAAGCGATGTGTTTGAAAATGTATTTACTCTCGCTCTTGAATGATAATTTCGTGGGGCATATAATTCTAGGTTGAACATTACTTTCCCTTAGGATTACATGATACTACACTGTTTTCTGGCACATACTACTGCTGATTGGACGTCTTAGTGTCATTGTTTTTCCTTTGTAGGTAATTCTTCCTTCAAGATAGCTTTAAGGCTTCTTCGCTTTTGTCATTCCAAAGTTTCACCATGCGTTTTGATGTGGTTTTGTCCTTATCTATCTGATTCACGTTTCTTCAACTTTGTAATATTCTCACTCAATATCTCTGTGAATGTTGCCTCTGCCCATTCATTCTATCGTCACCCACTGAAACTCCTATTAGATTTTTATTGGACCTTCTCATCCCGTCTCTGTCTCAATGCTTTTCCACGTTTCCCATTTCTCTCTCTCTGCTGCATTCTATTGCCCAGCTTACTAATTACTCCTCGGGCTGTGTCTATCTGCTACTTAACTCATACCCAAAACATGGTCCATGGATCAGCAACATCAGCATCACCTGGGATTTGTTAGCAATGCAAATTCATGGGCTTCACCTGAGACCTATGAAGTCAGGATTGAGTTAGAGAGTGGCGCCCAGGAATCAGTGTTTTCACAAACTCTCCAGGTGATTCTGATACTCACTGAAGTTTGAGAGGTACTGCGTTAGCCCATTCACTAAATTGTTTTCATTTCTACTTAGTTCTTTTTCAAACTTCATCTCTTTTTTTCCTTATAGCCCTTTCAGCAAGGTTTATAGTCTTTTAAAAAATTTTTAGTAAATCTCTATAATCATCTTAAACAAACTTATTTCATAGTTTCAAACTGCCATTCTTGGGGGCTTGGATTCTCCAGTTGGTTGTATTTACTGACTCCCCGCTTCCTTGTTGGTTTATTTTTATTATGAACTCATAATCACTGAGGGCCCTAATTCCAGGTCCAAGTTTGCCCAGGTCTGAGGTCATGTCTTTTATCCAGGGGTCAGTAAGCTTTTTTTGGTAAAAAGTCAGATAGTAAATATTTTTTGGCTTTATGGGCCGTATTATCTCTGTCCCAGTGACTCAACTCTGCCATTATACACAAAAGCAGCCATAGCCAACTTGTTTTAAAAACATGGGCATGACTGTTCCAATAAAACTTTATAAAAATAGACAGTGGGCTAGATTTGGTCCACAGGCTATAGTTTGCCCACCCCTGCTCTTAACCTTGAGTGGACATTTTCTAATGTAGCCCCCACCTTCCTTAATTGCCTCTTCCATCTCTGGGTATTTCATAAATATTATTGTTTTAAGACCATTTCTTCAACTACCTGACGATACTGAGATCACTTAGGGCACTTGTTAAAAACAGCATCCCAGGCTGTTGCCCTGTAGGTTCTGATTCAGTCCATGTGAGGTGGAAAAAGACGTGAGTGTATTTAGTAAGAACCCCAGGTGATCTAGTGATCCAGAAAGTTTGCGAAACCCACTCTCATGGAAGAGGATGCAAAGAATGAACTTAATGTTGAGGCTGTACCACTTAGTCTCAGTCCTTACTCACGTGTTGCCACGTTGATTATTGCAAATCCCTAAATTCAGAGTCAAGAAGGACCACTCAGCCTCCTAGTGTGCGGTCAGGAGCCAGGGTCTGTGTGACTCATGAACAGCAGCTGCTTTTTGTGAGCTAATCTTTTCAGTGCAATTCTACAAAGTCCTTCCCCCAGGAAACCACACCTATTTTTTTTTTCTTTTACTGAAGTCCCCTTAATAATAAAGCCATACCGCAGTACATACTTGGAAAAAATGGAATTTCCCCCAACGGCTCAGTGATGACAGTTGAGATAAAGTTCATGCAACTTTTCTTGGTACTTGTTTACCCAAATAATCAGGGAATGAGTAAGTTGCAAAAGCATTTTAGGTATTTGATGAACCTTCCAATGATGTACAGGGTTAAATCACAGCAAAGTTTGCTATGCCACAGACTGTGTTATTGCATAAAGCTTTGATCTCTTTCTTACCATCAATACCCAGGGCTGACATTCATGCTGCCCAGATGCTTCTAACGTGCAGTCAAGGCTGAAGGCTACTGTTCCCCACCACGAGTGGCTCTCAAAGTGCCATTCCCCAACCAGCAGCATCAGCATCATTGGAGGGTGAGTTTGAAATGCCCCACTCCGGTCCTGCTGACTCAGGTACTCTGGGGTTGGGGCCCAGCAATCCGTGTGTTAACAGGCCTTCCAGATAATTCTGACGCAGGCTACCATTTGAGAATTGTTGCACTGTGCCCCCAGTGGATCCCTGCCCCTTGGAAAACTTTGCCACTCTCCTCATTAAGAGGGGAGTGTATTCCCCCTTCTCCTGAATCTAGGCGAGCCTGGTGAATTACTCTGACCAAGAGAAGGGAACTGAAATGCTGCTGTGCCAGTTCCAGAGTTAGGTCTCAAGAAGGCTTGAATTGAAGCTTCCATTTTTGCCCTCCTGGAATGTTTCTTCCATGATGCTAGGAAGCTGGTCTGGCTGACTGGAGGACGACAGGCCACATGGAGGAGAACTAAAGTGCCCCAGCCAAGAGCGGCACCGACATCCCATACACCTGCATGAGCCACCCTGGACCTTCTAGTGCAGCCGGGAGACCTTCTCGGGGAGAACGCCATCCTGGCCAAGGAACACCTGCTGAAGGGGGTGCAGAGGAGGCTGGACGCAGAGCCCAGCAGGGAGCCCGGCATGGACATCCCGCAGCTGAGGCTGCTGAATGCAGGGTTCACCATCAAACGTACCGACTGAACGCAGCCACATGAATGAGCTGAGGAGAAGGCAGCAGGGGAACCAGCCGGCTGACCCACAGAATGGTGAAAGATAATCAACTGCTATGACTTTAAGTCATTAAGATTCAGCAGCAGAAGGGACTAAGTTGCGGCTGTGCAATTTGCCCCTAAACTTTGCCTTGAAGGGCAATCGGTTAGCCCTTTAAAGCAAAAGTCTAGGAAGGCTGGGAATGTGGCTGGTCCTAACTGCCAGGCAGGGTGCCTGGCTCCGTGGGCACTGCCCTGTGCTGTTGTCACACAGGCCCCGTGCTTCAAAGAGCTTCACGCTTGTTCTAAGGCTCTGCTGTCGCCATCTGGAAATTCGTAATAACTCTGAACAAAGGGCCCTGCAGATTATGTAGCCAGTCCTGCTAAATGCAGCTTCTTCATTTATTCCTCACGACAATCTTAAGAATTGGGTTTATCAGCTCTCATCACATATTTGGGATACGTTGTGAGCAAATAAAAAGGGGGGCTTTGCAGACAGTCTGGCAAGTTGGCAAAGCATTTTGGGGGCCATGTTAAGAAGAATCCCCTTGCTGACAAAACCCAGAGTATATTTAAACAACTACAGGACCAGGCAGCGGGAAGGAAAAGGGCCTGGCCTGGGAAGCTAAGCCCCGAGAAGTCCAAACTCACTATTTATAGTGCTGTGGCCTATTTTGGCCTGCTGGGAGGCCCTGAAAATTGCCTGAGATCTGGGCCTGGAACTGATGATGGAAACCAGGCACTTTCATTCTGGGATGTGGCTGGAATCATGCTGGGCACAGACAGAGGTCTTTCTGATGAGCTCAAGGACATTTTGAAAAACAGGATTTTCTTTGACAGAGAATTTTTTAAAAATTAAGGAAAACCATCAGGCCGTGACCAGGAATATATTCTTAGGGAAGAAAATGCATGGATCACATCAAGTCAATAAAGAGCTAACAATTAGCCAGGCACTGTGCTAAGTGCTTGACATGTACCATCTCATTTATATCCTCACATACAACCCTGAGAGGGTAGCACTATTATTATCCCCATTTTACAGGAAAGGAAACTGAGGCTTGGGAAAACTAGGTAATTTAAGGAAGGTCACAGGGTTGGTAAGCCAGGATCCAAACCCACATCACAGCGCTCCATCTGCCCAGGCTGTCACCTACAGCACTGCTTCTCTAACTTTGGCATGCAAGACTCACCTGGGAGTCTTGTGAAGATGCAGATTCTGATTCAGGAGGTCTGGGGTGGGGCCTAAATTCTGCATTTCCAACAAGTTGCCACGTGAAAATAATACCACTGGTCCACAGATCATAATTTGAGGAACAAGTCTTCCTTCTTCTATTTTCAACCTCCTGCAATCTGCTCCCTCAACAGCAGCCTGAGTTATTGGGGTAGTTTCCAATGCTGCATAATAAGTGAACCCCGAAATTGGGTGGTTTAAAACAACAACAAGCTCTTATTCCCTCACACAGTTCCTGAGGGTCAGGAAGCCGGGTGTAGCTGAGCTGGGAGGTTGTAGCTCAGGTTCTCTCATGGGGTTACAATCAGCATGGCAGCTTGGGCCTGTATTCCCCTGAAGGCTGGACTGGGCGGGAAGAGCTACAGCTAAGATGGCTCACTCATGTGGCTGTTGGCTGGAGGCCTCGGGTTCTTGTCATGTAGGCACCTCTGTGGGGCAGCTCATGACATGGCAGCAGGCTTCTCCCAGAGTGAATGATCCAAGAGAGAGACACTCAGACTGCAGTGTCTTTTATAACCTAATCTTGGAAGTGACAAACCTTTATACTGTCATATGCTATTGGTCACACACAGCTACTCTGGTACAGTTGTGGGAAGGGACCCCCAGGAATGTGAGTACCAGGAGACAGGGGTCACTACTACCACAGTTTCCTGATGAAAAGTGAGTCAGATCATGTCACTCCTCTGCTTCAAACCCCATCACCACTTCTCATCAGAGTCAGCATGAAAATCCAAAGTTCCATCAAACTGACGAGAGCTCACACTTGACTGCATGGGACCTGGTCCCTGACTACTTTCTCACGTCCCTTCCCTCATCCTCAGCTCACTTTAATCAACCGCACTGACCCTCTTGTTGGTCCTCATATACCTCCAGCATCTTCTTGCTCCTGCAGGCCTCTGCATGTGCTTTTCCTTCTGCCTAGAATGAACTTCATTCACATCTCTTCTCAAATAACACCTTTTCAGAGAGGCCTTTCTCGACCAGACCCACCATCTGAAATGGTAGCCTGTGTTATTCTCTAGCCCTTTGGTTTGCTTTATTTTGCTTCACGGTACTTACTTGTAGTAGATAATGTTCAGCTCGGAGTATACTTCTCAGCTCCATTGACGCTGGGCTTGGCCATGTGACCTGCTTTGGCCGACAGAATGTGTGAGGAAGTGGCGTGTGCCAGTTCCCAGCCCCCGCCTTAAGACTCATTGTGTGTGTGCTTTGTTCACCCCTTTGAGAGCTTTTGACCTCTGTTGTAAAAAGAACAAGCCCCTCTTAGCCTGCTGATCTCAGAAGAATGACAGACCCTAGAGCAAAACTAACTAGAATCCAAATGCCTGGAGCCAAGCGTAGCCAAACCCAGCCTAGAGCAGCCCTGGCTGATCTGCAGACATGGGAGTAAGATGTAAATGTATGTTGTAAGCCACTGGGTTTGGGGGTAGTTTGTTAAACAGCATTACTGTGACAATAGCTAACTGATACACTTCTTGACATTATATTACAGATTGATGTATATCTGTTTATAGTCGATGGCAAGAATGCAACCTCCAGGAGGGCAGGGACTTGGTCTTATTCCCTGCAGTATGTCCAGCATCTAGACCAATGCCCACCTTCTGCATAGTAGGTACTCAATAAATACTAGTAAACGAATATCAGTGAGTGAATTGATTCTGACTGTAGATCCTGCTTAGCAGCTTAACTTTTATGCCTGACTGTTTTCAAAGTAGTCCAAGAATTTGCAAAGTATTTTTAAAAATTGTCTTGAAAAGGAGTTCTAGGCAGCATGCCCTCCATGAGGAGAATGTGACGCACACAGAGGTGTCTGCATTGTCTCTGTGCCAGATGCCATCCCTCTTCACCTGGGCCACATCTGAAGCCATCCAGAAACGACAGCCAGCTCCTGCCTGAGAACGGAAGTGCTGCTTTAAATGACGCTGGTTCACCTGGTCGGGCGGCTGTCCCCAGAGGAAGGCCAGGGAGATGGCTAACGACACACACAAAGGGAGGAAATGCCCCCCACCACCACGTGGAACAGCTGCACCAGGAGACACCCCTCTCTGGAGAGGAGGAAGAGGAAGTCAGCAAAGCTGCAAAGCTGACCAGCAATCTGGGGAAGCCGACACTCACGAGAAAGCAGAAGGAAAAAAGAAGCTGGTCCTTAGAACACTCGTTGTCTGGACTTGCTGAGGAAATAAAAACTGACACTAATTCTAAAGGTTTTTTCAGTCCTGCCATCTCGGCGCACTTTGGATTGGGAGTATTTTGAATGAGAAAATATTTGGCCAAATTCCTACCTGCCAACTACATTAGAAGGGTGTTTCCCTTAAAACACAAATGCTCAGCATAGATCTATGCGTGCTGATGTGGAAAGCTGTCCTGAAGGCTAAATGAAAGGTCAAGATGCAGGCTGTGGAGTGTGAGCCCATATTTATAAAAATATCCCGTATTCATAAAAAGTGCAATACATATACATAAATGTTCGTATATGCAATGGAAAAACACTGAAAAGACACACACCAAACTGTCAACAGTGGTTGCATCTGGGAAACAGGTTTAGAGTAGGACAGGACTAGAGATTTCACATTTTACTTTAAACTATTTTAACAATACTTGTTATGTTCTGAATGTTCGTGTCCCTCCAAAATTCGTATATTGAAGTCCTAACCCCCAATGTGATGGTATTAGGGGGTGGAGCCTTTGGGAGGTGACTAGGGTTAGATGAGGTCACAAAGGTAGGGTCCTCATGGTAGGATTAGTGCCCTTATAAGAAAAGATCACAGTGCTTGTTTTTCTCTCTGCCACGGGTGGACACAGTGAGAAGGCAGCCAACTGCAAGCCTAGAAGAGGGCTCTCACCAGACTCCACATCTGCCAGCACCTTGAGCTTGGATCTCTCAGCCTCCAGAACTGTGAGAAATAAATGTTTGCTGTTTAAGCCACCCAGTCTGTGATATTCTGTTAGAGCAGCCCAAACTAAGACATTATTTCTATATGGTTTCATTTTTGCTTACAATGAATATTGGCCTTTTTACAATAAAAATATCAATAAAAGACTTTTTCATACAAAGATGGCCAATTTTTTTCTGTACCGGAGCTGACATGCTGCTCCTTGCAATATTTTCAGAGGTGGTCAGATGTGGTTGTAAAAGGACATCTTGTTTCACACAATGATTGCCAGTGACAAGGGGCCCTTCTCTGAGAAGCAGACCTCCTCTCACTGGCTCTGAGGTAAGGGTTGGATCATGAGATATTCTGTACTTCTATCCTTGGCACTACGCCTCTGCTTGCCCGTCCTTCTAGTTACATCAGTGTTTGCTTTCTGCAAACATGCTGACATGACCCATCCTGGAAGGATCCGAGGTCTACAGTGTTACCCAGTTCTGCCAATATCACCACAGTCTTGAGGAGTGTATTTATACCACTTCTTGTCTCCGTCTGTGTGTTGGCGTTACAGTTACTCTCATACACCAAGCAATCTTTTAAGACACACACAAAATTGACAGAGAAACATTGATCTTTCCAGTTGGTCTTTAAAACCTCTCATTTGTTTAGGAACTTTTCCAAGAGGAAAAGACACTGATATGTCTTTCAATTACATCAACATTAATACCATCCATTTCTGCATCTACAGTTCACAGGACACTTTCTCATGCGTTGCCACTGAAAATCATTTTGATCCTTCTGATAACCTAGTGAGATAGAGTGGGCAGCTATTACTGTGCTCAACTTAAAGAGAAATAAATTGAGACTCTGAGTTTAGTGATTTGTCCTGGACCATTCAACTAGTAGGTAGCAAAGTTGATTCCAGTTCATCAGTGGGCCTAAACCCTGGTGCACGTTAGAGTCACCTGGGTGCTTTAAACAAATGCCCATCTCCTGTTCTCACCATAGTCAGTTGAACAAGAATCTCAGAGAATGAGGCCCTGGGCATTAGAATTTTAAAATAAAATCTTTCCACAGATGACTTTGATACATAGCGAGCTTGAGACCATTGCAATCTGTAGGTATAAATAAGCCATCCTTACGTTACTCTCATGTGCTTATTCATCACCAGGTGAAGGCCTCCCTTGTGCTGGAGTTCTACAGTAGAATACTGCACAGCAATGAAAAGGAAGGGGCTGCTGATGCACGCAGCCACGTGGAAGACCTTCATATGTATCAGGCCAAGTGAGAGAAGTCAGACTCAAAGGCTACACACTTTATGATTCCATTTGTATGCCATTCTGGAAAGGCAGAACCATAGTGGAAGAAAACAGATCATGGGTGCCAGGCCCTGGTGGTGGGAGCAGGGGTTAACTACAAAGGGGCAACGTGAGGGAATTTGGGGAGATGATAAACGTTCTATATCTTGATTAGGGGAGTGGTTAGACTATATGGATTTGTCAAAATTGAGAGACTGTACCCTAAAAGGGTAAATTTTACTGTATGTAACATGCATCTTAATAAGCCTGATTAAAACACACATACACACACACAATGCTACACTACTACACACCCACTAAAATGGCTAAAATTAAAAAGACTGACCACACCAAGATCAACAGATCAGGACTTGGAACAACGGGAACTCTCATACGTTGCTGGTAGGAATGGCTTTTTCAAAAAAAGGGGAGAGATGGGGTTTTGAGGACAGTCAGACCTGGGCTTGAATTCTGGCTCTACCACTTATCATTGTGTGATGTTGGCCAAGTAACTATGGGTTTTTAGGCCTTGGTTGGTTCATCTACACATGGGATAATAGAAGTATATACTTGCCTACTTTATAGCATCAGCATAAGGCACAAAGGAGATGTTGCTTGTGAAATGCTTGATGCAGTGCCTGACACATAGCAATGACCGATAATATTAGATTTGGCTATTCTTAACATTATTATCATTCTTCTTGGTACAGCT
The DNA here is from genome assembly GCF_011762595.2 of Tursiops truncatus. NCBI lineage: Eukaryota > Metazoa > Chordata > Mammalia > Artiodactyla > Delphinidae > Tursiops > Tursiops truncatus. Next base: position 22,809,939 of record NC_047048.1, read on the forward strand.
GTCTCTGGGCTCCTCCAGGAATGGGTGAGCTCTGTGTCTACAGTTCTTGGCAAGTAGAAGGCCCTCAACACATGTTTATCAAATGAAAGAATGAACAAATGAAGTCGCACGCAATGGAAGGCGTAAGGCCTCTATTTGAGTATAATGGCAGAAGGGTTGGCACTGGTCATTCTTGGGAGCATTCCACTTCAAGCATTACAGGTCAAATTTCTGAATTCCCAGCCAAAACCAGGACCTCTACATCATTGAGAAGTTTAGGAGTTTTATTCTACTTGTTCAGTGGGACTTGTATAGGTGGCCTTCGCCTCCCTAATGGCTTATAAATATTTCCCACATGTTAGAAAATGCTCAAAATCAATTCCAAATACGTGGGTTTCACAAATACCTCTGGAATAGCCTAACAAAGAGATCTCTTTAGATTGAATCTTCTGCTTGGGAAGGTAATGTGGTAGTGGAAATGGACTGAAACTGGATTCATGAGGCAACAAACAACAAGAAGATCCCATAGAGAAGACAAATCTTTCCACACGGAGTTCCTGGTAGGGGAGCCCTTAGGCCGAGACTGCTCATCAAATCACAAAGGGCATGGCCAGCCTCTCTGAGGCTTGCGAGAAATGGCTGTGCACCATCAAGAGGGGAACTGGCGGTAATCTGATGCAATGCCCCATTTCTAGCATTCCTTTTGCACAATACAATGTCTGACTTTTCCTGGCAAAGTCTGCTCACCTGCCAGCAGATATCAGCAATTGGAAGAGAAATTCCAAATGAAGAAAATCTTTTCTGTCCAGTTCTCAGATGAACTAAACGTGCCCAGTATGCCTTCAGCTGATGCTCTCCTTTAAAAACCCTTCTTGGGGGACTTCCCTGTTGGTCCAGTGGTTAAGAATCCATCTGCCAATGCAGGGGACATGGGTTCAATCCCTGGCCCGGGAAGATCCCACATGTTGTGGGGCAACTAAGCCCGTGCACTGCAACTACTGAGCCTGAGCTCTAGAGTCTGCATGCCACAACTACTGAGCCCACGCGCTGCAACTACTGAAGCCCATGCACCTAGAGCCCATGCTCCGCAACAAGAGACGCCACTGTAATGAGGAGCCCACATACGGCAACGAAGAGTAGCCCCCGCTCGCCACAACTATAGAAAGCCCGCACGCAGCAACAAAGACCCAGCGCAGCCAAAAAATATATACACATATACAAAATAAAATTTAAAAAATTAAAAAATTAAAAATAATTAAAAAAAATTAAAATTAAAAAAATTAAAAAGTCTGCTTGGGGATCATAATTTTTCATAGCAAACTTCATTTCCTCACATTACAAGGCTTGGTGAAGAGGTGGTTCATGAAGGCCAATGATAAAATGAATACACTTTTCTCAAGTGTAACCTCTGGGAAATTAATAAGCACAACTGTTGAGTTCAGGGATCTTGGTGCATAAGCAACTCCCCAAAAGGAGCCGGGCTTAACTACAAACGGGCAGCATGAGGGAATTTAAAAAATTTTTTAAAAGTCCATGTTTAAGTGCCTGCTTAAACCCCTGAGAAGAGCTTATAAAATAGAACAATACAGTTTGCTCTTCTTTGTTTTCAAATGCCCTCATTAGAGAGATCATTTAAGGGATTTGATTATTCACTAAAATATTTATGAAGTGCCTAATATGTACCAGACAGTGTTCTAGGGGCTGGGGATACAGGATGAACAAGTCAAGCAACTTCTACCCTCCTGGAGCTCACATTCTAGTCAGGGTGACAGGCAGTAGACAAGTGAATATCCAACACAATTACAGGTAGTTGGTAAGTGATAAACAGGGCATAAAGCATAGTAAGAGGCTGTGGAGTGATGGGGCGGTGCTATTTTTGGAAATGGTGACCAGGAGAGACATCCAAGAAGAACCCTGAATGAGGCAGGAAGGGTACCATGATTGACAGCTGCCAGCACAAAGAACAAACAGCAAGTGCAAAGGCCCTGAGCCAGGAGCGTGCCTGATGTGCCTGAGGAACTACAAGGAGGCCACTAGCTGGCTTTTCTCAAAGATTCCCTGTTAAGGAAAACAGAACCACCACTACCACCACCCCCACCAACAGCTAATATTTATTTTGGATTTATTATGCACCTGGCACTGTGCTAAGCCCCCTCATGTGGACAAATCATCTGATTCAATCTTCATAAGTAGGAACTATTATTATTGACTCAGCCCCCTTCCTTGGTCTCAGCTCCGCTAGCCTCTGCAGTCACTTCTCCCGCAGGCTCTTCACACAATGGCAAGGTGGTTGTTGATAGTCTAGCCTCTCAGCAGGCTATCAAGCTGCTCTGTCCCAGCAACCCTTAGGAGAATCCCAGAATGGAGTTTCACTAGGTGTGACTGGCCTTCCCCTGCCCATCATGAACTAACCCCTGTAGCCAGAAGAATGTGATATTTGAGTGTCCATGTTACCAAATGAATCACATCCAAGCTGTCTCAGGCCGGAGGGAAGTGGGACACTGCACAACTCGAAACCTTGCATGCTTTGTTTATACCAAGCTATTTCTCCTTGAGGGTGCCTCATTTACCCCAGGTCAGTTCACTATTGACAAAGGGATAACTGCACAGATTCTCATCGTTCTCTGCAGGATCTCCATTTTTTTTTTTTTTTTTTAACTTTGCAAAGCCACAAAGGGGGCTGCTGGAGCAACCTTGCACTGTATTGTTCATCAAAGAACATTAATGATTGATGGCCATTGTGATTCTCAGTTGTCACAATGCCTGGAGGGGGAGTTGATGTTGGGAGGAGGGGAAAATTGCATGCCACACTGGTGTCTAGACTGAGTTAGACAGAATAAAATAAAACAAATGGGCAGAAGGCTTAAAACACCAGGAGCCTATTTAGGCAGAATAAATATTCAGTGGATTTATCTGGTCTCTGCCTCCTAAATCATTAAAGAAATTTCAATCATTATGGCCCATGAGAACCTCTTATGAACATCATGAAAGAACAGTCTTCTCCATCAGTTGATACCTACTACATCTAGTATTTCATAAGCAGAAGAGCACCACTAATGTGGTAGTCTGGCTTATCACCAAACACACTTCAGAAAGGAGACTGTGAGAGGACCAGATTTCATTCACAATATCCAAATGGATTTTTAAATACCCCACTCAGTTTTGCATGTTGAAACAATCTGGCTTTCTAACCGTTAACGTAGTATTTTGAAAGAAGAAAGAAGAACACGTCTACTTCTACAGAAGTGCTTAATGTCGAGAAATAACTAACTCTCAGGAACCTATTTACAATGCTAATTATAACATCACAACTCTCAAGAATGGTTTACTACAAATAGTTTTTCATACCAGGTGATATTTCTGTTCATGTGGTCAGTTTAAAAATATTTTATGAAATGTCTGGATGGTTTTATGACATCTGAGGTTGTCAGATTTCTGGATTTTAAAACTTCCTGGCAAGAATATTATTCAGACTTAAAAAAGGAAGAAAGTTCTGACACATGCTACAATATAGGTGAAACTTGAGGATATTTTGCTAAGTGAAATAAGCCAAAAGGTTAAAGTCTGCATGATGCCATTTACATGAGGTACTTAGAAGTAGTCAAATTCATAGAGACAGAAAGTAGGAGGGTGATTGCCAGAGGCTGGGACAGGGGGGGAGTGGGAAGTTAATGGATACAGAGTTTCAGTTTAGAAAGATGGATGGGAGTGATGGTTGCAAAACAATGCAAATATACTTAATGTCACTGAACTGTGCACTAAAAATTAGTTAAAATAGTAAATTTTATGTTATATATATTTTACTACACACACAAATTTTTATGGGAGACTGTATTTTTCCTTCATAGTGTTTAAGAAAGTACAAGTAAAGGTTTTTGTTAACTTCAAAAAACATGTTAAGTGTAGTAAAAACTAGACCCCTAGCAGGTAGAAACTGCTGGCCCTACACCCATAGACCCTAGACTGGTTGGAGCTGGAAAACTGATGATCGAGATTCCTGAAACACCACCCTATCACCTCACCATCTACCAATCAAAAATTGCCCATGAGCTGATTAGGCACCCTGCAACTCTCACCACAACACTGTCTTTAAAAACCTTTCCCTGGGGCTTCCCTGGTGGTGCAGTGGTTGAGAATCTGCCCGCTAGTGCAGGGGACATGGGTTCGAGCCCTGGTCTGGGAGGATCCCACATGTCACGGAGCAACTGGGCCCGTGAGCCACAACTACTGAGCCTGTGTGTCTGGAGCCTGTGCTCTGCAACAAGAGAGGCCGCAATAGTGAGAGGCCTGCGTACCGCGATGAAGAGTGGCCCCCGCTTGCCACAACTAGAGAAAGCCCTCGCACAGAAACGAAGACCCAACACAGCAAAAATAAATTAATTAATAAACTCCTACCCCCAACATCTTCTAAAAAATAAATAAATAAATAAAAAATTAAAGCACCTGGGTTCTAGCCCTAGCTCTGCCACTTACTATCTCAACTTAAAAAAAAAAAAAAAAGGCTTTCCCTGAAAGCCATCAGAGAGTTTGGGTCTTTTGAGGATTAGCTGCCCATTCCCCTTGCTGGCACCCTGCAATAAACACTGTATTTTCCTTCACTACAACCCAGTGCCAGTAGATTAGCTCTGCTGTGCATCTGGTGAGCAGACCTGAGTTTGGTTCAGTAACACTGTCCCTCTAAAATCAGGAACAAGACAAAGATGCCCACTCTCACCGCTTTTATTCAACTTAGTATTAGAAGTCCTAGCCTAAGCAACTAGGCAAGAAAAAGAAATAAAAGACATCCAAATTGGAAAGGAAGAAGTAAAACTGTCACTATATGTGGATGACATAATTTTAAATATAGAAAATCCTAAAGACTCCACCAAAAAACTATTAAAAATAATAAATGAATACAGTAAAGTTACAGGATACAAAATCAAAATACAAAAATCTACTTCATTTCTGTATGCTAAAAATGAACAAGCAGGAGGAGAAATTAAGAAGGCAATCCCATTTACAATTGCTACAAAAAGAATAAAATACCTAGGAATAAATTTAACCAAGGGGTAAAAAACCTGTACAGTAGGGCTTCCCTGGTGGCACAGTGATTGAGAGTCCGCCTGCTGATGCAGGGGACACGGGTTCGTGCCCCAGTCTGGGAGGATTCCACGTGCCGCGGAGCGGCTGGGCCTGTGAGCCATGGCCGCTGGGCCTGCGCGTCCGGAGCCTGTGCTCCACAATGGGAGAGGCCACAACAGTGAGAGGCCCGCGTACTGCAAAAAAACAAAACAAAACAAAACAAAAACCTGTACAATAAAAACTCTAAGATGTTGTTGAAAGAAACTGAAGAATACACAAATAAATTGACAGATATTTCATGCTCATGGATTGGAAGGATTAACACTGTTAAAATGTCCATATTACCTAATGCAATCTACAGATTCAGTGCGATCCCTATCAAAATCCCAAGGACATTTTTCACAGAAATAGAATTAAAAGTTCTAAAATTTGTATGGAACCACAAAATACCCCAAATAGCCAAAGCAGTTCTGAGAAAAAAAAGAACAAAGCTGGAAGTATCACCCTTCCTGATTTCAAGCTATTATATATTACAAAGCTATAGTAATCAAAACAGCATGGTGTTGGCAGAAAAACAGATACACAGATCAATGGAACACAACTGAGAGCCCACAAATAAAGCCACACATATATGAACAATTAATTTACGACAAAAGAGCAAAGAACATACAATGGAGAAAGGATAGTCTCTTCAATAAATGTTGTTGGGAAAACTGAACAGCCACATGCAAAAAAATGAAAGTAGTTCGGTATCCACCATATACAAAAATCAATTCAAAATGGACTAAAGACTTCAATGAATCTAGGACCTGAAACCATAAAACTCCTAGGAAAAAACATAGGAAGTATGCCCTTTGACATTGGTTTTAGCAATATATTTCTGGATATGTCTCCTCAGGCAAGGGAGACAAAGAAAAAATAAACAAATGAGATTACATCAAACTAAAAAGGTTTTGCACAGCAAAGGAAACCATCAACAAAACAAAAAGACAACCTACTGAATGAGAGATGGTATTGGCAAATCATATATCTGATAAGGGATTAATATGGAAAATATATAAAGAACTTATACAACTCAACAACAACAACAAAAAAAACCCTATCAAAAATGGACAGAAGAGCTGAATAGACATTTTTCCAAAGAAGACATATATATGGCCAACAGGCACAGGAAAAGATGTTCAACATCCTCATTATAATGGCTATTATCAAAAAGTCAAGAAATAATGAGTGTTGGTGAGGGTGTGGAGAAAAGGGAACCCTCATGTACTGTTGGTGGGAATGTAAACTGGTGCAGCCACTACGGAAAATATCGTGGAGATCCCTCAAAAAAATAAGAATAGAACTATCATATGATCCAGCTATTCCACTTCTGGGTATTTATCCAAAGAATATGAAAACACTAATTTGAAAAGATATATACACCCCTATGTTCACCACAGCATTATTCACAATAGCCAAGATAGTGAAACAACATACGTGCCCATCAACGGATGAATGGATAAAGAAGATGTAACACACACACACACACACACACACACACACACACACACACACACACGCAAAATGGAATATTACTCAGGCACACAAAAAAAGAAATCTTGCCATTTGCAACAGCATGGTTGGACCTTTAGGGTATTATGCTAAGTAAAATAAGTCAGATGGAGAAAGACAAATACTGTATGATTTCACTCATATGTGGAATATAAAAAACAAACAAACAAAAAGACAAAATAAATGAACAAACCAAACCAAACAGAAACAAACATGTAGATACAGAGAACTGAAAAGTGGTTACCAGAGGGGAAGGGGCTGGAGCGAGGGTAAAATGGGTAAAGGGGATTGACTGTAGGGTGATGGGTGGAAACTAAATTTCTATTGGTGAGCATGCTGTAGTGTATAGACTGAAATATAATGAAACCCATAAAATGGTATAAACAAAATTTATCTCAATAAAAAGTAAACTTTAAAAAAGGTTGGAGGGTACTTTTAATAATAACTGCATAAGTTTTGGTGGAAATTCTAAATCATTCTTTAAGACCTGTTTTACAGAGAATCTTATTTCTGAGGTCTGGATGTTAGCTATACTATCCTATGTTCCAAATTCATCTAAAGGTTGTCCCCTGGGTCTTCCACAGCACAAAAATTCCCCATCAGACCAAATGCCGTAATTGCACATGACTCTTACCAGATAGGCTCTCCAGAAGGACTGAATGCAGAGCGCTGCTGCCGATTCTGTCAGCAGGAGGGAGAGTGGGATCGCCGGCCGTGGGCTGAAAAGCAATAAAATGGTCATAAGTCCATGAGAATCCATCCTTCAGCATCAGCAGAGCCTTTGACAATGTAATGGCCTCTCTGATTAAGTGCCTCATCTATTCCCATTCTTAGAAAGCAACAATGTCATTTTTTATAGAAAAGTTTAGGCTTGAGTTAGCATTTCTTTGTTTTAAAATCTGGGATGGATTTTTTGTTTTTAACCAGCATAATCTTAAATCACTGTTAGCCTGCCCTGCTTTGAAGGGCTCAGGTTAGAAAGCTGCGTGTTAGTTCTGAAGGTGCAACATACATGTTACTGATATAAGCCTATGTGGACATAAAGCAAGAGACAAAGCAGAAGGCACATTTATATACTGCATTATGACTGAGATATAATAAAGGACTCTTTTTCCAACTTTCTATTGAAGGGGAATTAAGTAGTCCATTTCTTTCCTGAAATACTACAATTTATCTCTGATCAGTGTACATTCCAGTTTAATGTGGTTTAAATTCAAGAACATTTTAAAGTTAAGTTCTTCTACTACATCTTACTAAGCAATAAAATATCTCAAGAGCAGTGTCTGCTCTTGAGGGATTCTTCGATTATGGTGGGTTGTCTGATCATCGATACCACATTCAAAAATCATGGCTAAATGCTCCTTTTTTGTTGTTTATTTCCTAAAAGCTGTTTAGAGATACTAACTGCTGACCAGATTTTACAAGTCTGACTTAATTCTGGTTCCTTATGTTTCCCCAAAGCACAGCTACCTCTGAAAAACCAAAAGTCAAGACTTTTCAGATATAGTGCAAAGAAATAAACCTCTGAACGAATGTGGGTCACATAGACACTGCTCTCAGGGCAGGATCCCCAGAAACGACTTTGCAAGTGAGGGATCCCCAAGAGTCTTGGCCTCCAGACTCTCCCTAATGACAGCCATCATTTGAGTTTACAGTAACTCTTATTTTACAGAGAGAGGTTGACTAACCTGTCCAGGGTCACACAGCTTATAAATGGCCTAGTCAGGATCTGGGCCCAGATCCCCAAGCCCGGCTTCCCTCACATTGCCGTGCTGACACCAGACCTCGGCTGGGCCACCACTTGCAGATGCCCAGCCTGACAGACTCCGGAGCTAACTGGCAACAATGCACAATTCTCCAGCATCTGGGGTTTTATTTCCTTCTAAACCCAGACTTAAAAACAACAACAAGAACAACAAAAAAACCCACTCTTGATACAGTATATTTGTGTGAATGAATGAATGCTCTTTTGGATTATTCCAAAATCAAAGAAATCAAAGCCGGGAAGAACCTAAGGGGTTATCAAGACAATTTCTAGCGAGTGCAGTGTTGCCGGGTTCTGGGTCTCCAGCTGGGCGGGTCCTTTCTAAGAGAACAAGAAACGGAGATTCTACTTCTTTGGAGAGATAATTACAACCTCCAAATGATAGCATTGTTAGAAACCTTTCCCTAATGTTCTGCTTTCATTTTTATTTGCTTTTTTTGTTTGTTCTGTTTTTGTTTTCACTTCTTTTTGCCTAACGTCTAGTTTTCTGGGCTGCAATAGAGCATTTGTATTTTTCTGGAGGTACACTGCCTCCCTGCTTTCCACATTAAATGTCTCTCCTCATACACTGTCCTTATTCTGTAAATCTTGGTTGCGTGACACCAACAAATCACATCCCTGAAGTAATTCTCCTTCACTAGTTAAAAAGCAACGGCTTCTAGAGAGACCTTGGTGTTTCTAAGGAGACCTTAGTGTGCTGGCAGTGAATTCATGAGAATAATGCTATCGTGCAACAATACCAGCTGATATGTACTAAGAGCTTCCCCGGCTCCCCTCCCACCAGCCTTGCTCCTTGTGCTGTAGCCAGAGGCGCCCTTTTCATCTCCACCAATGTGGCCTCCCACCTCAGGGCCTTTGCAGAGGTGCTTTCCTCCACCTCCAGTATCCTCTTACTCCCAGCCAGGTCACTGCATACAGTGTGCAAGCTGTTCTCTCCTCAAGGGCTCCCAGCAAATGGGCCAGAGGGCACTGAAACCCCAGCACATACTCTGCCACCTCTGCCCTAGGGCAGGGGCACCTTTGACTAATTTGCTCAAGGGCACCTTGGGGCTGAGACCTCCTTCTCCCAGTTCACTATATTTTTTTTGAATTTTAGAATTTTATTTATTTTTTTTATACAGCTGGTTCTTATTAGTTATCCATTTTATACATACTAGTGTATATGTGTCAATCCCAATCTCCCAATTCATCCCACCCCCTCACCCCCCGTCACTTTCCCCCCTTGGTGTCCATACGTTTGTTCTCTGCATCTGTGTCTCTATTTCTGCCCTGCAAATCAGTTCATCTGTACCATTTTTCTAGGTTCCACATATACGCGTTAATATACGATATTTGTTTTTCTCTTTCTGACTTACTTCACTCTGTATGACAGTCTCTATGTCCATCTACGTCTCTACAAATGACCCAACTTCATTCCTTTTTATGGTAATATTCCATTGTATATATGTACCACATCTTCTTTATCCATTCGTCTGTCGATGGGCATTTAGGTTGCTTCCATGACCTGGCTATTGTAAACAGTGTTGCAATGAACATTGGGGTGCATGTATCTTTTTGAATTATGGTTTTCTCTGGGTATATGCCCAGGAGTGGGATTGCTGGGTCATACAGTAATTCTATTTTTAGTTTTTTAAGGAACCTCCATACTGTTCTCCATAGTAGCTGTATCAATTTACATTCCCACCAACAGTTCACTCTTATTATTTCTTCTGATCTCCACTCAAATGTTATGGAATGATGTCCTTTGATTAGATCAGGGCCATTGGCACTCTGTGAAATTTTCCCTCCTAGTCCTTGGCCCAATTTGGAGATATAAATCTGTGTGATTATCTAAAGAACACCCAAATCCTCAACTAGACTGAAAGCTCCATGAGGGCAGAGACTGGGCCTGTGTTTGCTCCTCTTGGCATTTCCAGCACTTGGGACAACGTCTGGCACATAGCAGACACTCAGTAAATCTTTGTGGGATGAGCCTCTGCCCAGCTCAGTATGCTAAGCTCTTTCCACACAGTGTTTCATTAAATCCTCATGACATTAATAATGAGCTGTTGTTGTCCTTCTTTTAGAGTGAAGAAACTGAGGCATAGAGGGGTGAAGCGGGTCGTTCAAGGTCACTGACTATTTCCTGCTAAGAATGCAAACTGCCCAGGAAACACAGGGAGTGGACCACGGAGAAGAGGAGGGCAACTCACAAGGTCACTCATATGGAATTCAGGGTCTAGCAGCTGCAAGTGTTCAATAGAGGAAAACACAGCCATTTGCCTAGAAGATAAAACTGAGGGGGGAAAAGCCGTAGTCATAGAAAACGCCGTCTTGATTAATCCTTACAGTAATAACTTGGCAGGTATTCATTTGCCTGAAGTTCCACAGGGAAATCCGATGTCAGGACAGCAGAACGAAGTGCAGTTTGTCACTTGTATCTGAGGGGAGATTTGATGGCGCCTTTCTGTTCAGCTACAATTTTCCTGTTTTAAGTACGTTTTTCTGTACCGATGTCATGAAATCCTCAAAGTATCAGTACTCCCATTTTGGAATAGCAGTAGGAAAGGAGAATGGCAAATCTGGGGACACAACAGGCTAGGCGAGCCCAACAAAGGGCTTCCAGCAGTAATGAAACCCTGAACCGCTTTGCATCACAATGACATCTCCAAAAAGCGAAATGAGATTTCTAATAGGCCTTTAAGCAGTAATATGAGGCCACCTTTAGTGACATCCTTGCTTTCACGGCTAAATAATGGGGCGCTGTCTAGTTCCCAAAGCAAGAATAAGTATGAGAAAGCCAGTGTAAATCAGGCCAAATAAAAAGGACTTGATCTTCGGAGAGCAGTTCCTAGGAATTATCAATCATTTCAGCAGGTCAACTTGAAAGGATAGAAGCTATGCCAGGCCCTTTTTATTTTTTTGCGGTACGCGGGCCTCTCACTGTTGTGGCCTATCCCATTGCAGAGCACAGGCTCCGGACGTGCAGGCCCAGCGGCCATGGGTCACAGGCCCAGCCGCTCCGCGGCACGTGGGATCCTCCCAGACCGGGGCACAAACCCGTGTACCCCGCATCGGCAGGCGGACTCTCAACCACTGCACCACCAGGGAAGCCCTAGGCCCTTTTCTCTCTTTTGGAATCCGTGCAACTGGCTTCAGGTCAAATAAAAATTGAGATTGAGTAGAGGTGACTGCTCATCATGGGGGAACTGGGGAGGGAAGGGGAAACAAAAGCGCCAATCACAGGAGAAGGCAGCTGAGGCTCCTTGGGGCTTAAATTGGAGGTCCCCAGAGCAAATAGGTTTGAGCATTCCAACGGACAAAACAGTACTGCTGAGTGTTTCCAAGAAGAATTGTCCTGTTGGTAGTGCTCGTTTGTCATGTCCTCCTTCTTCTTCTCAAACATGAATTAAATCTATTTGAATCACAACAATTGCTGCCGTAATTCTGAGAAGGAACAGTCTATTCTTCTGACTGTATACGCGTGTATGTATAAATGTGCACACACACACAGGCAATTCTTCCCCCATTTTTGGATGCTCAGTAAAAGATTTCAAGACCTAAAGAAGCTACAGCATACTTGCAAAATACATAAGAGAAGCTGAGAAGTTAGTCTTTATTAACTTCTCCATCCAGCTCTAAGACAAAAGTTACCATCTGAAATGACATTTACGAAGAATAAAGCAGAAAAGGGAAAGGCTTGCTTAATATTGAAAACTGAATCTTGAAATCCAATTGTTTTCCAATTTTCATTAGGTAAAAGATTACGTTGTTTTCTTGTACCATGAAAGCACAACCCAGATGCAAAGCCATTTACAAAATGACACAGGCACTCAATCAACCATCATTCATAAAGCCTTTCACCAATTCATGAGGCCAGTACTTGATAACCTCTACTCAGCGTATTCAGCAAAAGAGATTACGCGGTCCCTGCCCTCAGCCTTAACTGGTTTCCCAAACATTCTGTGTTGGAGGCATCGCAGTCTTGAGTAATGAACTTCAAATATTTGGAAGCAGTACGATAGAGGTTATCTGGAATGGGACTTCCAGACTAGCCATTAGGATGGAATCTCCTAGAATTCTTTCAATTCCAGCCTTCCATTACGCAAGGAATAGCTCCGAAAACCAGTAAGGAAGAGCCAGCTGCATTAATCTCTAACAGCCTAAAGCACATTTTAAAAAATCATAGTTACCAGAATGTGATCTCGCTTCACCCCCTCAGCAACTCCACTCTGGGAGACCAACAAGCAGTTAGTTATTACCCTGACATCAGGCTGAATCACTCTCCTATATAAACAAGTCCTGTTTTATCAGCCCCATCACTGGAAGCTGCATATGCGTCCGGTTAACAGTGTTGCCTAAACAACAAGCTGCAAGACCTCGTGCTCACCCTTGGACTGCTGGTATAACCACCTTAAAAACCAGGGCTCTGCTACCTGCTGCTGTTTGATAGATATGCCCAGATTGCTCTGTTATTTAGTCCCTTTGTGACTGAGTACATGTTTTCTCTAATGTGGCTTAAGGAGACCTGCCTCTTCCCCACTGTCTTTCTTCCCTCTCTAGGGGTGTATGGGAAGAGCATGCCACCTTCCTAACCCCTTGCAAACCTCTCACAGGGGATCTTAACTTCTTTTGTGCCATAATCCCTTTTCACTTTGGCAATTTGGATTCCTTCTCTGAATAATATTTTTTTTAATATAAAAGTAAGTACATAGGGACTTCCCTGGTGGTGCAGTGGTTAAGAATCCACCTGCCAATGCAGGGGACACGGGTTCGAGCCCTGGTCCGGGAAGATCCCACATGCCGCGGAGCAACTAAGCCCATGCGCCACAACTACTGTGACTGTGCTCTAGAGCCCACGAGCCACAACTACTGAGCTTGTGCACCACAACTACGGAGCCCGTGCACTGGAGCCTGTGCTCCACAACAAGAGAAGCCACGGCAATGAGAAGCCCACGCACCGCAATGAAGAGTGGCCCCCGCTCGCCCCAACCAGAGAAAGCCCACGCACAGCAACGAAGACCCAACGCAGCCATAAATAAATAAATAAATATATTTAAAAAAAAAAGTAAGTACATAAGATTTCAAAGTAAACCAACTGAAATACAGTTATCAAAATATTTTTTAAAACTGTTGGTGATAAAGTAATATACGTGCTTCTAAATCATACAGTAAATAAGAAGAGCTAATGGCAGTTCAATTAACTACTATAATTTGAAAGAAGAGACAAGTATAAATGATATTTCAAGATCACTGCAACAACTATAATGGGATGTAAAAACATCTGATGGTTGCTATCAGTAACAAAGGTACAGTTACTGCGGGTACTACTGAGGTTTGTTTCCCACATTCATAATTAAAAGAGAGGCCAAATTTCAGTTACAGACTAGTGAAAATAAAGAAGTAATTTCCCTGCCTTCCAAGGTCAGGGACCCCTGAATCATAGACAGTTGTGGCTAGAGCTGGGGAATGGGGGAAGATGAATTTTGCATCCAGGATGAGACTGAAGACTAAGGATTTAAATTAACAAGATGAATCCAAACAGTGAAATCAGACTATCTAAAAACAGTGACCAGGAAGTTATGGAATTTGGTCAAAAGTTATTAAAGGGCTACTTCTCAGATGGAAGAGAGATTCAGTGTAATATAGTGATGCAGTTACTGGAGAAGATAAAGGAAAAAGGTTTTCATATGTTTATTCCCAGTAAGTTGTGATTCTTCAGTATACCCATTAAATTTTAAAACCTAATTCTAATTTTCCCCAATCCCATTCAGCCACTTGCTCGGGCCTGAAATCTCCAAGTCAGCCTTGCCTTAGCTCTCTGTCACCCCACATCCAGCATCAAGACAGATCCCAAATCCAACCTCTTCTCACCTTCTCCACTGCAAGCCCCCATCATCTCCTGCCTGCAGTCGCCTGCTCACTGGCCTCTCTGCTTGCACTATTAGCGCTGACTTCCGCCAACTCCCCTCCAGCTGCCAGAGTGATCTTTCTAAAAGATAAATTGGATTACCTCGCTCTTCTGCTCAAAACCCTCCAATAGTTTCCTATCACACTCAAAAGGAAAAAGAAAAATCCAAACTCTTTATCATGGCATCCAAGGCCCCAGCCAAGGTGGGAGCAGCCTCACCGGCCTCTCTGGCTTCCTTTCCTGCCACCCTCTCACCCTCCCTCATCTCTTCTTGCCTCACTGGCCAAGTCTGTTGCTGTCTCAGGGCCTTCGGAGTAGCTGTTCCCTCTGCCTGGAACACTCTTGTTTCCGATCTTCATAGGGTTGGCTCCCTCTGCGTGTCATTCAACCCTCTGTGCAAATGTGAGCCTTCCCCGGCTTCTCTGTCTAAAACGCTAGCACCTCTCACCCTAGGCCTGGGATTCTCAATCCACTTTACTCTGCTTTATTTTTCTTCAAAGCACTTGAGTCTTCTTTACATCATACAATATGTTTCTTTGTTAATTTGGTTATTGTCTGTCTTTACAATGTAAATTCCACAGGGGCCAAGACTTTCTCTCTTTTGTTCTCTACTCTATGGTACCTAGAAACGTGCCTGGAAAAAAGTAGGCACTCAATAAATATTTTTGAATGAATAAATATTATTATAGATAAGGAAATAGAGGACTTTCCTTAATGTCAGAATTTATCAGTGGCGGAGCTGAGGTTAAATGAAGATATTCTGTCTTTCTCTTGCTTGGTCATTCTGCTACCCATGTTTCATCTTGCCAAAGCAGTGGTTACTATCCTCTTAAGATTAAGGATAAAATAATAGCCATCGGGCTTCCCTGGTGGCGCAGCGGTTGAGAGTACGCCTGCCAATGCAGGGGACACGGGTTCGTGCCCCGGTCCGGGAAGATCCCACATGCCACGGAGCGGCTAGGCCCGTGAGCCATGGCCGCTGAGCCTGCGCGTCCGGAGCCTGTGCTCCGCAACGGGAGAGGCCACAGCAGAGAGGCGCCCGCGTACCGCAAAAAAAAAAAAAAAAAAAAAATAATAATAATAGCCATCATTATTTGAATACCTACTTTGAGCCCTCTGCAGTGAATATCTTTCATTTTTATCTGCCTATCATACCCTCCCCCTTTTTGTGGTATCAACCCTCAGATTTTGCTTTGACAGCTCCCCCTCCCTGTATCAGGGGGAATGTGGGTCACAGTGCCTTGTCCTCTCCTGGCCAAGGTGTGCCTCAGAAACCCAAGCTTAGCCAAGCAGATGCCCCTTCCCTGGAAGAGGAATCTTGAGTGGACTGGCAAAGACTAGAGGGGGTCTGTGCTCCCTGGGTCCCTATACCTGCTTCTAAGGCCAGATCCTTACCTTTTCCTTTATGTCTGTGAGTTATCTTTTTACTTTCAATATATACCATTTTTCTTAAGCAGCCTTTAAATTTCTGTTGCTTGCAACAAAAAACTCTGATACCATCTTTAACTGTCACAGCAAGCCTACGATGTAGGTTTTATCACCATCCCCATGGTACAGAAGAGAGGAGCAAGATTCAGGGATGTGAAGGGATTAGTTCCAGGTTACCCAACGTTATACAGTATGTTGGCTGCATAATGGACCAATCCCCAGACTCTGTGAATGTATATATATATATTCCCTTATACGGCAAAAGAGGCTTTGTAGATGTGATTAAATGAATGGTCTTGAGATTATCCTGCATTATCACAGGTGGGCCCAATGATATAATCACAAGGGTCCTTATGAGAGGGAGGCAGAGGGTCACAAGCCCTCCAGGATGGAGGTAGCCTCCAGATACCAGATACGGCAAGAAACAAATATTCCCCTAAAGTCTCCAAAAGGAACCAGCCTTGTCAACACTCAGACTTGAGCCCTGTGAAACTGATTTTGGACTTCTAGCCTCCAGAACTATAAGAGAATAGATCTGTGTTGTTTTAAGCCACCATGGTTGTGGTAATTTGTTAAACAGCACAGGAAACTAGTACTCCAACTAATAAATGGCAGAGCTAAGACTGGAGCCCAGATGTGTCTGCCATGCTGCCTGACACAGGCTCCCTGAGCTCGTTCCCAAAGAGCCAACTGAAAACAACAGGAAGAAGGGGAGGAAGCAGTACCGTGTGCCCCAGAGAAAGGGCCACCCACACAAAAACCTCCAGCAGAAGGAGGCACTCAGAGGATTTATGCACCCCAGCGTGTCCTGAATTCAGGAAACAGGTCTCTTTCCTTCCTGTCTAAAGACAAAAGTTAACATAAAGAGCAAAGACGATTTATTACCCTCACGAGACTCCGGCCTTTCGAATTACTGAGACAGAAATCTTCTATAAGACAAAATGGATTGAAAGGATATTTTTCCTTGCAACAGGGCATGATGGCAAATTTTCTGCCAGGCTACCATCCAACTCTGATCTTTAGTGCAGGACGCATGCCATTTCCCGTGCCGTTTTGAAGGCACAAGCGTTTTGGGTCCCACTGTCAAGCTCAGTGCAGAAAATCTGACCGCTGGCACTTGTCCTCAAACGGCACAGTGACACTTCTATTCTCACCTCAGGTTTTGGTCATAAGATACCTTTCACTGACCTGAAAGTATCGTGGATTTTTCTTTTCTCTTCTTTTATCTAATGGTAGAACTTAGCTGAAAAGACATTTTGCCCAAAACAACCTTTTCTTTTCTCTTCTAAAACACAATCTTTGTTTCATTGAAGGTCTCAGTTTTAATGATGTCTTTCATGAGACTTCTCCCCTGGGACACGGGACCAGATAGGCAGCAGTGCACTTTTGTTCCTTGTGTTTATTCAGTGATTTATTTTTGCAAACAAATTGGATGAATACTTCTTGGTCAAAATAAAAAGCTAAATGTTTCCTGTCCTGAATATGATAGCAAATAATTTCACTGTTTCTGATTGGCTGGTTAAGTCAGGACTATACACAACAGAAGAGGACAGTGCTGGATTCATAAACAGGAGTAAGGCCAACAGGAGATATGAGTAATCCACTGCTGCGGAAAGGAGGGGAAGAAGACCCCCTCCTTAAGCTCTGATTAGAATACGTGCAGATTATATTATTGCTCTAAACTATCACTCCTTTACCTATAAGAGAATCATGCGTCCCTGCTCTTTGTCGTTCGCATGTGGTTTCTGCCTGTGGGTGGTGTCAACTTCCCCCGTAGTACCGATATTGAGCTTGGTCATGGGCCTTGTATTGAGCAATGAAGTGTGAGCAGAAGTACTGTTTGCATGGGTTGGCTATTGCTCGTCTCTCTCTGCTGTGAGACTGAGGAATGGTGATGCTCCTCCCTCCTGGGTCCCAGAATGAGAAGAGACATGGAGCAGAGCCAGAGGTGACACACAGCCAACATTAAACAGGGTGAAGTATAAATCTTTGTTGTTATAAGGCATTGAGATTTAAGAGTTGTTTGTTACTGCAGCAAAACCTAGGGAAAGCTGACTAACACAGGATACTGGAGGGCAGTGGGTAAGTATCATGTAGGAAAACATCAGGGCTCTTTCATTGGCAGGTATCATCCACCTAACTCAAACTGGTGTAAGCAAAAAAAGAAAAAATGTATTTATTGAAAAAGAAAAAAAGGTATTTATTGGTTCACTTAACTAATAGGGGTAGAACTGGCTAACATGCCTAACATGGTGAGATAGATTCAAAACAATGCCATAGGGACTCAGGCTCTGGCCACCTCTCAGTTCTGCTGTTATCCCAGGCACAATCTCTTTAGAGGATTGCCCTCAGCAGCTCAAGGCTTATAACCTCAAAATTCTAAGCCTAGAGGAAAAGACAGAAAAGTTTTCCTGGTTACTTCTTGAAAAATCTTGGGGTTATCTTGGATTTAACCAATTTGGGCGCAAGCACGGTGGTAGGGGGATTCACTGCTCTGATTGGCCAGGCCTGGGTCACATACTCAGCCCAGAGCCAGAGGTGGAATCAGCTCACTTTCTGCTTGAACGGGAAATGGGAGAGGGGTGATCCTTCCAAAAACATAGGGTGTACTGTAACCAGAAGAAGGGGGAAATCAGTGCAGGGCTGGAAAAAACATAAATGTCTAATACAGAGAGCAAGAAAATGGAATAAAAGGAAATAGAATAAATACCCTTTCATTTTGCAATTGTTTTTAATTTTTAAAGTAACTCTATAGACAATATGAAAGCTACAAAATAATATAGAGGAGAAAATAAAAGCCATGTTCCTGCCATTTGGAGTGAAACATCCTTTTGAAAGACCTTAGAGCTAGAGTTATTTAATTCTATGATGATCCTTGATTTAAAACCTTTCCTTTTCACTGTGTAGTTTATTTAACAAATATGTATATTTTTTATATGATAAATCTTAATTATTTTTATAAACCTAATGGAATTTTTAAGGGTTATCCATGTTTATATAAAATAGCTGCATAAAAATACATTTCTTAAAAAAAGAGTCATGGAAAAGAAATGGGTAGCTGAGAAGGGATGGGCAGAGTGAAGAGTATGTGAAATTATGGGGACCTGTGGGAGAAGGACCCATCATTTATGTGATAAGCAATCGGCAGCTGCCCATGGCAAATGATCGCAACCTACCAGCTGTGATCTGATAATATGATGACATCGAGCATCAAAGACAGCTGGACCTGGTAGAACTTGTTTTACTAAGAACATTAAAATAAACCTAAACTCTTATTTTGGATGACTCCCCAGGCTGGTAGATAAGATTATTTGAGGCAATAAATGCTAGTACGCATAATATACAAAGGAGTGGCATCTGACACGGGAGCTGACTCTAAAATGAGCACATAAGATGAAACTCACATTTAGCCAAAATTTCCCCTTGACACACCTTAAATTACCCATATAAAGACACAGCATCTTTCAACGGTCTCTGGTAGCCAGTTTTTCTCCCAGTCTTAGTACAGATCACTCTAAGTACCCGGTGATAGGCGAGGCAGAAGAGTGAAGTAATTCATTATGCTCTTACCAGCTCGGACCCTGGAGCCAGGCTGCCTGGTTCAAATCCTGCGCCTGCTGTTTACTAGCTTGTGACCTTGGGCAAAAAACTTACACCTCTGTGCCTCAGCTCTTTCTCTGAGATACGGCTATGGCCGGCACAGCTATAACCCACAGACTATTCAGTGTTCCCTCACATATCTCAGCCTCCCTTGCTGTTGTTTTGGGGCCAGGCTCTGTGAGAAGAGGTTAAGGTTAAGAACTAAGGTGCCGGGCTTCCCTGGTGGCGCAGTGGTTGAGAGTCCGCCTGCCGATGCAGGGGACGCGGGTTCGTGCCCCGGTCCGGGAAGATCCCACATGCCGTGGAGCGGCTGGGCCTGTGAGCCATGGCTGCTGAGCCTGCGAGTCCGGAGCCTGTGCTCCGCAACGGGAGAGGCCACAGCAGTGAGAGGCCCACATACCGCAAAAAAAAAAAAAAAAAAAAAGACATGTTCCAAATAGCTATAATTTATAAGAAGGCTGTCCAACCTGTATCAGTCTTTGTATAAGAAATCAGCTGTTATTGAGTATTTTGCTGTTGTTTGTAACTGCAGCCTAGTCTAGGCTAGCTTGATTAACACAATGGGGAAATAATAGTTCCTACTTTGTAGGGTTGTTATGGGAGTTAAATTAGGTAATATTTATAAATTGTTCAGAACAGTACCTGAGTAAACACTATATAAATGCTTGGTTGGCAGGTAGGTAGTTAGGTAGGTCATGCAGGTAGACAAAGACAGACAGACAGAAGGAAACAGTTCCCTTATGGGCCGCTCATGTTGTGACTGTCACATAAAACTGAAGACAATTAAGGAAAGGGCTGAGTCATGTGACCCATTTTATGCTTCACCTCCAGTGTACAATTCAGGGGGAATTGCCTGCATTAAAAAAAATTTTATTTCTCTCTCTCTCTTTCTCTTTCTCCTTCCCCCAAGAGCACAACATTGAACTAGCATAAATAAGTCCATATACACAGCAATCCAACTATATACAAAATCTGTCTGTTGGGCTTCCCTGGTGGTGCAGTAGTTAATAATCCGCCTGCCAATGCAGGGGACATGGCTTCAAGCCCTGGTCCAGGAAGATCACACGTGCCGCGGAGCAACGAAGCCTGTGCGCCACAACTACTGAGCCTGCGCTCTAGAGCCACGAGCCACAACTACTGAGCCCGTGTGCTACAACTACTGAAGACCGCGCCCCTAGAGCCTGTGCTCCGCAACAAGAGAAGCCACCGCAATGAAAAGCCCACGCACCGCAACGAAGAGTAGCCCCCGCTCGCCGCAACTAGAGAAAGCCCGCGTGCAGCAATGAAGACCCAACGCAGCCAAAAATAAATAAATAAAATAAATTTTAAAAAACCCAAAACTTTCTGTTCGTGAAGACAAGGACCATGTTTGTGTCATGGTTCCATGGCACGTAGTAGGCATCCAGTAAATGGCAGCCAGCCAGTTTATGAATATGTCTGTTCCATGATTTTAGAGCACATTTAAGCAAGTAATAAATATTAGCTGAATAGATGAACAAATAAATTAAAAATAACTCCCTTTAATAGCTGAAACACACCCATTTGTATATGTATCAATAGTGGGAAAAAAATGTATTCCCTTAAAACTGGCACCATAATTCCTCTTAGGTAAGGAACTAGCTTTGTTTAGATGAAAGACCATTTCACAGATGGAAAAACTGAGACTCTGAGAGCTTATGTCATCTGTGCTGAGCCACACAGCTGGAAGGAGTAGAGCGTGGTTTAGCATGCAGAGCTGTGATTCCAGAGCCCAGGTTCCTAACCCCTACACTGCACTACCTTCACTTTGACGTCCAGGACATTCTTACACCTCCCTTGACAGCTCCGGGATTTGACTTGTCATCTTCTTCAACCCACCCCCACAAGCCTCTCAGATACTTCATTATTCATACTGATGACACCTCCAACACCATGGCCTCGAGTCCATGTGATCCCATGACCCCCTTCTTCCTTCGTGACAGTCACATCTTAGAACGGGTTGTCCCTGAAAGACTGTCACATCTCATCTTCCCAAAGTCCTGATCTCATCATAGTCTTCTCTGTCCTTTCATCTTTCCCACCCACTCACTTCTATTTATATTGTATTTTGCCCTTATGTGAGACTATGACTTGGGTTATTGGTGTCCATCTAGAACAGGGCTCAGCAAACTACAGCCCATCGGTCAAATCTGGCCCATCACCTACCGTTGCAAGTAGAGTGGTACTGGAACATAGCCACGGCCTTTTGTCACGTGTTGTCTATGGACAACTATGGAGTTGAGTAGTTGCAACAGAGACCGCACGTGTCCTGCCAAGCCTAAAAGATTTACTGCGCTGACCTGACCTAGAAAGCCATTTCCTTGTTCCCCAGGAGCTCTGAGGTTATTGGAGCCATGTTCTTAGGGCAAGCCCACAGCTCTGGTCATATTAATCCTCCTCATTGCCACTGGGGAGAATTGGGTTTGGCACTGGAGTGGGGCGGGGAGGGAGAATGAGGCTGATGTGAGGGGACTGGCTGGTGAGCTGTGCCGGTTCAGAGCCGGGTCTCAACCAGGGTAACACAGACGTCCCCAGCACCGTGAGGCTTCTCACTTGGGCCCACACCTGTCGCTCTCCCCGCCACACCCCAGGGCCCTTTTCCTTCCATGTCATTTGAGCCTCTCAGCATCATGTGAAAACTCAGTCTCCTCCACTGCCTGTCACTCCAGCCATCACCCACGGAGAACAGCCCACAGCCCCCCCAGTTCACCTCCAGTCAACAGATTCCTCCTTGCTCACAGCCTATCCGCTATTCAATCAGCTGGTCATGAGGAGCTTTGAAACATCTTACTGTTTCTTTTCCTTTTAATGTTTTATTATGGAAAATTTCAAAGATATAAAAAAGTAGGCAGAAAAAAAATGAACCCAGTTCACCATACAGCTTCATTTATACTGTTCTCCATGTCAGTCACTCAATGTAACTTCCCCCAACCTTATCCATTGACATCATATGATTTCATATTTCATTCATAAATATTTCAGCATGTTTCTCTAAAAAGAAGTAACTTTTTATTGTGAATACGAAATCATTATCAAACCTCAAATAAAATAACAATAATGCTTTCTACCATCAATTATTTACTAGGTGTTCAAATTTCCAGTTGCCTCCTAATTTTTCTTTTTAGTTTGTTTCTTTGAATCAGGATCCAAATAAGATCCATTGAAATTTCAAAAACTGTATGGACCTACCATCCCCATTTTAGTGCTTCCGAGTTTGGTTATGTTTCTTACTTCCAGTGTGAACACGTAATGTAGTGTTTCTGTCTCTTTCTGAAAATTGGTTGTTAAATCATTAACACAATTCAGAAAATATAGTAATTTATTAGAAAAATGTAAGACATCATTCTTAGAAAAGTTAACAATGCTTTTCCATGTACTTAAGATCCTGTAGGGGAACAAAATTTGCCGCCCAAAATGTCTCTTTGCCATGTGGATTATCTCAAGCTGAAAACAATCAAGGCCCAAAAGATTCAGGAAGAAACTTCCTCCTAACTGCCTAAAAAGAATTTAGATGGAAGGCCTGTGCCTGGAATAGAGTTATCACTAGAGATATCGGCAAAGAATGTGGGTTGGGTGTGGTGGGGAAACTTAGACATCAGAGTCCACTCTCTGTCCCACTGTCTCCGCAGGGCCCCTCCAATATTTATTTACCAAACATATGCTTTTCCATCTTCATGGCAATTGCCTTCCTCCCCTTTGAAGTCTCAGGTCCCTACCCCTAACATCCTCTGTTGTCTTTAACTGCAGATGGTATTTAAGGTGAGGGTTTCAGACATTTTGGTGAGTTACTCAGTTCTCCTGGGCCTCTCCCATGTATATAGGTTATTAAACTTTTGTTTGATTTTCTCCTGTTAATCTATCTCAGGTCAATTTGATCGTTATACCGTCCAGAAGAACCTAGAAGGGTAGAGGGAAATTTCTCGCTCTCAGACAATCCTCTGGGCCTAGTCTAGACCTTTTACTATATTAGCTTTGCCAGTTTTCAACACTGATTTTACCCAACCACCTGTTTCCTCCACCTCTTTTCCAGGGTTGCTGGAAATAATCTCATAAGCAGGCTGTTTATATGCATCACAAATTCAGGCCATCAGCTGGGCCATCCCTACTCATCATCCCTAGTTGATTCCCTATCGGTTTCACCACAGCAGCTGTTGCAGCCTCCTCCCCTCCCCCACAAGCCTCCAGAACCTGGGCCTCCTTCTCGGCAGACACCTTCACATCCACACGAACGACCAGAATGACAGTGCCCACCGTGAACTTTCTCAGCTCTTCTCCCTTCCCCCTCAGATTTCCTCTCACTTTTCCTTCTGGATTCAATCAGAAGTTCTCAACCAGGGGCAATTTTTCTGTCTCCCCACATTTGCCAGTATCTGGAGACATTCTTGATGGTGAGGACCACAGGGGGTGCTACTAGCATGTGGAGTGGGGGAAGGCTGGAGATGCTGTGAAACATCCTATAGGCCAGCCCCTCACAACAAAGAATTACCGGGTGATAGATGTCAGTAGGCTTGGGGAAACGTGGGTTAGAAATGGTCTCTTGGCTCCTGCCCTACCTGCCTCTCTGCTCTCCCTGTTCAAGAGCATTCTCGAGAAGGATATGGCACCTGAGTTCTTGCCTCTTCAAGACCAAATCT
The DNA here is from genome assembly GCF_011762595.2 of Tursiops truncatus. Taxonomy (NCBI): domain Eukaryota; kingdom Metazoa; phylum Chordata; class Mammalia; order Artiodactyla; family Delphinidae; genus Tursiops; species Tursiops truncatus. The sequence continues at coordinate 22,833,868 of NC_047048.1, forward strand.
GGGCACCAGCCAGCTTGGCCACTGGCCCAACCTGACTGGCTCCAGGCCAGTGGTGGAGTGGGGCATAGATGGTCTTGTGCATCCCCATTTCCCTTTAATGCTTTATTAACATTTGTTTTACAACACTCACTACAGAAACTACAGCTACTTGTAAACACATCTCTCTCATTCCAAGGGTCAGAGCCATATTTTATTCATCTCTGTTTTCTCCACAGCACCAAGCTCTTTGCATTGCATTTGGTAGATATTCAATAAATATTTATTGCATCAAATTAGATTAGTATCATTTACATTTTTATCATGCTCGGGGCACCTCTTTGAAAGGTAACGGAAGCAGAGAACACAAATGCCAGTTAAAGCAAGAGCTTTTGTGTTTCTGTTCTTGTGGAGTCCAACTGAAATGCTTGCTATTGCTACTTTGCAGTATACTTACATGAGCTGCCAGTGGAAGTTAGCAACTATTTTAAATTAAGGTATTTTTACGATAAATGACTAGAGATTTGAGAGAACTCTTACTTAGAGAAACTCTCTTATTTTTAAGACTCTTCTTCATTGTTTTTTTTTTAATATTTATTTATTTATTTACTTGTTTGGTTGCATCAGGTCTTAGTTGCGGCAGGTGGGCTCCTTAGTTGTGGTTCCAGAGCTCCTTTATTGTGGCTTATGAACTCTTAGTTGCAGCATGCATGTGAGATCTAGTTCCCAGAACAGGGATCGAACCCAGGCCCCCTGCATTGGGAGTGCAGTCTTAACCACTGCACCACCAGGGAAGTCCCTTCATTGGTTATTGTAAGTGGGAAAATGTTTCATTTTCAACCTGGAGAAATATGCTAATCTTTCACTTATTAATCATTTATAATCTATAAATTATAGGCTTTCCATGTTCTTTTCTTTTTTTTTTTTTTTTTTGCGATACACGGGCATCTCACTGCTGTGGCCTCTCCCGTTGCGGAGCACAGGCTCCGGACGCGCAGGGCCAGCAGCCACGGCTCACGTGCCCAGCCGCTCCATGGCACGTGGGATCCTCCCGGACCGGGGCACGAACCCGCGTCCCCTGCATCAGCAGGCGGACTCCCAACCACTGCGCCACCAGGGAAGCCCGGCTTTCCATTTTCACAGTGGACAAAATTAGGCAGAGGCTTAGAAGCTTAATAAGAAGCAAGATTTTCTAATATCGTTCTCTTTCCAATGTATAGGTAGTCACAGATTTTTAAAAACTGGTTAATACCTGAATTCTTTTAAACTCTCAAAATTGAGAAAGTCAGCCAAGGGTCTATTCAACTTGGCATTCCCCAGAAGGGCAGATTTAAGCAAAAGATGTAACATTTGAGGGCTAAGGGTCTAATTTCATTTTTTTCTACTCTGTTTAATATGGGATTTTACAAAACTTACTTAATTTCCTAGTGTCTCAGTTTCCTGACATTGTTCTTGCAAAGGGCTGGTGTGAAAATATTTTCAAAGAAATAAGTTAAATATTATTTTCTCTAAATTGAGTTGTCTTTCTTCCACTTATGGCTTAAAATTGTGGATCACTGCTTAAACGTCATCCTCCAGGGACTTCCCTGGTGGTCCAGTGGCTAAGACTCCACACTCCCAATGCAGGGGGCCTGGGTTCGATCCCTGGTCAGGGAACTCAATCCCATATGCCATAACTAAAGATCCTACACATGGCAACAAAAATCCTGCATGCTGCAACTAAAGATCCCAAACATGGCAACAAAGATCCTGCACGCCACAACTAAAGATCTGGCACACAGCAACAAAGATCCTACGTGCCACAACTAAGAACCGGTGCAGCCAAATAAATAAATACTAAAAAAAAAAAAAAAGTCATCCTCCAAGTGAGGTCTTTCCTGACCGCCCTATATAAAATTAAGTCCCGTCAATACTCTATATTCTCCCCTCTTTGCTTTATTCTTCTCTATAGCACTTACTTGCTTATTGTCTGCCATCCCCCACCAGAATATAAGCTCCACTAAGTCAGGAGTTTTGGCTACTTTGTTCACTGCTTTATCTCCAGCACCTAGAATGATGTTTGGCACACAGTAGTACTCAATAAACATTTACTGTACGAATGAACAAATTATGCAAATCTAGAAATGTCATAGGCTATAAAGCTATCAAAGGCATGAATTAGATGTAATTGAGTCAACATGGCTAGATCTCAAAAGCATGTATTTCAGTCAAATAAAAGCAAGTTGCAGGATAATGCATAAATTTCCTCATCTGCAAAATAGGGCTGGTAATAGCATTGTTATGAGGATCAAGTTAGTTCATGAGCGTTAAATGCTGAGACCCGTGATACAAGCACTCAATAAATGTTAGTGGTCATTATTATTACTATATCACTGATGATAAACAGGTCACATAAAGTAATATTACTAATTTTGTATGATATAATCTAATTTTATATAATTAAGTAACTAATTTTAAGACAACGGAAGGATGCAGTATAGACCAAGCTGATTAATTCTGTGAGGAGAGAAAACTCAGATTAGAATGACGGTCAAAGAGAGTATTAACCTCATCTGTCATGTTCTAATATTTTAAATGTAAATGATGCATATAACTACAAAGTAATATTTAGAAAAGTTTAGTCGTATTTCCTGAGACATAATGACCTTTAGGGCTAGGAGGAGAGGAAGAGAGAATGGAGAGATGAATTACTTAGGATAAGAAAATTTTTTAAGTTTTCTATTTTATTTCTGAAGTGCTTCTTGAATAATCACTGCATGGATAGGATGCCCTTAGCCTAGAATAAAAATAACCAGAGAAAAGAGCCACATACACAACTGATGCAGGGTCCTGGATGGATTACATGAGTTAGTTCTCATAGATTGGAGGAAAACGATCATTAACACAATCTTCAAGTTAGGAATAAATTATTCAAAGCCTTGTGTCATTACTTACTGCAGTTTCAGCCACTCTTCCACAAATGGAATGGAGAAGAATTCTGTGAATGTCTCCCCTATCCTCTTTGGATTTTGACTGGTCACGATGCCATATGTTTTGATCAACAAGAAAACAATAAGCAAGAATTCAAGTCAGTTGTTGCTATTCTGCTGGCAAATTAACACTATTGGACCCTTAGGGTCATGGAATATTCAAAGACGTGAAAAACTTACTTGTATAACCATTCGGTCAGAAAATCACAGGCAATGAATTTGGTTCTTTTCCTCTAAAGAGAGAAGAGAGAATTAAATTATATTCTTTGCCCCCATGTTTAAGTTGGACAAAGGAGGAGGGGTTAATTGATTGCTTGTGTTAGATGAAATATGCATAAGTCCTTGGTGAGGTTTATAAGCACAACAACAAACAATAACTCAGGCAATGTAAAGAATTCTGACAACATTTCGCTAGTCATCTTGGGTAAGCATATATTCTGACTATATTAACAGGGACTAATAAAAGACAATGCACATAGTAGGAGGCTTATTACATGCATTTTGGATTTATCTCAGAAGGATTTCTTTAAATCTAGACCTTGATTCAGAGTAAGTATATTTATTCCTTTCCCCCAGTCCACTCAGATCCTCAGAATAGCAGTACTTCGGGTCTGGGTGCCGTTGGCCAGTGCATTGACTCTGCCAGCTGCCCACCCATCAGCCCCTCTCCACTTCATCCTTATTACCAGAAACCTGATGACAATCAGTCCAGGGGAAAAACATTTCCCAGCCTCCCATGTAGCAAGGGACAACCATATGACATAGTTCTGCTGTTTGAGATAGAAATGGACATGTCCCATGGATTTCTGAGAAAGTGCTACTTTCTTGATTTCTGCTGCCCTTTTCTTTGAAGTTTCCTTCTACTTCTTTCAGTCTAGAACACAGATGTGGGGCTGGAAGTGGAGCAGCACCTACCAGCCAAGAGGCCAAAAGCAGGGGGTTAGAAGGAACCTGGGCCTTTAATGACTTCTTTAAGCCACTGTACCAGTTTGTGGCTGACCTATTCTGGATATCCTGATACGTAAGGAAAAATAAACTCCATCTGGATTATTGGCACTGTTCTTGAGTTTTCATAACATGAAGCTGAATGCAGTTCCTAGGTGATACACAGCTAGTAAGCCTCAGGGAAAGAACGTCCTAGAGTAATGGGGGACGAGGCTCGCAGAACAGCAAAGGAGAGGAGCACTGGGTATCCTGCTTCCTAGTCCCATTTAAAGTGTCTTGTAACCCAAACAGAACCAGTTAACTCCTTTTAGAAGATTGTTATGGGACTTCCCTGGTGACGCAGTGGTTAAGAATCACCTGCCAATGCGGGGGACACGGGTTCGAGCCCTGGTCCGGGAAGATCCCACATGCCGTGGAGCAACTAAGCCCATGTGCCACGACTACTGAGCCTGCGCTCTAGAGCCGGCAAGCCACAACTACTGAGTCTGTGTGCCACAACTACTGAAGCCCACACGCCTAGAGCCCGTGCTCCACAACAAGAGAGGTCACCGCGATGAGAAGCCCGTGCACGGCAGCGAAGAGTAGCCCCTGCTTTCCGCAACTAGAGAAAGCCCGTGTGCAGCAACGAAGACCCAAGGCAGCTAAATAAATAAATAAATATTGTCCAAATAGCAGGGGCTAAGAACCAGTCGTTGGTTAGTTACCATGTGAAGAGATCCTTCCCAGGAATGAAGGCAAGACAGACTCTGCTGGAAATTCTCCTTGCCCCTCCAGGTGTACCCTTTTCCACCGCACTCTGTGCCTTAGCAGGTTGATTTTATGGTTCATATCAACCAGGCTCGTTTACTCTGTTGTTGGGTCCAGCCACTGGGAGGTACCAGCAGGAGATCCGAGAGAGGGAAGAGAGAAAGGCAGGGTATAATGGGTTGAGCTGTGTCTCCTCCTGGCCCCTTTGCCCCAAATTCAGATTCTCCCACACTTCAGAAAGTGACCTTATTTGGAAATTGGATCATAATTAGTTAAGCCCAGCCACTCCTGAAGTACACAACAACTCCAACGAGAGTGAACAAATTTGGGGTTCTATTAGTAAGGAAGAAGAGTAGACCACCAATGGCAGATTCCTAACGACATAGTGCTAGACCCTGGATCCAGCTATGCCTGAAGCCAAATCCCCTGAACCTTTCATGAGCCAATATATTTCCTTTTTTTACTCAGCCAGTTTGTGCTGTTTATTGCTTCCAACAGTAAGAGTTTTAGTTACTATTCCTTTCTTCTCCCATTGGCTAACTCCATTTGCCTTTCAAGATGCCTCTTGGGGGCTTTCCTGGTGGCCCAGTGGTTAAAAATCTGCCTGCCAATGCAGGGTACACAGGTTCGAGCCCTGGCCCAGGAAGATCCCACATGCCACGGAGCAACTAAGCCCGTGCACTACAACTACTGAGCCTGCGCTCTAGAGACTGTGCACCACAACTACTGAAGCCCGCATGCCTAGGACCTGTGCTCCACAACAAGAGAAGCCACCGCAGTGAGAAGCCCACCCTCTGCAACTAGAGAAAGCCCACTCGCAGCAACCAAGACACAACACAGCCAAAAATAAAATAAATAAATTTATTTAAAAAAAAAAAGATGCCTCTTGGAAGCCTTTCTGAGCATTCTTACCCTCTTCGGTTTAGAGTAAGCACCTCCCACCACCGCCAGTTCTGTGTGTCCCTCTGTCACAGCACCTCAGGTGTAACTGTAACCTAACTGCCAGCCCACATGCCCATTTCCTCTATCAAACTATAAATTCTCTGAGGACAGGGGATGTGTCTTCTTTTTCTTTATGTTCCCAGTGCTTGAGTGCCTGGCAAAGAGTAGGTGATCAATGAGTGGTGAGTAAGTGAATGACTGACCTCACCATTCAACTCTCAAGCAAAAAAGCAAGAAGGAACTCATGCACAAGAATTCTGACATTTATAAGTAGGCATTGCTAATAAATTCTGGACAATTTCTCTTCACTTTCTTCCCCTAATGTTTTATTTATTAGGGGAAATATTTTCTTCTTCTTTTTTTCTTTTTCCCCCTTTACTTTGAAATAGCCAAATCAGCTTTATAAGCTTAAATAAGGTTAAAAAGATTGTTGTAAAATTGATTCTCACCAAAAAGGAAAGTGCCACTTAAGATTTTTCACTGAAAGCTTTATTATAGCTGTTAGTACATAAAATACGGGTGCCTGATTTGCTGGAGATGCAGTCTTTTACCTCACTGCTGATAGCCTTTTATTAAAAAAGTGAAACACTGCTGGCCATGGTAATAAAATTAAATGTACTAGACCATGTAATGGGGTCTTCTAAGTCTGCATTGCAAGAGTAAGATTCCCCTTGAAAAGCTACCTTTAACCAAAATAAGAAAATACTTGTACAACAATGCAAATATGTATCTAGCATGAAGCGCCAGCTAATAATTGAAACAATCCTGCAGCTGTAGGAGAGCAGTGTCTCTCTCTCTCTCTCTCTCTCCTTACAAAAGATGCATTGTTCCCTTAGCGTTCACTGCACCGTTTGGTGGTAAAGATTCCTTCTATGAAGGGAATGCAGCTTGACTTACTCTATTAAATTGACTTTTAAAATAGCCAAATGGTCTGATGTATGAAGGTCATGTAGACAGATTTAATCATTTTGATGCAAAGAAATAAAATTGAAGAAATTGTGTTTTCCTTCTGTCCTGGGCAAGTGTGGACGTGCTGTGCATACTCAGACACACAGAACAGTGGCGATATTGTTCAGCTGTTGTTTAGTTTAAAAATTATCTGCTGGGAGCTGAAAGAGAGAAGGGAAAGCAAATGAAAAGTTGTGGTGAGTGAGGAGATAAGAGAGGAAGTAATAGAGAGAAAATTAAAGAGTGAGATTAAGAAAGTGTGGGCACTGGGGTTTATGTAATGTGGCCAAATACACGGAGTTCATGATTGTTAACGGGTAAAAATGTCCAAGTTTGGGTAAGCAGGGTGATCAGTTAAGGCAACCTTATACGAGGTTAAAAAACAATTTTTAAAAAATCCAGAATTAAAAGGAAAAAGACTAAGCGTCAAGGGAGAAGGCATCATCATGTCATCATGAATCTGCAACTCTGTTGTGCATCCAAGAAAACAAGCTGGGTGGACAGCAGGATGAGTTGATAGACTGGTGGACAGATAATGATGAAGCAAATAAAGCGAAACAGTAACCATGAAACCTAGGTGGGTGTTTACTCTGAAATTCTTCCAGCTCTTCTACATGTTGGAAAAAAGTTTATAATAAAACTGAGGGCAGGAGAACAAATCATAAAAGACTCAAACCCCAAAGAGAGAAAGGGCAGAAATCAGACAGTATTTTGTACCAATTTTTATGTTGAATACATGTATAGGAGGCAGACTGGAGGACTGAAGATGGGAAAGAGGAACAACTCACATTAGAAAGCCACTGACGCTCTTCCAGTAACTAATGTAATTTCACCCCACCAAGGTCAAAAGCACAGGCTGTGAGCTTAGTGAAGCATGGCTGGCTAGAGCACGGTGTTGGTTGAGGCTCTCTGGGTCTGCAAGGGAGAGAAAGCTGCTCGGGTTACCTTGGTTACTGGGCTTTTTTCAAAAGTGCGTTTAGGCTAGACTTTGCTGTAACAAACACCCCCCAAATCTGAGAAGCTTGTGTCATCGATGGTTTCTCCCTCGTATTACACGAACATTTCCACCAGCGTGGCTCTCTGCTCCATGCGATCTTTGCTCTGGGCCTCAGGCTGACAGGGCAGCCTCTCTCTGAAATGTTGCTGGTTGTCATGGCAAATGACACGGATATGGTGAAGTATTCTTTGACTCTTAAAGCACATTTTAAATGACACGCCCATTCATTCCACTGACCAAAGCAGTGATGTGGTCAAGCTTCCCTTAGGGAGAGGCCACAAATATCTTTGAACAATAATATAACCTAGCACAGGGGTTACTGTAAAGGTAGAAGGAATGTGAGAATTCCTCTTACCAGGGGCAGAGCCAGGTCTCAGGAAGAAGCGGACCAGTGTCCACAGCTGTCCAGGCACGGGACAGGTGAGCCAGAGTCGTCCACCAGTAGCTTGGTGGCCCAGCAACAGCTCTGCTCCTAGCTTCACACGGAACTCAGCTTTCTGGCCGTGGCTTCTTTCTCAGCTTGCTGCTGCTTTCTCCGCTGCTCTCTCCTAGCTGGTTCTTTCTCCTGCTCTCTCTGCTTTGAGGTCTGCCGACTCACAGCTTTCCAAGCTTTCTGGTGTTTCTCCCCTTCTACCCACACTATGATCTGCCCTTTCTCTCTGTTGTCTGACATCCTCACGCCCCAGACAGGAGAATCTGATTGGGCTGGTTAGACACTACCCAGGATGGACCATCCCTGTTGGGCAGAGCAATGCCAGACCATTTCCCAGCCCCTTGCCATCCCCGAGAGGCTGCCCACAGGGCCTGAAACTTATTCCTGGCTCAGTCACTTGTGGCCAGAGTGATGGGGACATGGACAAAGCAGGGACAAGGGCCTGCAGTTATGGCTGTGGGCATGGCACCCACTTAGAATGTCATGGCCTCCTTTCCCACATAGATGTTCCCCATAAGAAACTTCCAGATACCCGAGACCATGCACCTCCCACCCAAACATGACAAAAGTGAACAATAACTGTAATCCTAGGAATGAGCACACACAAGGACGATAACCAGATGCCAAAATGCTTGTCACAGAAAACTTCAAACGGGCTCATTTTTTTCACCACTGCATTAGAATTTCATTAGTGAAAAATAATACTTCTCAAAAGAAGTCAAAAATATGGACTTGTAACACAAAATGTTGACCAAGACTTCCGGCATGAGCCACGTGGCCATTTCTAAAAGTGTTTTTGGTTTAAAAAAGTAACATTAAAGTAATTCTACCACACCTTTCCTGCAAGAATCTATTTTTTCCACTCCTTAGAAATTTTTTTCAAACAAAAGCTGATGGTACTTCTCATTTCCCTTATTAGTCAAGGACAGGAAATGGAGTTTCTTCCCTCACTGACCAGAGCCCTTGCACTTTTAAAAAGATATTCAGGTATTTTATTTTTTTTAAATACTAGAATAAATGACTATTACATGGGCAAGGAATATAAAAAGAAAAAAAGGTTTTGTTTTACTGAATTATTCATAGTAGAAAATTTTAATGCCATGAGATCATCAAAGGACTTATCAGGAGTTAGAAATAGTTTCCTGATACCAACTGTTGTTTACAAAACTCTTCACTGTAATGGAATTTGATGAGCAACCAAAGGCGAAAGGGAAAATTTTACATTGCATGGGATAGGATGGGGAAAGAGGTGGAAAGTCTTATCACCCCTATCCAGACTCTGCATTTAATCTGTATGTAAAGCTGAGATAAGGTTTATTTTCAGCCATCATTTTATTCATGTATAAAACTCCTGATTTCTTTCCAAATTAAGCAAGGTGCACTGTTCCAGTTTGGCCTTGTTCAGTAAACATTTACTGAGGACCTGCTATGTGCCAGGCCCCATGCTAAATGCTAGAGATGACGAAATGAGTAGGGCATGGCCCACTGCGGTTATTAATTCAATGCCCAGCAACCACCCCCAAGCTGGGTAGTAGCTGTGATGAGTATAGAGGATAAACCCCATCTCTAGCTCCGGGTGTGAACCCTGATAAGGCAGTCGAGATGATCCCACCTCACCTGCCACCTACACGGAAACCAATCTGGTCCACATTCATCCTGACCAAAGGGATTCACTGACTCAGGATGGACACGTAATTAATTTCAGAGTGATAAGATGTGGGAGGAGACGTGCTGGGGCTTCTGGGAAACCATTTCATTTGCTTTTCTGAAAGAGCTTGAGCATTCTCTCCTTCTGGCTGAGGCAAAACCTAGCACAGTGGCCACTGCTGTGTTACTGTTTTGAGGGAAGCCAGCTTAAGGATAAAGCTGACTCTATAAGAGGCCAAGCAGAGAGACAGAAAAAAACCAGGTTTTCAATTATATCACTGAGCACCTGAATCAAACCAATCCCGAAGCCTTCCTTCTTTATCTCAGAAACTTCTAGTTTCTAGCTCCCTGAGCCAGTAAATCCCCTTTATTATTTCAGCCACTTTCCTGCTAGTTGAAACATAATGAACTGTAGCCAAGATAGCTGCCCAGTATCCCTTCTGCCTTCTTCTGGTAACAGTGCCCTGAGTTCCTATTGGGGTCCACCCTTCCCAACTCTAAAGCTGTGTGCCTTGGGTAAGACTCCTTCCATTTGCCTAACAGCCCACTAAATGCCCCTAGTTCCAAGGATCGATTCCAGAGTAGGTCATTGACCTGAGCCAGTTGGATTAGAGAGGAACTCTGGGAGAGACTTTCTCTTCCTCTGCTACCCTTGAGCCTTATGAAATGGGGGATGGTGCCACAGGGGAGGGACCGTTTGAGGGTGGAGCCAAGCCAGAGCAAACAGAATCGAGAGACAGAGGGGGAACGAAGTCATGAAGACATCACTGGGCCCCCAGATCAAGCTGTAAAGGAAGATCTCCCCATGGGCCTCTTGTCTTCATAATAAACAAACAAAAAATCCTCTTCTACTTAAGTCAGTTAGAATGGGGTTTTCTGTCACTTGCAGGACCTGCCTCAAGGAGTTAACACCAGCAAATATGGGGATGTTAGCTCTGCATACTTAATACATCCAGCTGAAACGAACTCTTGAGTTCAGACTACTTTTTACTGCTAACAATAAACCTCACATCAAAAACTGCTTACAGTAAAAATCATTAACTTTATACTCTGAGTGCCCAAAATATATTCAGAGATGCATTGGAAAGAATTTCCCAGTGAAGTTTATCACAGCCACTAAGCCAGCTATGCTTAATATAGCAGTCCAATTAAGTTCTAATTAAGTTCTGATCTCTTGTGTTTCAATTAAGCTAATCTAAAGGCATGGCTGAATGTCAGGGGATCGGTTAAGAACATCAAGCCAACTGTAATGTCTAGTCTTTATAATGATATTTACGTGTCTCAAACTTAATTTACTCCAGTGGAATACAACCCAGTACATGAGAGAACAGGAATGGTATTATAACCTTTTAATCAACCATCCGTCTAAAGAGACTGCTGAATGTCTATCTTAACAATTGCACAGTTGATTTCCTGCCTTAAAACCTTTTCCCCCTTCCAACTCACATAGACTCTGGCAGCCCAGGGGCACCAGGGAAGGCAGCTATCACTATAAATGGAAGATCAGGAAGGTCAAGGTCAACAGAGACTCTGTAAGTCTGCAAGTCTGTAAGTCTGTAACTCTGCAAGTCTTCGTGAAAATTCAGCTCCCACGAAAACTCCTATGTCAGTATTGAAATACTTGCAAAACTAGCTTCACAGTCATGTCTCCAAGAGACCAAAGGGTCTGGAACATTCCCTTCAAGGTATGCCCTCTGCTTAGAGAAGATGGAGAAGACGTGTCAGGGCCTGTGTAAAAGGAAGCTTCTGGCAGAGGCTCTGATGGCATGTCTGTCCTGATCCATGTCACGATTCCTGCCTGAAACTGGATTTATTCTTTCTTTCACTGTCAACCTGGACCCATCTCTCCTCTCTCTGGTTTTTCACTTGCTGACATCTGCCTCTCTGAGTCCCTTCTTCAAACACAATTCTTAATAACAAGAGCTACCCCTTACTGAGCTAAATGCTGTACTCACATCATCTCATTCAATCCTCCAACAGCTGTGGGGAGGTGGATACTATGATTATCACCCTCCCATTTAACAGATAAGAAAACTGAGGCTCACAGAGTTTAAGGAATCTCCCCAGGGACCCAGAGGGGGATTCAGGGCCCCTGTCCTGCCAGAGCGTCCACCTTTCTCAGCCTAATCTTCACCACCCAAACCCCATGTGGCCAGATTCAGCCCACATCTTCCTTACACACTGCCCTCATTTCCAGTCTTCTGTTCCAGGTCTAAGGAACTTTTTTCCAATTTAATTTTGTTCTTATTTTATTGCTACTTTTCACCATAGCTGTGCTAGTCCCTGAGCTAAATGGTTTAAATACATTACCTTATTTAATTCTCATAAATTCCCTATGTGAAGCAATTATTGTTATCATTATTTCCATTTTACAGGGGAGGAAACTGAGGCTTAGGAAGGTTAAGGTTACAAGGTCACAATGCTAGCAAGGTCCAAGGCCACATATCTAGGAGGAGGTAGAGCTGGGCCTTAAATTCAGGTGAGCATGGCCCAAAACTCCATGCTGAGCTTCCCTTAGACAGCCTCCCATGTAATGACAACAGCAGCTACTACTGTAAAAATCTGGATGGTTCCAGGACTTCAGAACCAGGGTCAGCAAACGTTTTCTGAAAGGGTCAGATAGTAAATATTTTAGGCTTGTGTCCCAGCTCTTCAGCTTTGCCACTATAGTACGAAAGTGGCCACAAACAATATGGAAAGCAATGGGTGTGACTGTGTTCCAGTAAAACTTCACTTACAAAAACAGATGGCGGACGCCAAGGGCCAGAGTGTGCAGCCCTGTGCTTCAAAACATTATCAGTAACAGATAGATACTCTTTCAAGCGGAAGCATGGAAAAATCCATAGTTCTTGGTTTCTGACACAGAGGTTTGACTTCAAGAAAGCTGTTTCACCTCTTCTTTCTATTTTCTGGATAACCCTTTATTCTAAGGGATTAACAGTTTAAACATCCTTTAGGTCTAAGACTAGTTTATGACTTGGGTTTTCTCTTCCTAAAAAGTAGCAGGAGAAATGCAGCTCTCTATACAACCAAGAAGTTCAATGACTTATTTTAAGATATGTTCTTGTAAAAAAACCAATCAATTGAATCTTATTTTCCTTCGTTTTAAAAAATGGCTTCTATCCGTTAGACATAAATTCTCAAGAGAAATCTGGGATACTTGCTGACTGTCTTCCTTCCTTCCTTCCTTCCTTCCTTCCTTCCTTCCTTCCTACTTTCTTTCCTTCCATCCTTCCTTCTCACTAACTGTGATGCTAGCATCTCTTTAACACTTGGCGGTCTCTTCATATTGCATTGTCAGGTTCTGAGCTCACCATAATTTCTGAGAGTTATGTTTAGATTTTTACAAATAAATATCATTTCTTTAAGGCACTAGTATTTTAAGGATGAGGAAAGTCCATCCTTGGCCATGTGTAATATCCAGAAAGTAGTAACAAGGATACCACCTTCCATTCATTCAAGCAACAGTTGGTCACCCAGAAGGGGCCATGGGGGAATGACATTCCTTTCACAGACTGGCTATTTTCCAAGATAATGTTAATAGTGTCAACAACAGTTACATGTAATGAATGCCTTCCAAGTGTCAGGCACTCTTTTAAATTTTACTTAACTCATTTATCCTCACAACAACTACACATTATTAGGTTCTTATGATTATTCCCACTTTACAGATTAGGAAATAGGGGCACAGAAAGGCTAAATACCTTCCCCCAAAGTCATTTAAGAGTAAATGGAGGGCTTCCCTGGTGGCGCAGTGGTTAAGAATCCGTCTGCCAATGCAGGGGACACGGGTTTGAGCCCTGGTCTGGGAAGATCCCACATGCCGCGTGGCAGCTAAGCCCGTGCGCCACTGCTACTGAGACTGCATGCCTAGAGCCCATGCTCCGCAACGAGAAGCTACCACAATGAGAAGCCCACGCACCGCAACGAAGAGTAGCTCCCGCTCGCCGCAACTAGAGAAAGCCCGCGTGCAACAAAGAAGACCCAACACAGCCAAAAATTAAAAAATAAAATAAAATTTAAAAAAAGAGTAAATGAAAACAGAATTTGAACCCGGTTGGACTCCAGAGCTAGCTCCTTCACACATTACCTAATGTAATCCTCAGTCATCCTGTCTGTGGTTTACAAATGAGGAGAGGAGGAAGCTGTAGGCAAGTAACTTCCCTGAAGATACTAGGCTAGAGACAGAAGTCAAACCTGCCACCTGCTGCCAAATCCATTTTATTTCTAATGCAGTGTAAGAGGTAAATTGCAAAAAAGGGCCGTTCTCCACCCCTCCCTGTATACCTGTCTTCCCACCAAGAGATGGACTCTATTTCTCACTCCTTGAATCTGGGCTGGCCTCATGCCTTGCTTTGGCCAATGTGACACAGCAAAAGTGACACTGTACCAGTTCCAAGCCTCAGGTTCAAGAGCCTTGAGGACTTCTACTTAAATTCTTACAACCCTGTCCATCTGTCATGTGAGCAATCCAGGGTTAAACTGATGGAGGATGAGAGACCAAGTGGAACAGAGATGATCCATCCCAACTGACGCCATCTTAGACCAGCCAGCACCCAGCCTACCTGGTAGCTGACCACAAACACATGAACAAACCCAGCCAAGGCCAGAAGAACCTCCCAGCTGAGCCCAGTCCAAATTGCTGACTTGCAGAACAGTGAGCTAAATAAATTGTTGTTTTAAGACACTAGCTTTTGAGGTAGTTTGTCATGTAGCAAAAAATTAACTGATGCCAGAGTATAAAAAATGAAACGCAATTTATGGCCAAATGGTAACATTCTCCCTATCAAGTGGCCAGTCAAGACTGCTACCATAGCCACCCGGCACAGAACCATGCCCCTGAAGGCAAGAGAACAAAGCTTTAGAGTAGAGCAGGAAAATCCTATCACAGAGCCACTGCCTTTATTTTGTAGGACAACCATGGGGTTATCCTCAAGTCAGAGCCTGCTGGCTTTCTTTTTAAAGCCTTGTCTTTTGAGGATGACTTTGATTTTTAGAAACAAAAGCAACTCCCAGCCAAGTTTGGAGAATGAAGTGATCAATGTTGCTTTTGTTAAAAAGAAGAAAGAAAAGAAGCATGACTATACAGCTATAATAAGACTTTCTTGCACGGTTTACAAACTGGATCTGACAGCAATTCCAAGAGTTGCAAAGGGAAGGCTTTTCAGCACTAGCGGCTTTATTGACATAGTAGAACTGGGTGCCAGGCTCCAAAGCCTGACTCCTGCTTCAAACCCAGGCTCTTCCTCTTAGGAGCCATGTGAACTTCTCAGTCTCAGGTTTCCTCAGCAACAAAATGAGACAGTAAAATCGCCCATTCAAAGTGTTACTGTGATGATTAAATGAGACCACAATGTGAAATAATGCCTGGCATTTAGGAAGTACTCTTGATTGCCATTAATCACCATTGATTAATCACACAGATGGTAACTGCTTGGTAACGATAGGTCATTATGAAACAGCCCTTAACTTTGGGCCATATTTCCTATTTAGGTGCTAGATTCCAAAATGAAAAACTGAGATCTGCTGTCTGAACCCATTTAAATATCATGACATTCAATCAAATGTAATAAGGTCAGGTTAAAAACTTGGTTTCCTCCACTCTTAGGTATCTACCCAAGAGGAATGAAAACATGCTCACAAAGACTTGTAATCAAATGTTCACAGCAGCTTTATTCATAATAGCCAAAAACTGGAAGCAACCCCAAAACAAAGTCCATGCAATGAAAACATTATTCAGCAATAAAAATGAATTAAGTACTGCTACCTGCTACAACATAAATGAACGTCAGAAACACTGTACTAAGTGAAATAAACCAGATGCAAAAGACTATATTGTGTGTGATTCTATTCCCATGAAATGTCCAGAAAAGGTAAATCTATAGAGATAAAAAAATAGATCAGTGGTTGCCTGGGGGCAGGAGTAGGAATGAGAAGTAACATCAAATGATCACTAGAGATATTTTGTGATGATGGGAATGTTCTAAAATTAGGTTGTGGTGCACAACTCTAAATTTGCTCCACTTAAAAAGAGTGGATTTTTAAAAATCATTTTTTAAAAGTGTGGCAAAATATACACAACATAAAATTTGCCGTCCTAACCATTTTTTAGTGTGCAATTCAGTAGTGTTAAGTACCTTCACATTGTTGTGTAACCAATCTCCAGAATTCTTTTCATCTTGCAAAACAAATTCCACACCCATTAAACAACAACTTCCCATGCCCCCCTCCCCCAGGCCCTGGAAACCAGCATTCCACTTTCTGCCCCTATGAATTTGACTACTCCAGGTGTCTCATATAAGCAGAATCATACAATATTTGTCTTTTTTGGTGACTGGCTTATTTCACTCAGCATAATGTCCTCAAGTTTCATCCATGTGGTAACATATGACAGAATTTCCTTCCCATTTAAGGCTGAATAATATTACATTGTATGGATATACCATATTTTGTTTATCTATTCATCTATGATGGACACTTCTGTAAATAGTGGATTTTATGGTATGTAAATTGTACTTCAATAAAGCTGTTCAAAAAAAAGTTTTATTTATACATCCTCCTGTCAAAGGACCTTATGGTCATTTCCATTTCAAACAATACTGCATTTAATGTCCTTCTTCAGAGCTCTTTGTGTACAACTATTGAGAGTTTTTGCAGCAGCGTACAACCTTAGAAGAGACATGTCTAGTCAAATAGTATGTTTATTTTCTATTTTACTAGAAAGTTCTGCTAACTTTTTCTCCAGAAGGGTGGTACCAATTATGTACTGGTACATGAAAGTTCTCTTTTCCACAGCTTCATCCATTTCTTATATTGTGAAACATTTATATTTTTGCTAATCTGTGAGACATGATACCACTATGGTTTTATTTTTATTTCCTTCAACATTAGCGAGACTGAGCATCTTTTGATTTGCTCTTGGCTCTCTGGGTCTCCCCTTTTGTGAACTTCCTGATCCTATCCTTTGTTTGTTTTTCTATTTCATAGTTCTATTGTGTTGTTCTCTTTTTTCTTATTGATTTATAGGAATTCCTTACAGGCTGGATACTAACCTGTTGTCTATGTTGCAAGTAAGCAGAACAGATTAATAGATAAGAGTCAAGTCAATAAAAGGCAGAGATCAATAGGAGATAGAAAATGGAGAGCCTGAGATCAGGACCACTGCGATATTCATTGTTGTTATTCTCTGTGTGCTTCCCACAGGGCCTAAGAATAATCATAACAGTATCAAGTTATTTATTGAGCACTTGCTATGTGCCAGGTATTACCCCCATGATCTAGCTTGATGCTCAGAACAAGCTGGTGAAGTAGACATTATGGTCCCTCTTTCACACATGAAAAACTGAGACTCGGTGATAGGAGGTTATTCAAGTAAGTAGCCCAACTGAGATTCCAACCCAGCTTTATCGATTCTAATACCTTCTCTTAAAATTTTTAAAAAATTTTATCAAATAATAACTATGCATAAAGGATCAAATAATATTAAAATAGCCCTTGCTCTTTTTTTTTTTTTTTGGCTGCGTTGGGTCTTCGTTGCTGCATGCGGGCTTTCTCTTGTTGCAGCGAGTAGGGGCTACTCTTCGTTGTGGTGTGCGGGCTTCTCATTGCAGTGGCTTCTCTTGTTGCAGAGCATGGGCTCTAGGTACACGGGCTTCAGTAGTTGTGGCACGCAGGCTCACTAGTCGTGGCGCACGGGCTTACTTGCTCCATGGCATGTGGGATCTTCCCAGACCAGGGCTCGAACTCGTGTCCCCTGCATTGGCAGGTGGATTCTTAACCACTGCGCCACCAGGGAAGCCCAACCCTTGCTGTTAACTACCACGTTATACTTCCTTACATAATCAGAGTCCAAAAATATTTGCTGAATGGATGAATCAAAAATCATTACCGAAGACACATATCAACAAGATTTAGCAGCTGAATCCAGGAAGCATGGTGGGGAAAGGTTTCTTATCTGAGGCAGACCGAAGACAGAGGAGGATACTCACAACTAGAGTCCCCAAGTGCATAAAGAAATATAAGCAATAATTTTCAATGAAGTGTCATTTAGAATACCAAGAAATCAGAAAATTATATGCCCAACAACAGGCAATAGGTTCAATGCATCAAGGTGCAGCCCTACTATGAAAGTCCACAGAGTTGTTATATGTGGCATTAAGGAAAGATGTTCCTGATATATTGCTAAGTAGAAAGTGCAAGTTACAAACAGTGAGTATAATGTTAAAAAAAATACATTAGTATGTACTAAATATAGAAGTATGAGTATATGTGAATTTTAAAAAGCCTACCAAGATATTTAACATTAACAGGGCTAGAATTATGATGGATGTGGGGTTTTTGGTTGTTTGACTTTGTTTTTCTTATTGGTAGTTTCTAATTTTTCTATACAAAGCAAGTATTACTTGTATAATAATCATTCCATTCTTACCTCTTTTTTAAAATGGGCAAAGGTCAAGAGTCCTTTAAAGGAGTGGGGTTTAAAAGCAAGAGATCTCAAGAACAGATTCCAGATCCAAAGGGCAGGTGAGGCAGGCTCAGGGTCCGGATCCAGACTGAGCTAACGCAGTTCAGTCTGGGTGGGAGGGCAGGAGCCAGCAGGGGCCAGCAAGGGCACTGCAAACAGCCTGCAGGGGCAGGGGTGGGCTGCAGCCTCCATCATTTGGGTCAAGAGTTGATTTCCTGGAGTGGTTAAGGGCTGAGCCTTAAAGTCAGAAGGACAGGCTGGCATCCTGGCTCTGCCTCTAACTAGCTCAGCAACCTGTGTGTGCAAGTAAAGTTGTTCATTCTTTCTAGTCTGCAGTTTCCACATTTAAAGAATGATAAGAACACCACCTATAGCACAAGGCTGATCTTGAAAATCAGTGAGACCTTGTAAACAAATGTTGAGCATCACAGAACCTGGCATAAAGGAGACACCTCATAAATGGTAGTAGTTATGTTCCTAAGGATGTGGTCTGGTGGCAGGGGGGATCAGTATGTCCTGATGGGCAGGGTGGACAGTCAGCAAATAGTGAAGAAATGCAGACCAGGAACTCATAGGAGAACTTAAGAGTACAAACCAGAGATCACCAGTTGGTGAGATCTAGCTTACAAATGTGCTCTGTTTGGCACGCTGTGTTTAATCTTTTTGAAAATTAACTGTTGGGCTTCCCTGGTGGCACAGTGGTTAAGAATCTGCCTGCCAGTGCAGGGGACACGGATTCGAGCCCTGGTCTGGGAAGATCCCACATGCTGTAGAGCAACTAAGCCCACACGCCACAACTACTGAGCCTGCGTGCCAAGCATGGGTTCTAGGCACACGGGCTTCAGCAGTTGTGGCACATGGGCTCAGTAGTTGTGGCTCACGGGCTCTAGAGCGCAGGCTCAGTAGTTGTGGCACGTGGGCTTAGTTGCTCTGCAGCATGTGGGATCTTCCCAGATCAGGGATCGAACACGTGTCCCCTGCATTGATAGGCGGATTCTTAACCACTGCGCCATCAGGGAAGCCCAAAATAAATAAATTTTAAAAAAAAGAAAGAAAGAAAATTAACTGTCAAAAGTATTTTAAAAATTAATCAGGACAGTTCATGGTAAAATATGAATTGGGGGCTTCTATTGAAAACTCAGGAGGTATGGCCACACTGAGCCCATGTTCTGCATGGTGACGATCAGTAGGAAATGAGAAACGTAGCAGCTGCCCCTGTAGTGCGTGAGCTTCTGTGGTGGCCACAAGGCCCAACCACTCCCTGGTGTCTCTTTATTGTTATTCCATGCCTGTTTCATTAGCTACTTGGCCCTGCAGCCCTTTGAATGTTTTTCCCTTAAAATAAACAGTGCTGATGTCCTGGGTGCAGTAGGTTGAATAATTACCCCACAAAGATGTCCAGGTCCTAATCCCCAAAAGCTGTGAATGTTACCTTACACAGCAAAAGAACTTTGCAGATGTGATTAAATTAAGGATCATGAGATGGGAAGCTTATCCAGGTGGGACCAATGTAATCACAATAGTTCTTACAAGGGAGGAAGGAGGGTAAGAGTCAGACAAGATGTGATGATGGGAGCAGAGGTCAGAGTGATACTATCGCTGGCTTTGAAGATAGACGAGGGCTATGAGCCTAGGAATGTGCAGCCTCTAGAAATGGAAAAAGGCAAATAGATAGATCCTCCCCTAGGTCCTCCAGAAGGAACACAGTCCTGCAGACCCAACTTAGACTTCTGAACCAGAGATATTCTATGCCCTGCGATTATGAGTCCTGTGTAAAACAAAACAAAGCAAAACAAAACAAAACAAAAACCTGCCTGAAGCCTAAGTATTTTCAAATATCTCACTGGATGTTTATTAGGTAAAAAACTGTTTACAATGATCTGAATCTAAAACTTAGCTCCATTTAATATATAAACACAAAGTCTTTCTGCATGGTTTTAATATACATTGATTTTTCCAGAAGAGCAACTATCATGTATATTAAGAGAAAATTGTACCATGTTTTATTCAGAACCTCAGTTTCTAACCATTTCAGAAAATCATATCACCAAGGACAATATCACTTACAGGATTTGAGTGACTGACATAACACATATGACTCTGCCTTTTGTAGCTGTTGTGTTCATTGTGAGTCTATGCATAGGTGCAAGCAAGTGACCACCTCATAATACCTTCTAGTGTAGTTTTATTTGAGCTTTGAAAAAGGAAATACATGTTACCTATATTACAAATGATTTTTATTTTCTTTCTCATTTATATTATAGCCCACTATAATATAAATGGCCACTATATACATATATTTGAAATTATTGTATGGATAGATTACGATGATAGTGGCCCCTAATTGATCATGCCTCCTGGGTCCATGCCCCTTAGCAATGTGACTCTGTTACTTCTTCTACATGGAGTCCATTTCTTGCTCACTGTTGAGTTGCTTTGTTGAGTTGCTGGCCTTGTGAGCTGTTTTGAGCAATGCAATGCAATGGAAGTGATGCTGGAGTTCCAGAGCTCCGGCCCTACACTTCTGCCTTCGGCCTTTTGGAAAGCTGCCCTGAAAACAGCAGGCTGTGAAGGAGCTGGTCTGGTCAGCTGGAGGACGAGAGCCAGGCAGAGAGGAGCTGAAGAGCCAAGAGCCAGCACTGAGGCCCCAGACAGGTGACTGAGGGCAGCCTGGACCTCCCGGTGCAGCCTCGACACCAGCTGAAAGCAGCCACATGGGTGAGTCGAGGTGAGACTGACAGAAGAACCGCCAAGTCTCACTGGCAAAAAGAAATAATAAATCATTGTTTCTTTCAGCCATGAAGTTTTCAGGTGGTTTACTGTCAACAATACATCAATCAGGTAACTGATAAATAGGTAGCAGGACTAAGCCTTTCATTTCAGGATAGGTAAGAAGGGCACTATAATATATGATGATAAAGGGAGAGTGGGCCCACCAGGCTTGAGAGCCATCACTCTGATGAATTCCCATTGCTCTCAAAATAAACCCCACACTCCTCACTGGCCTACACGATACGGCTGCGCAGAGTGACCTTGCCGCCCTCACCTCCCGTCTCGTTCGCTCACTCCGCTCCTGCTCTGTTGGCCACCTTTCTGCTTTGTCCCTGGAAGAGGCCACTGAATTTGGCGGTACTGGGTCATTAAGGAAACTTGAAAAGAGTTGAACCAGAGCATTGTTGGTGCCAGAGGGTCACACATTAAAGAGAATGAATGGTAAAAAGTTGGAGATGAGGTGGTTTACACAGTGTGCCAGTGACCATGAAGGAGACAAAGAAAATCACCTAGACAGGGCAGCAAGGTCAAATAGATGGGTTGGAAATTGTTATTTATTTATAACTTCTATTTTTTCTGATTACAAAAATAAGTCATTAGTATTTTAAAATTTTCAAATACTACTGAAATACTGAAATATAATATAGGAGAGCAAAGGCTCCAAAGTGTCATCTCTCCCCCAACTTACATGTGATTTTTCATTTATTGGCTAACAATTTGGATACTATGATCTACATTCAGGAAATGCCTGTACAGTATCTATTATCGGCCCACAGATATGCTTCTACCAGCTATTTGTACAAACTAACCATTTCCAGTCATTACCTTTCACAGAGTATAGCTGTTTAACAACATATAAACCACTGCTAGCACCCAGCTAATTTCACAGCAAAACTAAGAGGCTCATCAACTTTATTTATAGGTAGTCAGTGTAATGCCCTACAGATGCCACTTAAATTTTCTCTATGACCTTTTTACACATAGTTGAAAACAACCTTCTGGGAAAAGATTAAAGAAATCTATTTCACTTGCTGAATTCATATCATGAAATGAGCAGGGTCTTCATTTACTTCTAAGGCTGACATAACTCATGGAAATTATACATTTATGGTTTAGTCCTCTAATTGTATTCTCTAAAAATTAAGGAATAGAGGAATATCTGGTTATTAAATAATCTGAATTTTATTCTGAGCATTTGAAAGATTTAAATATCTAATGACAAGCAAACTATTTGGTTATGAAATTCATCAGTCTAATTCATAATATCTAAAATGGCATATATACAAAATTGGGTTATTATGAATCGAAATCACAATCATCAAGCTTGCACGCTCTGTCCCAGGCAGAGTCTGTCTGATTCCATAGGCCAGATTCTGAACCACTGGACCATGTGTCATAGACCTCCTCATTCACATAGACACACACACACACACACACACACACACACACACACACACACACACACACACACACACACACACACACACACACACCAGGTGTATGAGTAACTGACCAAATGCTTTATGACCTAGTCATTAGGCGTCGCCTCTCTCTCTGGTTTTCCTTGAGGTGTCCTGCTGCTCACAGGACAATCTAATGAAAGGCTCTGCCCCACGAGGTGTCTGCCCCAGGCCTGCCTAGCATCTTAGTCCTCTTCTCTAGTGCCTCCAGATCATTTCTTTTTTTTCTTTTTTAATATTTATTTATTCATTTGGCTGCGCCAGGTCTTAGTTGTGGCATGTAGGATCTTAAGTTGCATAATGCAGGATCTTGTTCCCTGACCAGAGATCAAACCTGGGTCCCCTGCATTGGGAGTACGGAGTTTTTGCCACTGGACCACCAGGGAAGTCCCCAGATCATCTTTCCTATCCAAATCTAGCCTCTGCTTTTGAAAGCCATTAGACCTGCCGTCAGCATGGTCCAGTGGTCAAATTCCTAGACTCAGGAAACAGGCTGCTCGTTTGACTCTTGGCTCTGCCACTCACTAGTTATGTACTTGGCTTGTTGATTAACCCTGGTGCCGCACGGCCCTCATCTGTAAGACGGCAAGAATAGCACCCACGTCAGAAGACTGTTGGGAGCGTTAAATGAGTTTCCGCAGCTAAAGTGCTTAAAACAGTGTCTGGCACAAAGCACGGGCTCTAAATGTGCTAGAAACTACTATTCTTGAATTCCAGCCTCTTTTTCAACTCTCTGGCTCTCCACTGGCTGTGAGGCTCCTTCAATTTTAGACGATTTGTTCCTTCCTCAGCTCTACCCGACAGATCTGGACAGCCTCCCCATGGTCTACCTACCTCTGGAAGTAATAAATCCAGACAGTGCAGGTACAGTTAGTAAATGACCTCTTGCATGTAACAGCTATGTGCTCCTGTAACTTAATTATGATCTTAAAAGTAGGCTCTGACTTTTGCAGAATCATATTCATTTATTCATCCCACAACTATTAGTGGGTCCCTACTATGTTCCAGGTATTGCTGGAACAATATCACAGGACAAAACAGAAAATGAGGAAAGCACGAAAAAATAACTAGAAGTCAGCATTTTAAGGGCAAAATACAAATCAGCCATTATTCTTAAGTGACCTAATACAAATGCCGGTCCAAGATATAATTTGAATGGCCCTAATTAACAATGAATTATGCTGCTGTTCAAGAGCCATTTGGATGCACATTCAATTGTGGGTGACAGATAAGAACGCTCCCGTTATGCAATTTCGGCTGGAGGCTGGTTATCATTCAGTTTAAGCATCTATTCCCAATGACAGGATGTGAGGAAGAGCTGAATCAAGAAAATGCAAATCTGTTGTGCAGATCTGGATAAGAGGAGCTCCACTTGGGTCTGGCAATAATGTAATGTTTAAGCCAGCAAAAATAACCCACAAAAGACCACGTGATGTCGGGGGCGGGGGGGAGGGGGGGAGGGAATCAAATTTAATTAAGAAATCCTAAAATCCTGAATCAGGATTGGCATGGAAAGAAGTAATGATAATTCACCCATCTTGCCTATTTGAAGCATTCAAATACTGAACTTCCAGGTAAAGACTGAAGAGAAGGCGGGGCAGGAAGGTAACATTCAACGGTGCTTGTGAGCACCCTTCAGTGAGTCATCCTCCTGGTAACGAGAGCACCTCTGTCATCCCTTTAGTAGTTGAGGATTACTCACAGATTACATAGGGTCACACTGCAAGGAAGTGGTCACACTAGGTGTCTAGCTGCCTGTAAAGTTTATCAATTCTTGCAAGTTATCAGTTT
Source organism: Tursiops truncatus (assembly GCF_011762595.2). Lineage (NCBI taxonomy): Eukaryota > Metazoa > Chordata > Mammalia > Artiodactyla > Delphinidae > Tursiops > Tursiops truncatus. The sequence continues at coordinate 22,857,959 of NC_047048.1, forward strand.
TAGGAACCCACTTTTTTTACATCCTTTGATCATTCATTATAGCATTGGAAGTCTAATGCTCCATTCAAGCACCTGCAGCATTTGAGGTTTCATCTGTTTTCATTTAGTCCCAGTGGCAGCTCATCCATGGGATGTCAAAGATGAAGTATGAGTTGGCACAAGGATGCCTCATTACTCTCTAATACAAATAGAAATTTCTCTGATTCTTTAAAAGCGTTTTATCATTGCCTGGAGGCTGGAAGCTGTTTCTAGCCCCCCTCGTTACAAAATTATTTATGGGCAAAAATTAGACATGCAACCCTCAATGTAAAATCTTAATTACTGTCCTTTTAGCTGATTTTTGTATAAATTAGAAGAATAACAGTTGAATAAATTAGAATAAAGGCTGCACAAGTGAATATAACTGCCTTAAGGTCTAGAAGTGAATGTCTAGCACCACATCCACGCTCGCTGTTTCTCCATATTCATTCTTCTTTTGGAGGAGCAAAAGAGAACAAAGGGGAAGAAAATAAAAGCTACCTTTATCCTTCAGCTACCGAGGGCTTTGCTACTCATCTGTGGTTTCCTTGAGGACAGGGCCAGACTTGTCCTCTCTGGGTCCCCAGGGCCTGGCCCCATGATCAGCACATAGTAGGGCTTAATAAATGTTTGTTGAAAGGAACTGAACTTGGGTGGCTTAATATGTTTGCAGATATTCTCACACATATCCAAACAAAGGTTATTCCATTGTGCTCATTTATTTCATTGTTTAATCACTGCGTTCCATCCTTTGATCAAGCTAATAAAAGGCAGGGTACACTGAATATACTTTGGCCAACAGCAGGATTAAAAACAAAGACCCCTGAAATATGACTTGCAGAATTGTCTGGTCTCTCTCATTTAGCAGCAGGACCTGAAGCCAGAGAGGCAAGACCATCTGATACATACAGGGTCAGGCCAAGGGCTCTGCTCTCTGGCCCCCAGCCTCACTACCATTCCATATGGCCACGCCTTGCCCTGTTTAACACCACACAGAGGAGGGGAAGCTCAGTTACAAATGGGGGACAAGAATTAAGTCGTCAGGGGAAGCCAAACAAGCAAATGAAAAATACACAAGAATAGAAGCAGTTTAGATTTTATAACTTAAGGCAAGTAGCAATCTGTTCTCCAGGAAAGAACCACAAATTTAAAAAATTTGTATTTCCTGGAGCTATTCAGAGGACAGCCTCCAAGCCCCATTTTTTGAGAGGGATGAAAGCACAGGCTCTCGGAGCATCTGGACCTTGGCTGATGACCTGCTCCATTGCTCACTAGCTGAGTGATCTTAGGTAATGCTCGACTTCTCTGAGTTCCAGGGACCTCCTCTGTAAAAAGCGGTTGATGGAAAAGGGGATCTGGCTTAGAGGTTGATTGTAAGGGTGAAATGTGATGATGCGTATAAAGCAATTTGACCAGTGATGACACACAGTAGACAACTAACCAGTGAGATAGCTTCTCTGACCATTAATACGATCACTAACTATTATGATAGCAGCAGTCAAACCACAAGTGAGGGGACCACCATGACCTGGATGGACAGTCAGTACCTGAATTGCTGGCATTCATTTTACCAGCTTTTTCTGTTTATAGCCCCTTCAGCAGAGCAGCTTCTCATGTTAATGAAAATGGGGATCTGATCATTGTGTTTTTTTCTGGTTCAATCTGGACAACTGGTCTGTACCAGAATGTCAGGAGAATATAGTAGGATTAAGGTTTCCCAGATTTGAATTCACCAGGCCTGTGTCTCAAAACTAAGAATTTCTGCCAGAGCAATATGAAGAAAACCTTGCAAGTCTGTCTCTGTTGGGGTGAGAGGTGTGAAGCCCCCTACCACCACTCCCACCCACCAAAAGCTATGAATAGCGGTTGAAATGCATTTTGAGGAAGGAAGGGTAAGCCGGATGCTGCACTTTTCTTTGCTGAGTGGGCTATGCAGGCTGAGAGCCAGAGCTGAATTGTTCAGGACCCAAAAGGGGTCTGGAGAGGCTGTGTGGGAGGAGGTGCCTGGAGAGGACAGACGTGGTTCTAGAGAGGATTAATGAAGTATTGCTTGATAGATGCCAACAAAGCCCTCTTCCCACCTCTCTATGAAAGTATCAGCAAAATAAACCTTCTTCATGAAGTCCTTGTGTAATCAGATGCTTGGGGGGGAGCTGGGACCAAGTGCTGAATAAGGCCTCTGGGTAGCCAAGGAACAAGAGCAAGCCCACTCAGGTAATGGGTGTAACCCACCCTACCTGGGGAGAACCTGCAGCCCAGTAATACTAATGATCAATAATAAGTTAACAAAATAATAATAATAATAATAAGTTAACATTTACTGAGTTCTTCCTACATTCCAGGGACTGCCCTAAGTACTTTGTATGGGCCACCTCATTTCATCAGCATGATAATCCCATTGAAACTGTGCCCCATAGGGTTAACCAAAACTGGTGGCTAACAGAAATTCTTGAGCTTGTCTTGAGCAGATAAGGGAACTGCTTGTTAAAAGCCCCTGTGCTTATAACCTGCTTTCACTGATCAAGGATGCCTTAATTATTTTTGCAAATTGCATATCCTCCAAGCTTCATGTAGCCTAGATAATACATCACAAGACTCTGTAACCGCCTCCTATAGATAACACCTCTGACGTATGGGTTGCTATAGTAACGGTGACTTAAGCTGTTTTTCAGAAACTTGGAGTCAGCTCTTGTCCAGTTCAAGCAGGCTAAAACTGGTTGGGACCACCGACCCTAAAACTGGGCCTACATAGTTGTCCCATGAATGACCTTGTGACGTCAGAGAGCCAAAAACTCCACCCTCAGATCATGCTAGCACCTCTATTTTCTGAACATGTATCCCATGAAGAAAGAAGCATGTAATTCAGATATACTTGTGCAGAGCAGTGATCACCTCACCCTTTTCCTGCCTCCAATCACCTTCCCCTGGACCTCTGACGGTATACTCTTCACCCATAAATATCCCAAGCCCCTTGCCTTCGGGAATGTGGACCTGAGACTTGTTCTCCCATCTCCTCACTTGGCTGCCTGGTGAATAAACCCCTTCTCTGCTGCAAACCTCAGTGTCTTAGTATTTGGTTTGCTGTGCATCAGGCAAATGACCCTGGTTCAGTCCCTGGTTCAGTAACACCATGAGCAGGTGCTATGATCATCTTCATTTTACACATAAGGAAAAGATGGTGGCTCAGAAAGACGAGATAACTTGCCCAAGGCTGTACAGCCAGCTGGGGTGGAGGGAGATGTCAAAACCAGGTAACCCTGAGAACACATCCAGAGATGTGTTCTTAATCAATATGCCATAAACCAAAGCCCAATTTACCAGTTAATTGCATAATTAATATATAAGGAGGGTTAGGCAGTGGAATTTGCCACCCACTGCTCTCTTACATTGACTAACTCACGAAATATATGGATGTCTTCTTCTCTCACCCCCCTTCATGGCGTCCCTCCAGGGATGAGCCCAAGAGAACAGCCTTCCCAGATAGAAGAAAGCTGGGTTTTGGTCAAGGACATAGTAGTAGAGGTGCTCCCCTGACGTCCAACTGTGCACTCATTTATTGAGGGCCAACTATGTATTCACCAGGGGCTAGGTACTGGGTAGGATATACTAGGCACTGAATAGAGATACAAAAATAAATCAGAGAATCTGTCCTCAAGGAACTGAAAATACTGGGGGAGACAGACATGTATAAAATGAAGTGTATTTGTGGGTCAAGGATGTCTTAATTTTCCACTAGAAGAGGAATAGATGAGATACTCTGAAATCTGAGGGCTGGGTTCAATTGCTTCCAGTTTGGGAACAGTAGGCCTGAAAGAGAAGCCACAGAGCTGAGTTTGAAAAAACAAATAGAACTTAAATATGCAGAGAAGAAGAACTCAAGGATTTTTTTCTCAAAAAAAAAAAAAAAATGAAGGAACATATGCACAGAAGCCGTGAAGTGTGGGGCAGGTACAGGGACCTCCAAGTGGTTCTATCTGCTGGAGGGTATCACCCAGGAAGGAGAACAGAGAGAGATGTCCTTCTAAGGAAGGAGGGAAAAGACTGCAGAGGGCCGTGAAAGCCAGGCCGAGGGGTCTTGGACTCCTTATGTGGATCCACGGTTCTCAAACAGTGTACCGGGGCCCAGCAGCGTACCCTAAACACCTCCTCCACAAGCGTGCTGCCTGGTTCCAGATCAACGTCTCATAATTCGTTTCTGCTTCTACTAAAGACACAACTGTCACGGTGAGGCCTGTCAGAAGGAATGTTATGCTGAATGGACCAGTGGCAGTGAATTAGGGGGAGGTATAAAGTGGGGTGACTAAGAGACAGGAGGGTCAGTATAACGTCAAGCCAGCGCGAAAGGAAAGTTGAGTGTTTGCTAGAGCACGTGAAAACGTTGTCTCTTCGGTATATAAAAGCATCAGGACAGTATCCTATTCTCACAGAGAGATCCTGTCCTGAAGGGCAACCAAGCAGGTGACACCATTATCTGTGAATGTTTTAAAGACGTGGGTCAAACAAATTGGGGTTTGCACTGTAGTTACAGCCAACTTTTTAAAATATCATTTTGAATCATTTAATTTGGATTTGAATCCTAGCTCTGCCATTCACCCTTGATCACCTTTCTGAATCTATCCCTTCGTCCGTTTTCTCATCTGCAAAATGCAGACAATATGAATCAAGAGGAACCTCACAGAACTGTTGGGAGTGATGATAAAGCCCTAAGCAAAGCACCCAGCAGAGCAAGCACTTGGTCAACGTGAAATGCTGTTGCTATTTTACTCTCTGCGTATAGGTCATCCAAAATTCTAGTACTGTGCAGGGAAGACACACACCCGACGTACACTGCCAACTGCAGAAAAGAGGGAGCCTCTGGGGTATTTACACGGCGGTGCGCCAGGACTGGAACTCGATACAGATAACTAGCTGCAGTCACCGAGCACTCACCATGGGCCAGGCCTCTCCTAAAGCAAGTACATTCGTGGCATTTGGCATGAAGTGGAGTAGGGGGAGCCCCGAGGTGGGATGGTCGATCTGGAGCTGGATAAGAGGGCAGGAGAGCTATAATCTGTGCATGTCATAACGGGAGCAGGAAGACCCAAGACACCTGGCAGATGCCAATTGCCCAGGAGAAGGGCAGGCAGGGAGGCCAAGCGAGGCAGAAAACCTCCCCAGAGCCAGGCGGCCAGACAGATGGCAGTGCGTGTGTGTGCACAACTAGATGTCCCGGCCGGAGTTGGATAAGCGACTGAAACAAGGCTTTCCCTCCCAAAGGGATCATTTTGAAAACAGCCACTTGACGGTACTAAGATAATGAGCTACCACCTGATAAAAATGCATTATTGAGCATTTAGAAATAAAGAAACAAAACAACTGACCTCAAAACATTTTTCTTTCTTTGCTTGGTGAAGCAGGCTAGCCATTCCAGGAAGCAGAACTGGAAAGATGAATGTTTCCAAATATTCTTTAGGGGAACCTAAAACAAACAAAAAATTCCCACCAAAAATCCAAAATGGCTCAAGTTAATTTGGGAGAAACATTCGCTTCCGAACAAAAAAAGGTATTCTCCATTAATCAACATGACCATAAATGTTATATTTTACTCTAGACTGCTGAGTTGGGCTGATTACCGACGAAACTTAAAATATCCCTCTGAGCCTCTGTAGTCTGGCGGGGCTGTAGACGGGGTCCCACACGGGGCCAGGGCCACAGGCACAGCCAGGAGGCCGGTGTAGCTGGAGGGAAATACGCAAGGGGAGTGTGGTAGGAACTGAGGTCAGAGGGGAACGGGGCGGGGGTACAAGGACCTAAGGGCACAGTAATAGTGGTTACCAAAGCCCAAAGCCCACTAGTGGAGGGAGCAGAACAAACCAGCGGGAGAGGGCCTGGCACCAGGGAGGGCGAGGAACAGGGACTCAGGGAGGAAGATGAGGACGCCTGCATCTCTGGCTTCCACACACAAAGCAAGACAGCATGACGTTTTCTTTTACTCTTTACATTTTCCCCCTTTGTATGTAATGTAGAACTTAAGAACTTAAGTGTCTTTCTTCCTTTTCAACCTTAAAGATACATCAGTGGACCCCGAGGGGGGAAAGCGGGAGGGCGGGTGGGATGAAGTGGGAGATTGGGATTAACATATATACACTAGTATGTATAAAATAGATAACTAATAGGAACCTGCTGTATAAAAAAATAAATAAAATAAAATTCAAAAAAAAGATACATCAGTGGAATAAAGGCTACTTCTCTTAAAAATAAAAATTAAACAAGAACACATTCTTTCTTATTAAGTGGTCTCCCTGAGGTCTATCTGTCCACCCTGTCCCCACCCCATGGTTCTGCAATGTCACAAGTCCTGAACTATAGAGCTGAGATTGCACTTCCTTACGTACATGTTTCTGGGTCGATTGTTTCCCGTTTAACTTGAGGACAGGATACTTGTGGGACCACGGCTAAAGGAGCAGCTGGGTAAAGGTGTTCCGTGTTGAAGCCGTAGAGAACCCTCTCATCTGATGGTGACGCCTGGGGTGGCGGTGGGGAGGGAAATCAATTCATGTAGTTTAAATCATTGTATTTTCTTTTATAATATAACAAAAATAAAAGTCTGTGTCAGACTTTAGGTTCAAGGGGGCATACTGAGCACAAATCTTTCTCTTCTCTCCCAAGACACCTATAAAGGACAACCAAGAAATAAACCCATAACAAAGACTGGGAGGGCTGTCAATGGATGAGAGATCTCCAGACATTTCCAAAAGAAACAGAATAGGGCTTCCCTGGTGGCACAGCGGTTAAGAATCCACCTGCCAATGCAGGGCACATGGGCTCGAGCCCTGGTCCAGGAAGATCCCACATGCCACGGATCAACTAAGTCCATGCGCCACAACTACTGAGCCTGTGCTCTAGAGCCTGCCAGCCACAACTACTGAGCCCACGTGCCACAACTACTGAGCCCATGTGCCACAACTACTGAAGCCCGCATGCCTAGAGCCCATCCTCCGCAACAAGAGAAGCCACCGCAATGAGAAGCCCGCGCACCACAGCAAAGAGTAGACACCGCTTGCCGCAACTAGAGAAAGCCTGGGCACAGCAACGAAGACCCAATGCAGCCAAAAATAAATTTACAAAAGAAACAGAATAAAGCCTGTTGTCAGATGAGAGGAGGAGTGGCAGGTCAGAATCCACAGGAGGAAACTGCCCCCAGAAGACGAGAGTCCACGTTCCCACCAGAATTCCAAAGGGCTTCAGAGGTTCAGTTCCTCACAGTGTGGGAATGAGAAAGGAAACAATACACGGGAGAGGTTAAGTGAAAATCTGGCTGGAGACCCCGTGGCCTGCTGCCCCATCCTCCCTCCTCCTGCTTCTGCCCCCTTTGGCATTCACAGCAGCCTTTTATAACCTGCTCTCCCTCCTTTCCAATGAATCTTCTGTAAACAAATTAAACAAACAGCCTGGGAAGGAGTAGAACTACGCAGGGTGCCATTTTGGCAGTCAAGAGAAAAAAAAAACCTCAACATTGATGTGGAGGCTCCCAGCCCAGTCCCAAAATAGGGAGTCCCTGTCTGCTGACCCTGAAGAAAAGTCCTCCAGTGGACAATCACTCCCCATGAGCTCCCAGTCAGTGTTTCTATTCATGGAAGAGACCCATCCAGAAAACAAACCAACATGTATGACAGTAGAAGAAAACTATACCAACTATGTAGAAATATCCACTCAGGCTTGCATTTTAAATTTTGAATAAATAATCAAAACTTTCTACATAGATGAAGAACATAAACAGCATAAAAGACAAAGATCAAGATCTATAAAGAACAACTGACCTTGAAGAAGCAAAAATAATTCAGGGGAGAGAACTGTAATTAGTATCTGCAGAGAAATTTGAGAAAGCATTGCATTCATAAAGCAAGAACAGGATGCTATGAAAAAGGAACAATCACAAGCCAAGGAAGTTCTTAGACACAGAATCTCTAATGGAGGCAGCTGCAGTGACATATTGAAGTCTAGTGACTTAGGTTTTTGTCTCATCCCTGTGACCCTGCTCAAGTCCCTTCATTTCTCAGAGCCTTACCTTTTTATTTTAAACTCCATTAAGTCCCTATTTTACTCCAAGCATACTGCCTTAGGGCCTCCCTTCCTGGCTGCCTTGTTCTTGGCCCTCTCTCCTTCCTTAGTACAGTCTTAGCCCACCCAGCTATGCAAAAAGAAATCTGCTCCATCTGCAAAACTGTCCCCAACGTGGACATGATGTTGAATCCACTGCAAAGGCCTTCCTCATCTAGGATCTCATTTGAGCCCTACAAAGGCCCTGTGAGTTAGTCAAGGATTATCTGCTCCATTTAACAGATGCAGAAACTGAGGCTCAAAGTGGTTGTGTGATGTCCTTTAAGTCACATCATTAGCAGCAGAGGTATGACTGGCCCTGGTTCTGGTTCTGGTTCTGGTTCCAGTGCCTTTCCTTTCCCCCTCCCTGATTCATGACAGTGTCTGATGCTCACCAGTCATCAGTGCTGTTTTCGTGTCAGAACCTTTCAGTAAGGTTGGGGCCCGGGTGATACTCACAGTGACAACAGCTTCTTGTTTGGCTTTATATCCTTCTGGAAAGGGAGGCAGCTCAGCTTCATACTCTGAAGGGAGTGGGGGGGGAAAAAAACCCTCAATTCCATACTTCATTACAGCTTGTGGATAATTCCCTTTCCTCTGAATAAAATCTCCTTAAATTTTATTTTGGTTGGTGGTTTTCAAAAATGAAAAAACAATTGGCCATTACAGGGTGTTTATTTAAAATGGGTAAGAGATGATTCTTCTCTTGCATGAAAGACTCCAGGCTTTATGTAAGAGTTTGAGACTCTTCCCAAGAAGGTAGATTTAGATCTTGCCCACCAAATTATAACTACAAGGGATAAAAAGAGGAAGAAAATGAGGAGGGTGGCTAAGGGAAGACACCAATAGCATACAGGAAGGAGAGGGGAGAAAAAGAAGAAGAGAATGTTACGTATAGGGGGGCAGAATAAAAGAGACAGAGGCAAGATGAGCCATCTCAGGCAGACGTGGGGATGGGCGTGAAGTTAAGGCTGCCACATTGGGGTATACAGCTGGAAAAGCAATCCCGTAAACCCTTGCTAGTCGAAGCATTGCCCACGGACCAGCAGCATCGGCATCCCTGGGGAGTTAGAAATGCAACATCTCAAGCCCCACCCCAGATCTGCTGAATCTGAATCTGCATTTTAACGAGACCCCCAGGTAACCTGCATGCAATTAAAATTGGAGAGGTTCTACTGTAAGCTCCAGTAAGTTTCCATCTTGGCTGTACATTATAATTACCCGGGAGATTTTTGAAAATGCTAATGTCTTGGCCCGACCCCAGAAATTTTGATTCAATAGGTCTGGGGCAAGAGGCTGGGAATCAATATTTTAAGTCCTCCAGCTGATTCTAACATGCAGTGAGTTGGAGAACAATTGCCAGGTTTCAAGACTGATCACTGTCAACCTGCTGGGGAGCTTAATGCAAAGAATATTCCACATAAGTTCTACAGCGTAACAACAACTATTGCTGAGAGACAGAAAGAAAATGCCCATGACTATATTGGTTACACCCCTAAGAGAAAGACTGGTAAAAATATTTCCGGAAAGGTCAATGTTTCAAAGGCAATTGTATAGTTGCTTTGCAGTAATGAGGGAAAACAAAGTTTCTGGGTGAGATGGGGTTGATGCATTTGTACTGGAGGCAAGTTTTATTCCATTACCTCGTTCCTTATCAGGTGGTAGAGCAATTCTCAACTTTTTTTTCAATTCCTACGTATCAGGTTGGGGACTAGTATGTCAGGATGCAGGTTTTAAGCAATTTTGATTCCCAATACTAGCTAGAATAGGTTTCTAGTGCTATGTAACAAATTATCACAAACTTAGCAACTTAACACAAATTTATTATCTCACAATTCCCAAGGGTCAGGAGTCTGGGTATGGGTCAGGGTCTCATCAGGCTGAAATCGTGTTGGCCATGGCTGTGATCTCATCTGACGGCTGAGGTCCTCTTCCAAGTTCACTGATTGTTGGTGCGATTCAGTTTCTTGTGGAGGTAGCTCTGAAGTCCACATTTTCTTTTGGGTTGTTATGGGGACTGCTCTCAGCACCAAGAGGCTGGCCGCCCTCAGGTCCAGGCAGCTCACTCTTGGATATTTGCTACTTCAAAGCAACAGTAGTCTCTTCTGCTTGAACCTGTCTGACTTCGTTTAAGGGCTCACCTGATTAGGTCAGGCCCACCTACAATAATCTTCTTAATTTAAAGTCAATTGAGGGAATTCCCTGGTAGTCCAGTGGTTAGGACTGTGAGCTTCCAATGTTGGGGTCCTGGGTTTGGTCCCTGGTCGGGGAATTAAGATCCCACAAGCTGTGCAGTGTGGCCAAAAAACAAAACAAATAAACAAAAAACCTACAGATTCAATTAGAAAAAAAATAATAAAGTCATCTGATTACACACTTTAATTACATCTGAAAAATCCTTTGACAGCAGTGCCTAAATTAGTTTCTGATTGGATAACTGGGAGCTATGTGCACTAGCGGCAGGAATCTTGGGGGCCATCTGAGAATTCTGCCCACCACAGCAACTCTAGCTCTACCACTTTATTCTTTCCTCTCAAGCAAAAATGTAAATTCACCTTCTTCCCCCAACACACTGAGAATCACCAACACGGTGTGAAAACTATTCGTTTGGATTTAAGATACATATACCTTTATAGCTTTGATTACAAAAGCAATACATGCTTATTATGAGAAAAATTCCAAATAATACGGAGATGGCTTATGTAGAATCTAAGTCATACCTAATCCCATTACAACCCATAACCATTGCTGGAACTGGCATAGATTCAACCAAAACTTTTTCAGTGCATTTACTAACATTTGTATATAATTCACAAATACATTCCTTCACTTTAGTTCTCCAAGACCAGCTCAAATCACCCAAGCATAGAACTTGATAACACTGTGTCCTTATTCTGCATAACTCATATTAAGTCTTACCCTTATTTGAAATTTGTAAAAATTAATGAGTATCTCTTCTAAAAGACTGTGTTTTTTTTGGGGGGTGGGATGTGGATGTACCTGGGTCTGTTTGTGCTCACCATCACATTCCCAAAGAATATGGAGCTGAATGAATGTACTTTTTTTTAATTTAAATTTTTTGGCTGCACAGCATGTGGGATCTTAGTTGCCCGACCAGGGATCAAACCCACGTCCCCTGCATTGGAAGTGTGGAGTCTTAATCACGCTTGGACCGCTAGGGAAGTCAGAAGCTGAATGAATGAAGTAATGAATGAATGAACAAAACAAACACTACAGCAAGTTACTTTTGACTCTTTATCAACTCATTCATCCATATTTATTGAGAGTCCACTATATGCCAGAATCCATTCTAGGTGCTGAATCATGGAGCTCGTTCAATGCTGCTACTATATGATGTGCTTCATTTATTTAACCAGTGTACTCTTAGTGGGCTTTTAGGTTGCTTCCAATTTTTCATGATTACAAACAACGCTGTTGTAAGCATCTTTATACATACATCATTGATCAGAAAGGAGGTACTTTTGTAGGATTAACTCTTAGATGTGGAATTGTTCTTTCAAAGAAAAAAATAATTTAAAATTTGGGCCAAATAGCCAAATTTTCCTCCAAAAGGTTTATAATAATTCACACTCCTAATAGTAAGTCTGCCTGTTTCTCTAGGGTATAACTGATCTCATACATATTTAAAATGATACTTTACTTTTATTTATATTTCTTTAATTATGATTTATTTGCCATTTATATTTTTCCCAATGGGAAATTTGATGGAAAATATACAAACTTTTTCATCCTACAACCACAAAAGATATACAGTTATATGATTATGTAGAAGTATGGGAAAATACATTTGCCTCAGGACAATCTGATGTGTTTTTTATTTCAAGCCTCTGTAAGATTTAAGAGAATCTGGCATATTTGAGAATTTGTCACTGTCACCTTGCGATTTCAATTTAAAACATATAATTGATTACAGACTGATGCTTTTTACATTGAAAGCCATATAATTTTGCATGAATTTATTAAGTTTGTAAAGAGTACTGAAGAAAAATTTGCTGGTTTGGCACTAGAAATTCTTAAGAAAATCAGGTATATTAAATTTCCAAAGGTTTACAATCTTTTCGTTACCTAAGCTTGTAAACTGGATTCCAGGTGTCCCCCACTTTTCGAAAGTTTGCTTTACGCACTTCACTTTTACAAAAGACCTATAATAGTACCTGTTTTCGCTAACCAAGAGAAATCCAAAGGGCATTTTTGCTTTAACAGAAAAGGTGAAAAGTGAAAAGAGCGATCAGCGTTTTTTTTTGCAGCAAACTGTTACAGAGGAAGTGTGTATTCCGAGCAGTGGAGTGGCACTGCCAAGCTCCTTCCCCTGGAACTACACTCAGCACCTCAGCATCACGCCACCACAGTTTTGAACTGTCTGTGAACATCTGTACTTTTTCTCGATTTATTCTGTGCATCCTTTAGCAAGATGTGTCCTAAGGTAATCGTTTCTTTGCTTTATGCCATTTTGGCTTATGAAAGTTTTCACAGGAACTCTCTACTTTTGGGTAGCAGGGAGAACCTGTAATTGGTTAGGGGAATTTAATGTTATATGCATTTTAAACGAACATTAATCTAAGAACAAGTAAACATAGTTGTTCATTTTATACAACAAAGGCAACATTATGTAAGAGGCAGAGCAGAAAGAACCTATAACCCTGTTGGGGGAACAGAGCCCTTGTGCTCAAATTGGAACCTCCCCGCCACCATGCTCCAGGCACGTGAGGTGATGAAATGTCTTTATTGCTCAGGCCACTGTTAGTTGGGTTTTCTGTGATTTGCAGCTGAACATGTTCCTAAATGAAACAGCAATTAAAATGCAGTGTTCACCAACAGTGGCCTATTGGAAAGGGATGAACCAGGAAGATGGAGGCTGGAAGTGAATCTAACGAACACTTAGCCAGCATATACTACGGCAAGGGGATGTACAAGGTGCTGGGGGGACAGATGAAGAAGGCAGAAGAGCTTGTGTCCTGGTGAGGGGATGGACAGGAAGAGCCAGTGGTTATAAGATGTGAAAGTGATGCCGTAGAGGGCTGCACTCAGGAAGCACCAAGGAGGGGCTTCAAAATCAGCGTGAAGAATAACAGAAGGCTTTCCAGAAGAGGGGCCACTTGGGCTGAGTCTTGAAAGATGAAGATGAGAAGGCAGAGATGTTCCAGTAAGAGGCAAAGCTTGTGCAAAGGTGCGGAGGAATGGAACAGTGTGGTGTGCTGGAGGAATAGTTTCTTATGGTTAAAGGTACACAGCACAGGACAGTGATACTATGCCTTGTCCCTTGCCTAGAGAGTGTATTTAAAATGCAGAGCTTAGGGACTCACCCCCAAGGAGTGGGGTGAATCATCACACCACAGGAATCTGCACTTTAGCAAGTATCTGGGATATTGTGATGTGGGAGCTCCAGGTCTACACTTTAGGCACACTGCTATGTCGCTTAAGGGCTTGAACTTGAGTGTCACATACGAGTTGCAGTCCGGTTCTACCACTTACTTTGGACAAGTTTCCAAAGCTCTCTATGCCTCAATTTCCTTATCTGTTTAAACCACCAAGTTACTGAGAGGTTTAAACAAGAAGAAAAGCAAGCACCTAGCACAGTGCCTGGCACATAAAGGGCAGCTCAATAAATGTTAGCCATTAGGATGATTTGGACAAATGGTAGGCGATGAATCTAAAAAAAAGAGACAGAGACCAAATCATTAAAGGGCTTAGGTGTTAAGCTAAGAAGTTTATGTTTACCATGAAAGCTGTAAAAATCATTGTAGGTCATGGCATGATGTGATCGGATTTGAATTTGAGAGAGGTTCCTGTAGAAGACAGTCTGGAAGGAAGCCTTCCCCAACTAAAAAGCTACAGCAGCAATCCAAACAGGGAGTGGTTAGGGCCATGAGAACTAGGGGCTGAGGAGTTGGGGGTTACAGGAGACGTTGAGCCGGTAGGATCTATAGGAATTGTAGAATGAATGTAGGGAGAGTAATTGTTGGTGTTTAGAACAGTGCCTGGGGTCATGCCTGGTCTAGCAGTTAAAATAACTCCCAGCACTGGTAGATATGATGATTCATGCATGAGAATGATTTCACTGGAGCCATGAAGTAGGAGCTCATGGGTTGATAAGGGAATGGGAATGACAGTGGTGAGAACACGAGTTCTTTCCAGAAGCTTGGCTAGAGAGGGTACGAGGGATAGACAAGAGCTAGATGACAGGGGTCAAGGGAGAGGTTTTCCCCAAGATGACTGACTAGAGGATGCTTAGACGGAAAAGCCAGTAGAGAAGTTAAAGATGTTGGAGAGGTGAGTTATAGAGCAGGATCCTGGTATAGCGAGAGGACGGCACCAAAGCACAGATGCAGGGCTGAGCTGTGTGGGTAGCGGGATAAATACTTCTTCCATACGAGCAGATGCAAATATGTTTGTTGGTATCAGGAAGCTGGAGGATTCCCTCCCCACTCTTGATCGCCTGACTATTCTCAGTGAATGCCTCCTCCATCTGCCAAGTGGTATCACGCCAAGTCAGAGGAGTGGAGTAAAAACTTGGGACTAGTAGAAGCAGGCAAAGGGAGAAGGCACTTATGGATGTTGACCGATAAACACTGCTGAGAGCCACCTGGTGTCACTTTTCTCCAGCTGTGCTGGGGGAACAAGCATTGACTCAGAACTGGACCATGTTGTTATCTGGCAGGTGGGAAGAAGGGACCTGACTTCACAACAGCACTGAGCGCTGATGCCAGAGACTAGTGTTTGGAGTGATGAACCAACGGCAATAATAAGGATGCCGATGGCAGTAATAGCAGCAATATCAGAATAAAAGACTGTAAGCTCCAAATACTTTGAATCAGTCCTGGTTAAAACCATAGTTAAAAATCATTGTCATAAGCAACTACAAGACTTAATTAGAAGCCTTGGCAGGAAAGACGTTTATTGATACTAATACAGGTGCTTTTGAGAATAAAAAGCCCTAGGTTAGTTATCACTGGAAAGATGAGAAAACTGAAGAACATTCACAAGTAAGTCATCATACGCGTGCGCGCGCGCGCGCACACACACACACACACACACACACACACACACAGAGCACTAGCCAGGCAGAATAAAGGTCTTAATAATATCTATTCTGTATCTCATTTTCCTGAAATTGAGTTTCTGATAGGTCTGTTTGCTGTGATAATTTGCTTTTTAAATGGAAATATCCTAAAAGAATATAATACTTAACCTCAAACACAGGATTATTACAAAGCCTATTTTTCATGTTTCTGTGAGAAACTGAATTTACTACGTTTGTTATAGAAAACTGCATTTGTTAGAATGTTTGTTTTAAGAAACTGGGTCTATCATCCAGGTTATAATAATCATTACAGCGCCTGTGTGTATAAATTCACCATCTCTGACATCATTAACTTCATTTTGTAACTCTATCACTTTGTAAGTGGCATCAATTCACTTGCTTTTCAGAGCAACAAAACCCTTTGTCTTTGCTTTCTCCCTACAGGCCTGTTTGAGAAAAATAAACTCCATGATTCTAAAACAAAGGCAAAGCATGTTTCTTTGTCAACAATAATGAACATTTATTGAGCACTTTCTAAATGCCAGGCTCTGTGCAAGCACCTTTGCATACATTATCTTATTCCAGCCTCACAACAGCCCTGTGAGGTAGGTACAAGGATTATCCCCTCTTAGAGATGAGGTTGAGCAGCTTCCTCGACAAAACACTACTAGTCAATTGTATTATGAAGAGCTGTTTGGCCTGGAGAAGTGAAAGCTCTGGGAAAAAGACAGCCACAATAACAACCTTCTATTTGGGTGTTTTCATAATGGTAGAGTGACTAGCAACTTGGATCATAGCACCAGGAGGGTAAGGAGCAAAGGGTAGAAGTTACAAGGAGAACATTCAAGATGAAAAAGGTTTTTCTAGGTATAATGCAATACAGGAGAAGGAATTCAAGCACTGGGTAGAAGTGGAAATAGATGGCCTTCCAGGGCATCTATCAACTCTGAGTCCATTATTCTCTTCTTCCTTTGTATTTTCCACTTCTCTCAACTCACGGCTCTCTCTCCCTCTACCTAGTCCCATATACTGGTACATTCAGTCTCTCCTCCATTCAACAGACATTTACTGACCTGCACTGTCCAATACAGTGGTCACTAGTCACATGTAGCTGTGTAAGTTTATTAGAACTTATTAGAAGTAAAACAAAAAATTCAGTTATAAAATTGCATTAATCACATTTCAAGTGCTCAATACCCGTATGTGGCTAGTGGCTACCATATTTGAAAGTTCTATTGGACAGCGCTGTTTCAGACAGTTGAAGTAATGATGGTAGGCACAAGAATGAAAAATCCGAGTTCCTGACCTCAAGGAGTTTACAATCTTAGGGAGGAAAAAAAACACCCAGCATTATTAAGAGCAACATACACTGAGCTCTTGGTGTAAATCGGGCATTTGCTAAGCCCTTTCTGAAGTGCCCCTTTAGCTGCATCCTCCTAACACCTTGAAATAGGTGCCATTATTATGCTCACTTTACCGAGGATAAGTAACATATGGGTATACCTTGTTTTATTGTGCGTCACTGTATTGCACTTAGAAGGTATTGAGTTTTTTACAGATTGAAGGGTTTGTGGCAACTCCGCATCAAGCAAGTCTATTAGTGCCCTTTTCCCAACAGCATTTGCTCATTTTGTGTCTGTGTCACATTTTGGACATTCCCAAAATATTTCAAACTTTTCCATTATTATTACACTTGTCATGGTGAACTGTGCTGTTTGACATTAGTATTGCAAAAAGACTACAACCCACTGAATGCTCAGATGATGGTTAGCATTTTTTAGCAATTAAGTATTTTTATTTATTTATTTATTTATTTTTGACCACACTGCAGGGCTTGTGGAATCAGGATTAAACCCGGGCCCTCAGGGCCCTGGGCAGTGAAAGCACGGAGTCCTAACCATTGGACAGCCAAGGAATTCCCCAACAATAAAGTATCTTTAAGCTAAGGCATATACAGTGTTTTTTAGACATAATGCTATCGTGCACTTAACAGACTGCAGTATTGTGTAAACATAACTTTTATATGCACTAGGAAACCAAAAAATTCCTGTGAGTCGCTTTATTGCTGTGGTCTGAAACACAACCTGCAACATCTCGGAGGTATGCCTAACCTGTCCAACGTATGTGAGGAGTACTGCGGGACCTCATGATCAAGGGTACCTGTAGGCCCACAAAAGAAGGTGAACTAAACAAACTCCACTTACGAATTTTAAGGAAGGCTAAGAAGAAGAGGATTAAAGCCAAATCTGTCTAGACCAGGCTTGCTCAACGCGTGGGCCACAGATTATCTACATCAAAATTACCTGGGGTGCTCGTTCAAAGTGCAGATCCCCTACACCCCATTAGGAGCCCTGTGGGCGGGGCCTGGAAACCTATGTTTTAAACAAGCTCCCCATCTCCGTCCCAGCGATTCTTTCCTGTTCACTAAATGAGATTTGAGCACCACTGGCCCACACCAGCTGGTCCCCTTTATTCCGCCTTCCCCTGCCTTCGACCTGACTATGGATGCAGCCTGGAGGCTGCGCTGACTAACCTCGGGCAAGCCTCTCAGAGCCTCTGTTTCCCCTACGTAACATGGGGAGCCCGGCGGGCCCGCTGCGAGGCTGCCAGGAGGCCTCGCGCGTCAGCCGCCGGACGCACCTTAGGCGCCCAGGAAGCGCCGGCCCCACCTGGCCGCCCAAGTCCCGCCCCTCTCGGCCGGCCGGGCTGCCTACCTTCGCAGATCTGCTCCCACAGGTTCTTGCCGGGCAGCTCCGCAACCTGTCCCGGCGAGACGCGCAGATCCAGGGACACGGGAGACACGACGGGCCCTGGCGTCCTGGCGGTGATGCACGACTCAGTTGAAAGCGCCCGTTCCAAGCGCTGAGAGACACCGCTCACCTGTCCCGGAGCCGCCATGGCTGCAGTTTCCACGGCAACCGCGCTCCCCGCTAGGCCTCGACCCGGAAGTAAACGCATCTTGCGGGGGCGGGCCAGCGAGTCGAGATTGACTTCCGGGTCACGGCGGAGTGGGCTCTCACGTGGAGGCGGGAAAGTTTGGCCTTCGGGTGAGTGAGGAGGGCGCCTACCAGGCAGGACGGAGCTGGGGCTGGAGACTGGGCCTGGGGACTTGCGCGGAGAACCGAGGGACTGGAGGGCGACCCGCACCCTCAGATTCAAGTTCCCCCCCGTCGCCGGTGTGCGCTCGCCCCGGCCTGAGGCCGCAGTCTCCAGCAAGTTCTCCCGCTTTGGAGCTGGGCCCGGGACCCGGCGTAATCCCTCCTTCTGTGTTGGTGCGGAAGCCTTGGCGCGGTAGAGCCTTTGAGGAGGCAGTTTCGCCTCCCGGCTCTCTTGCTTCCTGCTAGTGAGCCTGCGGTGGGAGTGGGGTGTTGGTGCCATTATGCGGAGAGCACAGGCTCTGAAGTTATGCGGGCTGGTTTCGAATCCCTGTTTTACCCCTTGCTGGCTTTGGGACACAGGGCAATTAAATTAAAAGCTTCCAAGTCTCAGTTTTCACGTCTCTGAGATGGGTTACACACACCGAGCCTCACGAGGCTACCGCGAGACTTTAAAAAGCGCTTTTGGAGAAAGCATTTGCGTTCGCAGGAGAAGCTGTAAGGTTCATTTTCCCTTTTCCTTGAAGGAATGAATACATTTAGGGTCTCAGGTTTGAAGAGAAGGATCTTCAGTGCTAAAGAGGAGGATGCTACAGTGATTTGAACGGCGGAGATGGGGAGAGAAGGGGATTAAGTTGGGGACAGCCTTCCCTTGGCTTCTTTGTTCTTGTTCGATCTCTAGACCACTCCTCCATTTGAGGCACCCTTGGCGCCCTTGACTCCACCCTCTCCACGTCTGCACCTTGTCCCTCTCTTTTGCAGGCCCCTCTTCCTCAGCCCACCCATTTAAACGTTAGTATTCCTTAACGTTCTGTCTCAGGCTCGTTCTGTTCAAGGCTTACTTACCATCCATATATTCCTAAATTTACGTCACCCATGTCAGCCCAGTCACCTCAGCCTCATCCACCTGTCCACCAACATCTCCACATGGCTATCTCAAGGCATCTGTTCCAACCAGCCTGTCTCCTTCAGCCCTCGCCGCCCTCGCCTCCCCCGCTGCCACCCCACCTCAGTTTCTTTGTCTTAGTGACTAGCACCGGCATCCTGCACTTGCCAAGCTGGAAACCTCTGTCCTTCAGAAACTTTCCTGACAACTGCTAGGCCAGATTAGATGACCTCTCTTACCCTGACCTTACCACTGTGCTTGCTTTTATCACCTGTATCATTAACACACGTCTTTCCCACCCACACCTACCTGCTTCTTGATGGCAGAGTCATCTCTTTTTCACCTCTGTGTCTCTAGCATTCCTTCCTTCGTTCAGTGAGTATTTATTGAGCACCCACTCTGTGCCAGGTATAGAGCTGGGCCCTGGGAATACAGCAGAAAACCAGACAGGCAGGAGTAAGCGAGCGAGTGTTCCTTTCAATTGTGAGTGAACTTGAGCTACAGCTCTGGCCTAGCCTGGCATTTTGAAGCAGCTAAGAGGCAGGTCCAGTATGGACCCTCTGGGCTCTGAAGAAAGCTGCAGGATGGAGAAGCTCCCTGGCCTTTCCTGCCCACTGTCCAAAGCTCCTGTGAGAGGCCGTTTGTTTCTGGATTCCTTGAGTGGCACCATGTCATCTATCATCTAGTCCAGGGAGCAGGAACTGGGCTGGTGACTGGTGTGAGAGACGTAGTACGACTGGAAGCTGAAATGTACTTGAGGACCCAACCCCTTCTCATGGAAGCTGAAATGTACTTGACCCCCACTCAGCCCTGCCAAAGGAGAAAAAAAAAAAAAAGCTGAGTGTTCAAGGTTGCTCTATGTTTTCTCCAATCATTAAATGTTGGCAGTTTATTTGAAAAATTAAAAACAGTGAAACAGGCTTGTATGCTGGATGTGGCCCCACTCCCCCTCCCCTCCCCCTCCTCCCTCCTCCCCCCTCCCCTCCCCCTCCTCCCTCCTCCCCTCCCCCTCCTCCCTCCCCTCCCCCCTCCCCCACTAGCCTCTGATCTGATCTGGTTCAGTGCCTCTTTTATGGATAGGAAAACTCAGGCCCGGAGAAGCCAGTGCTGTGTGGCAAGAGTATGAGAGTCACCATTTGAATGCAGGCGTCCTCAGCCCCAGCTGGGGCTCCTCACCATACCTTGCTGCTGCTCTCATTACTAGCCACATGGGAAGGTAATTAGAAGAGTAAGTCACCCTCGGTGCAGGCGGGGGCAGTTAATTTCCAGACGCAAAGCTGAAGCGCTCTTTAGATGAAGCAAGGGAATGGATTAATTGTGTCACAGTTGCTGCCTCTGGTGACAGTCAGCAAGAGGAGCTGACCTCAGGATTTCTGTCCCCTTCGTCCTGTAAAAGGTAAGCCCTGGGGGCCGTGCCTGGCCTGTGGCTTGAGTGCAGTTGTGCCCTCAGTGGCTGGCACAGGGTACGTTTCTGGAGAGAAGAGTAGGCTTAAGAGGTTTGAGGAAGGGGGTTAGGAAAGGGAGTCAATGATGTACCAAGCACTTTCCATGGATTATCGTTTATTCTTCCCAACAGCTCTTCGAGGAAGGAAGTGTTATCTCCACCCATTTCCAGCTGGGGAAGTTAAGGCCCAGCGAGGGTAGGTGATTGACTTAAGGTGAGGGAGCAGCTTGGGTTTCAACCCGGGGCTGTCAGGATTTAAACTCCATTCTGCTTCTTCGATCATATTTCCCTTTGCTCCACAGGAATCATGCCCATTTTCCCAGCCCCTAACCTTTCAGACCATCCACTCCAGGAAACGTGACTTTTGGTAATACCTAGTGGAATTGTACTCAGGGTGGCTTGGTATGGGGATAACTTGTACCATTTCTTTTTTCAGGAATGATCACTAAGACTCACAAAGGAGACCTGGGCCTTGGGCTCCCAGAGAAAAAGAAGAAGAAGAAGAAGAAGGTAGTTAAAGAACCAGAGACTCAATACTCGGTTTTAAACAGTGACAGTTATTTTGCGGAGGTTTGTCCCACAAGAGCCACATCACCCTCGAAGAATGTGGTCCAAGAGCAGGCACCCGAAATGCCTCTAATGAAGAAAAAGAAGAAGAAGAAGGGTCACAGCACCGTCTGCGAGGAGCCCCTAGAACCTGAGACCATGTTACGTGCCAGACGGATTGAGCCATCTCCCAGCCCCAGGAAGCAGGCACTTGGTCCATCTGAGTCCCTTGGTAGGGAAAAGAAGAAGAAGAGAAAGTCCGTGTCCCCTGGCTCAAGGGTGAAGACCTCCCCAGACCCCAGGCAGGGCGAGGAGGTGACCAGAGTTGGCAAGAAGCTCAGAAAACACAAGAAGGAGAAGAAGGCGCAGGGAGCTACAGCCTTCTCAGCCAGGGACCCTTGTTTCTGTGAGGCCGGGGACGCTTTGTACACTTGCTCAGCTGGGAAAGGTGGCGTCCCTGAGCAGGCAGCCTCGGGACAGAAACGGAAGCAGGGGAGCCCCAGGGAGCACAACGTGAAGATGAAGAAGAAAAAGAAAACCCACCAGGAGGGAGATACCCCCCTGGGGCACCCTGAGCTCTCCAGGTCTGTGGAGAGCAGCCGTAGGAAAGGAAGTAAAAAGAAGTCAGTCAAAGTTGAAGCTCCGGATTACATCCCGATAGGAGATGACCCCAAGGCCCCTGTGAAGAAGAAAATGAAGTCCAAGAAAAAGGCAGAGCAGACAGACACTGAGGAGCCCGCTCTGAAGAGGAAGAAGAAGAGGCAGGAGAGCAGAGCAGCAGGAGAACCTTGGGAGGAGGTAGGCTTCCTTCAGAAGCACAGTGTTTTGGAGAATAGGGGTGGAAGTTGGGAGTGTGTGTGTGTGTGTGTGTGTGTGCGTGTGCGTGTGCGTGCGCGCGTGCACACACACAGGCACTCAGCGTTTTAGCTGCCAGAGCCCTGATTAAACTGCCTTTAGTCAGAAAAGGGGATTTATCAACACATGTAACTAGAAGGTTTGAGAGCTACTACCTTCAGGTGTAGCTGGATCCAGGTGCTAGTGTAATAGTCTCAATAATACAGGTATCCCTTGCTATCGAAACTTTACCCAAGTTCTCACTATCTGCACTCAGGATCTGGATTAATTAGAATAAGCTTTTCAGATAAATCCCTCTCTTTCTGAACTCTTGCCACTTGCTATCTAAAGCTCAGGAACCAAATAGTTTGAGATAATATGATGTCCATAGCTGTCTGCACTCAGGATACACAATTTAGGGATCAAATAGATTTAGATTGCAGGCTATGCCTGTGTGGCTTTCCCTAGCTCTGGACTTTGTATTTTTCCATGCTGGTTTTAATATCAGGTTCCTTCCCACCCCAACCCCGTGGTGAGATGGTCCCAGCAACTCCAGGCTTTCTTCATAGTAGTTAAGCCACCCCCAAAAGGAGAGGGGTGGCCCCTCCAAAACGATTACAGGGAAAGTCCCAGCACTGCTCTCCCAGATCTCAGTTGGGTCACAAACCAGAAGCCCAGATCTGAAGCCAGTGGACAGGGGCTGAGGGTGTCAGTCCCACTGTAACTCCACTGTCTGAAACTGGGGGAGCTGGTTTCTGAGAGGAATACCGGGGCCCTGTTACCAGGAGGAAGGGAGGGGATGGCAGCCTGGTGAAGACGGCAGAGATGTACTCTCCACCCTGACAGGCTTCCTTGCCTGGGGAGGGGAGGGAGGAGGCGGCGGGCTGAGCACTGGGACCTGGCAGGTGATGTGAGCGAACAGAGCCACCCAGGGCTCATCACAGGTGACGCGGGGTACCAGGCAGAGCACACCCGAAGCAAGGACGTGGCAGTTGTCACTGCGGAGGGACTAGGGGAAAGTGGCCAACCTGAATCTTACTGTCAGATGGTCCCACAGGGGCTGAGGCCACTGAGAGAGGGTGGCCCGGGAGAGCGTGGCCCATGCAGGCCCAGCAAGGCTTCTGTGTGGGAGCTGAGACGTGTGAGGGGCTGGGGCCGCCTGTGCCGAGGGAGCGGCAGGTGCAGAGGCCCTGGGAGGAGCAAAGAGGCTGGCGTGACGGGCTCTGGGCCAGCTGGGGTCCCGGCAGCCTGTGGACGCCACAGGGGTCTGGATTTCCATGTAAATGAGATGGGGCCCCTGGAGGGTTCTGGGGAACGGGTGGTGTGGCCCAGTTGAGGTGGTTTTATTATTTTTTTTTTTTTTTTTTTTTAATTATTATTATTATTATTTTTTAATTGAGATGGCGTTGACATATAACATGATGTAAATTGAGGGTGTACCCGAGCTGCTGTGTGGAATGCACCAGTGCTGGGGGCGGGGAAGCAGAGTTAGAGCCTGTCCTGGTCGTCCAGGCAGGAGAGAAGGTACCGACCAGAACTCCGGAGCTGGGGGGCTGGGGCGGGGTATGGGGGAGAGAACCGGGGGGATTCGGGTTTGCTGCAGGCCCTCAGCCCCACCTCTGCATTCCCTGGCCCTCGCCAGCCCCTCCTCCCCAACTGTCAATGGGGGCCTTGGCCTTTCTCCTCTTGCTGGTTTGGTGTCACCCTGGGAAGTGAGGTGATGCCTGGCGGGAAAGGTTGTGCTCTAGGCCTGAGTCGGGAGACCTGGGTTAGTGTCAGCCCTGTCCCTGAGCTGTGGGGTAACCTCACGATAGTCACTTCATCTCTCTGAGCCTTAGTGCGTCCATCTGTCAGATAGGTCAGGGCCACAGTCTTCAGGACAGAATTGGGGAGAATCGTGGAAGAGAAAGGATGGCAGGTGTTCTGTGGGCGATAGGGGTGGGCGTAGCGCTCCAGTCTTGAGTCTGTTCTGGACTCTGTTGCGATCTCATCCGGCTGGGCTGCCAGGGCAGAGGCCATCGTCCGCTTGAGCCTTACTCCTTCTGCCCTCTTTGCAGGAGCCAGACACGGACTTGGAGGTGGTGTTAGAAAAGAAGGGCAACATGGACGAGGCGCACATAGACCAGGTACGACCGGTCCTCGTCCTCCCAGGCGTCTTCCCTTCCCCAGACACACACTCGCCTCCCGGCAGGCCACGAAATCCTGATCTCGGAGGCATCAGGGACTCCAAAGGCAACGAGGCCAGCCTCTGCTGCCCCTCCAGTGGCGGGGAGCCTGTGGCCTCCCCTCCTCATAACCACTGCAGGGGGAAAAGGGGACATGTCCCTGTGACCTGCAGCCAGGCAGTGGGCACGTGCTCTGCCCGGCCCACGCGTCACCACCTCCTGGCCTCCATTCAGGAGCTTTTTTTTTTTTTTTGTCTTTTGCAACTTTATTTAAATATAATTGACATACAAGAATCTGCACATATTTAAGGTGTGCAATTCGATGAGTTTTGACATGTATGCATCCAGGAAACCAGCTAAACAATTAAGATGATGAACGTACCCGTCATTTCCAAAAGTTTCCTTGTGCCCTTTTGTATTCCATCCCTTCCTTTCCCATCCCCAGGTAGCCACCACTACTCTCTGTCGTAGCTTGCGTTTTCTAGGATTTGTGTATAATTGGGATTATACAGTATGTGCTCTTTTTTAAACTGGCTTCTTTCGCCTAGCGTGATCATTCTGAGATTTGTCTGTACTGTTGCATGTGTCAATAATTTGTTCCTTGTTATTGGCTGTCCAATGTTTCTAGCGTTATTTTGATGTTAAAAACGTTTTAGGGGCTTCCCTGGTGGCGCAGTGGTTGAGAGTCCGCCTGCCAATGCAGGGAACACGGGTTCATGCCCCGATCCGGGAAGATCCCACATGCCGCGGAGCGGCTGGGCCCGTGAGCCATGGCCGCTGGGCCTGCGCGTCCAGAGCCTGTGCTCCGCAGTGGGAGAGGCCACAGCAGTGAGAGGCCTGTGTACCGCAAAAAAAAAAAAAAAAAAAAGTTTTAAATTCTCAATTGAATTGCCTAGGCACCTTTGTAAAAAATCAGTTGACCGTGTGTGTGTGTGTGTGTGTGTGTGTGTGTGTGTGTGTGTGTGTGGGGTGTCGGTCTATTTTTAGACTCTTGTTGAGTTTCATTGATCTGTATGTCTATCTTTACACTAATACTTCATTGTCTAGATTGTTGTAACTATATAATGTCTTAAATTAGGTAGTATAAGTCTCTAGCATTTGTTCTTTTTTAAGTTGCTTTGGCTAGTTCAGGTCCTTTGCACTTCTGTATAAATTTTAAAATTACCTTGTTGGTTGCTACCAAAAAATGCGGCTGGGATTTTGATTAGGATTGCCTTGAATCTACAGACAAATTTGGGGAGGATTGACATCTTAACAGTATGCAGGCTTCTGATCCATAAACATGGCATCTCTGTCCATTTATTTAGGTCTTTAGTTTCTCTCAGTATTGTTTTGCAGTTTTCAGTGTACAGGTCATGCACGTCTTTTGTCAAATATTCCTTAAGTATTTTATATTTTTGATGCTATTGTAAATAGTATTTCAGTTCAGTTTTTATTGTTGTATATATTGCTAGTATATAGAAATGCAGTTGTTGTACAGGAGCATTAGGAGAAGTTGTTCTCTTGTGGACCAGCTTCTGCTTCTGTCATGCCCAGATCCTGTGTGGGAGCTGGACATTCTAGAATTGGGATATTTTTATGATCCTGGACCCCAAGGCCTATCAGAACAGCATAGTAACCGCATAGGTACAGCCTTGGGCCATTACTAATGAGGTTACTTTGGCAGTCACTGACCCCGGGACCCCCATGTAGGTGGCCGTGAAGACCAAACGAGCCCGAGACCTGTGCTTTGTAAGTGGCAGCCGTTCACCTACCTGCATCCTCACGCTGTGTCAGCCAGTAATTGCTGGACAGAAGCAACAGGGTGTGATGTGGGGACGGCCCATGTCATGGCCCTGCCGCCTGCCGCTCCAGGAGAGAAACGGAGGAGTGCTTGCAAGGCAGCCGACTACAAGGAGGGGGGCCTACAAGATGCTGCGAGGAAGTTCCTAATGCCTTTGGGGTGTTGGGGGCCTCTCTCCCTGGAGGGGAGGGGCTGAGGTAGTTGGGGTGGAGAGGCTCAGTAGGTTGATGCTGACAGGGCCCAGTCCAGGGCCTGGCACAGAGTGCAGGCCCCCCAGAACCAGGGGCTCCCCAGCCTCCTGCAGGTCATTGTCGTTTGGGGACGGGGGCCTGGGCTGCAGTGGCTGGTGGGGAGGATGGAGGTGGGGCCCTGACCCGTCCAGGCCCAGCCCCTGCCCTGGGCGCCTCTCCCAGGTGTCCCGCCGCTCACGGGGGCAAGGCCCACCAGCCACCTCTTTGCTTCTTATGAATTTGTGCCTATTAAATACCTCACGGTTTTAAAGAAAACTTCTGTTTTGGGTGACAGATGATCTCAATGTAAGTGAAGCTTTCTGCCCCAACTCTCCCTTTCTTTTTCTGGTAAAAAGTTCATTGTGTTAAAAAAAAAAAAATAGTTTGGGGAAAGCAACCTGAAATCCTGCCACCCAGCGGTCTCCAACTTTTTTGGCACCAGGGACCAGTTTCGCGACGGGGAGCAGCAGATGAAGCTTCACTGGCCGCCGCTCACCTCCCGCAGACCAGATGTTGGGGACCCCTGCTACCACCTAATAATCACTGTTAACCCTTGGTTGTTATATCCTTCTAGATCTTTCCTTTGTAACTGTGTGTGTGATTTTAAAGCAGTGTACAGTCATGCTCTGTATACCGTTCTGTTCACTTTTTTCATTCAGCTGGTGAGCTGCTTTCCGCTTCAGTGAGTGCACATCCACATGTTCCCCGTCAGCAGCATGACTCTGACATAGGAGTATACCATCATTTTCTCTCATCCCTACAGCTGCCCTTTGGATTTGTTTTATGCAGTTTCTTTTTTTTTTTAATGGCTGCGTTGGGTCTTTGTTGCTACGCGCGGACTTTCTCCAGTTGCGGCGTTGCGGTGCGCGGGCTTCTCATTGCAGTGGCTTCTCTTGTTGCGGAGCATGGGCTCTAGGCGCGCGGGCTTCAGTAGTTGTGGCACGTGGGCTTCAATAGCTGTGGCTCGCAGGCTGTAGAGCACAGGCTCAGTAGTTGTGGCTCGCAGGCTCTAGAGCGCAGGCTCAGTAGTTGTGGCACACGGGCTTAGTTGCTCCGCAGCATGTGGGATCTTCCCGGACCAGGGCTCGAACCCATGTCCCCTGCATTGGCAGGCAGATTCTTAACCACTGCGCCACCAGGGAAGTCCTGTTTTATGTAGTTTTGAACTATATGAATGGTCACCTCATTTCAGCCTGTGGTAGATTAGAAGAGAAGAGGAGGGGCCACAAACTGGGAGCAGCTAAAGTCACACCTGAACCCTTGGGCCCTAGAAGCTTCTGTATCAAACCACAGGGTCATTGGTGCGCTGACTGTGGCCTTGAGCCTCTCTGGTAACAGTGTGTGAGGTGTCCCTGCTGTGTGCCGGGGACTCTTTGTCTTACGTTCTGCACCGCAATTCATCGTGGGGCTGGGGGCTTTCTTACACCAACCAGCAATTCCCTGACACCACGCGGTGTCCTGCAGTTCAACTCAGTCTGACGCTGTCTATCTGGAGATACCGTCAGACCGCTCAGGTGAAGGACTCAGTCCCGCCAGACTGCTCCCCACCCCTGTCCCCCGTTCAGACGCCAGTCTTAAGCCAGGTTGTCACCTGTGCTTCTGACCAACCAGCTACAGATCAGAGGTTCCAAAGACCTCCTCCTCAGCTTCAATTAGTTTGCTAGAGTGGCTCACAGAACTCAGAAACATTTTACTCACCAGATTACTGGTTTATTATGAAAGGATATAACTCAGGGACAGCCAGGTGGAAGAGAGGCACAGGGCAGGGTGTGTGGGATGGAGCGTGGAGCTTCCATGCCCTCTCCGAGAGCTCCACTCCCCAAATCTCCAGTGTTCACCAACCCAGAAGCTCTCCGAACCCTGACCTTTTGGGTTTTTGTGGAGACCTCATTACAGAGGCACAGTTGATTAAATCATTGGCCATTTGGTGGCTGAGCTCAATCTCCTCCTCCAGTCCCCTCCCCAGAGGTCAGGACTGAAAGTTCCAACCCTCTCATCGGTGGTTGGTTCTCTTGGCAACCAGCCCCCATCTTCAGGTGCTTACGAAAGTCACCCAATTAACATAACAAAGGACACTTTGATTGTTCCCATCACTTAGGAAATTCCTAGGGATTTTGGAACTCTGTGCCAGGAATGGGGATGAGTTTATATATATATATATTTCTTGTCATATATTTCTTACTATAAACCACAGTATCGCAGTTCTCTGTCTCCCATTTATCCTCCAAGGTAGCTGATATTTCCATCTCTTTGCAGATAAATAGACCACGGTACAGAAAGATTAATTGACTTCCACACAACTAGTTAATGGCAGTGGTAGGATTCAAACCAGCCTGTGCCTGACTCCAGAGCCTGTGTTCTTTCTAGAAGACGATGCTGTCAGCAAGAAAGTTAAATACAATATCTTCTGTACAGGCAGGGCTTTGGGCATGTGTTTTGAGAAAATTTCCACCCAGGTGGCTCTTACAAACAGAAGAGGTTCTAATGCTAAAGGTGGAAAAGCCTCAGTGTCTAGGAAGAGTCATTAATTTATTTATTTATTTGGCCGCACCACTCAGCGCACGGGGTTCCCTGACCAGGGATTGACCCACTCGGGCCCTGGCAGTGAGAGTGCCGAGTCCTAACCACTGGACCGCCAGGGCAGTCCGCTGGAAGATTCATTCTTAAGGAATGGAAAAGAAGGGTGAATGAGGCCTGTATGTTTTAGGCCAAGGGATTGCCCCTTACATGATTAGAGGGTATTTTTGACAGATGCCTCCCCCGGCCTGCAGCAGAACAAAGCTGCCCATCCCCCTCCAGTCCCCCCACCCCACCTCCTCTCTGTCCTGGGTTTGAAGCTCAAAACCGGCGGTCTAATTGCCCTCTTTCCTTTCCTTTCCCTTGCTCAGGTGAGGCGAAAGGCCTTGCAAGAAGAGATCGATCGTGAGTCGGGCAGGACGGAAGCTTCTGACACCAGGAAGCAGACGGTAAGTTTCACGCTGGGCTCCGCGAGGGGTCTCCTCCTCACCTTGCAGGGGCGGGAGACCAAGTCCATCTGGCCCCAAAGCAGCTCCCGCCCGCCAGCCGGCTCCCTGCTCCACAGAGCTCGTCCTGAGCTACTCTCCTTTCTTGGGAAGCGGGTGCTTGCCTCCCTCCTGGAGAGCTGGCCGCTTGAGCTAAGCAGCGTGGACCTTGTCTCTGGCTCTGGACGGGCAGGGTGTCCCAGTCATCAGTCGCTGGGGACACGTGATGGCGAGCTCCTTCCAGCAGTGGGTGGTACCCTGAGAAAGCTGCTGGGACAGGGGCGGGGGCAGAGGTGGCAGGCCTCTGGTCCAGTTGGAATGGGAAATTTCCAAACCAGGCCCCAGGAGGTGGCACGGGAGAGTGTATGGCATGGGGACCGCTAGGTCAGGCTGGAGAGGGACGGGAGGGTGCGGTGGGCAGGGCGGTGGGAACTGCTGGAGCGCATTTATGTGGGGCAGCGGGGACTGGGGTAGAGGAGAGGGCACAGGGGAGAGAAGAGAACTTGTTAATAGACGTGGATTTGGGAGAGGGGGACAGAGGATCCAGATGACGGAAGGACTTGCTTCCTTGTAACGCTGTCTTAAGCTTTCCTAGTGTAGCACAGAAAAGAACAGTTGCTTTGGCTCAAAAGACCTGAGATCAGTTCCTGGCTCTGCCACCATCTATAGTTATGAGACTTTAGCAAGTAACTTCCCTTCTTTGAGCTTCAGTTTCCACACCTGTAAAATGGGACTCATGCTCTGGCCCAGAGGGGTATGGAATGGGGCTTTGTTATGTCATTCCTCTAGTGTCTCCTTTCTCTCCCTCCTCTTGAACTGGGCAGAGCTGATAAGATTCCATGATTGAGTGAGGAAGGCCAGAAACAAGGCAGCGTCATCCAGAGCAGTGGCCCAGAGGCTATACCTGGAGGGACCTGACAGCAGGAGGGTGGTCCGGGGGCATAGGGGCTGGGATCTTCCGGGGATGCTTTAGGTGGCCCTGCCTCCTGGGACCTGGGGCCACTTGGCTGCTGAGGCACATGGTGGGGATTTGAGACCGGGTCCCCTCCCAGTGGGTCGGCAGCTCACAGGACTGGGCAGCCTCTGGCAGCTCTCTCCTCAGACCCAGTGCGGGGCTGTCAGAGGTGCCCTCTCCTTCTAGAAAGTGAAGGCTGGGGAAGCAGTTGTTAGTGCCTGTACTGGGGGCACTGTGAAGCTCGGAGAGCTTGTCACCAGTTCACTCAGGGCAGCTAGCTGTAGCAATGACTGGTTCTTACTGTTCGCCCAAAGCCGACCTAGAAATAAGTGCTAGGCTGGCATTTGGCTCACAGGCGGCGAGTTCCCAGGCAGCACAGAGGTCAGCAATCCTGGTGGGGTGGGGTGGGTAGAGGAGCAGTTTTCGAGGACTTAAAGCGAACCAGGCGTCGGGCTCTGAGTTGTTGGTGTAAAACCTGATTTGAGCCTCAGTGAAGCCCCGTCGGGGGCTGTTACGCCCCCGTTTTATAGATGAGGACATTGAGGCTCAGGGGTTAAGGTACTTTACCCGGGTGACGCAGGCGGGACTCGATCCTGAGTCTTTGAAGTCACAGTCTTCATGGGGAGCTGGGTTTCTGGCCTCGGCCACAGACACGGGAGGGAAGGGAGTCTTCTCTTGGGCCACTGCTCTGAGGGGCTCTCGTGTATTTTCTCAAACATGGCCGACTCGTGCGTGGGTTGTAGAGTGCTCTGGGCAGGAATCGGGACCCCTGAGTTCCTGGGCTAGCTCAGCATCCGACTCATGTGACCCTTCACCTCCCGGGGCCTCCACTCCTTTCCTGCTATGAAGTGCAGCGCTTCTGCGAAGAGAAATGCATTTCAGACTCCCGCTTGCCCTCTCCACCCTCCAAAGGACAGAAACCTTAGGCTGATGGATGAGTAGCCAGCTGGTGAGGTGTGTCGTACTGTCTGCCGTGAATTGGGGGAGAAGGAGTAAGGCAGACGGGCAACTCAGTGTGAAGGGTGGGCTCTGGTGTGGGCCAGACCCAAGATGGAGTTCCAGCAGGGTTACCGAGTAGGCTTGTGCCCCCGGTCCAGCTGCAAACCTCCATTTCTTCATCCGGAGAGTGGGAACCAACAGTATCCTCACAGGGCTCTGGTTGGAGTTAAGATGATCCAGCGCTGTGCCTGCGAGTGCTGTGCCTGGCGCGCAGTAAGCCTTTGATCATCTGGGTCCTCCCGGGCAAGGCTGGGGGCTGGGGAAGGGAAGATGCTTCGGAGGCCAGGAAAGTAACCACCTGTTTGCTCTTACCACAGGGAACTCAGTTTGGCCAATGGGATACTGCTGGCTTTGAAAATGAGGAACAGAAACTGAAATTTCTCAAACTCATGGGTGGCTTTAAAAATCTGTCCCCTTCATTCAGTCGCCCCCCTAACACGGTCGGCAGGCCCAACATGGCCCTCAGCAAGAAGGTGGCCGACACCCTGCAGCAGAATCTGCAGCAGGACTACGACCGGGCCATGAGCTGGAAGTACAGCCGGAGGGCGGGCCTCGGCTTCTCCACGGCTCCGGACAGAATCTT
The DNA here is from genome assembly GCF_011762595.2 of Tursiops truncatus. Taxonomy (NCBI): domain Eukaryota; kingdom Metazoa; phylum Chordata; class Mammalia; order Artiodactyla; family Delphinidae; genus Tursiops; species Tursiops truncatus. The sequence continues at coordinate 22,889,620 of NC_047048.1, forward strand.
TTATATTGACAGGAATGCATCCAAGTCATTCAAGTTTGAAGATTAAACTCTCCTGTCTTGTCCCCAAAACGGTTCTTTTACGCAGATGAAAGCCATAGGACAGTTGTCTCCAATCGAACTCCTGCAGAGATAAAGGACAAGTATGTTGATGTGCTTGGACAAACTGGGGTGAGGGCAGCTCGTTTCAGGAACCAGGAGAACATGGGAGTGGCTGAAACCTGTTTTCTGTGTGAAGCTTCCGTCCCTGTTGAAGACAGTGAGTATCAACAGCAGTAGCTCACACTTGTCTAGGGCTTACTGTGTGCCAGGCACATATGTGTCTCCCTTGCATTAACGTATTTAATCTTCATGATTCTGAAACAGGTGCTATTATTATCCCCATCTTATAGATGAGGAAACAAGTTCAGGAATGAAGTAATAACATTGCTTGGGGTCACCCAACCAGTAAGTGCCAAGTGTACTTTTGTGCCCCAAGACCGATGTCACTGTTCACCACACTGAATGTCCCCTCTAGGGAATTTCACCCAGAATACTCATTGAGGATTAAAATGTCTCCATTGAGGAAACAGAAGCTCAAACAGGAAGCAGGATTAATGTAAACAGGGAGAAGCAAGCTCATTTTCCCTCCCTCTTCTCAGAGTAGCCACAGGCAAAGAGGCGTCTGGATGCCACCAGGCAGATGCGGCTGAGCTTCCTCTGCTGCTGGGAAGTGTGCTTCTAAACCCATCTTGCCTTTTGCGTCTCCTTCCATCCCCAGTGCCAAGCTTGCATTTCATCTTTCTGCTTTAACTGCATTCTGAACAGGCGCTTTAGAGAGCAGGTGGTTAGTCCTCCACGTGAGCCGAAGGCACATTAATTCCCAGGGATGTGTTTATTGGATTCTTTTCAATCACGAGGAGGAGAATCCCAGGCAACTTCCCTAGAGGAGGTCGACTGCCGGGAGGCACAGACGTGGGGATGACAGGGCGTTGCCTCATCAGCCTGGGATCAGTGTTTCCAAGCCTTGACGCTACAGCCAGCCTCACAAAGCTCCAGGTATAGCCACCCGAGTGACATGTGACCACCTTCTCCGCATTCACCTAGCATTTTGCTTCCCAAAATATCAGTTCTAATTGGGCCTTTTTCACACCACTTGGCTTGAACTCCTGCTACAGACATCCTGTCTCAGGCAGGCCTGGACAGCCAGGAAGTTCAGCCTCTGACGTGGCAGGGAGTCCTGTCCTGTCGTAGGGGGTTGATTCAGCTTCCCGTGAAGGAAACGAATGTTTCCTCTCTGCTCCATCATCCTCAGTGTTGGCTTCATCAGGCTGGTGGAAAGATGGCTGTAGCAGTTCCAGGCAGCGTATCAAGACACTAGACCATTACAGAGGAAGAAGAAAAACCTTCTTGTGGTTCAAGGAAACTTCCAGAAGCCCTTTTGTCATAACTCATTGCCCAGCAGTGGGTCACATACCCATTCTTGAGCCAGCCCCTGGCATGTGGAGGGAGACTCTCAGGCCAGTCAGGAAGACTGAGGTTCGGGTGCTGGTGAGATGAACATGGGTCCACTACTGCCCCATGGGGCAGAGGTGAGGCAGGCCTGCCTGGGCCCTGACCAGCAAGCATCGGCCAGGTCTAGAGTCCTACAAAGTCTGTGTTAGCAGTGATTCAGATGGGCCACTTCCCTCGGAAGGTGAACTTGGCCTTTCATGGATTCCACCTTGAGATGCGTAACGGAAGAGGCCTACACGGTAAGATTCTACATTTGAGTTAGCTCTTCAGGGCACATCCCATTCCGACAGGGGAATAAATCTTTCCCAGTCTTGATCCACACTACAGGAACTTGCCCAGTGTAAAGGGAACCAACCACTGCTTCTCTAATCGTTTTTATTTTGCTGAGAGATCACACTACAGTTTGGGCCTGCTCGGCTGTCAGGAAGGACTGTGCTCAGCCATCTACCGGGTGCTTCCGGAGAGTGGCTGAGCGATTGTCCCTGACCTATCCCCACAGTGGTAGCTCTCACTAGGGTGTGGTGGTCAGGCCTTTCCCCTCTTGCTGTTCAGTGTCTTCAGTCTGTGTGTGATAGGATTTGACTTTCTAGCTCAGTGTGGCTGAATGAGTTCCACTTGGCTTGGGAAGGTTTATTGAAGTCTGTTCCTGAAGCAGGGTCTAAGCAGAGAAGGTTGGGCAGCCCAGACGGCGAGATGCCAAGTGTCCTCAGATTGAACTTAGCCTTGTCTCGGCTGCTCTCATAGGTGCAGACCACTGTTGCTCTAGTGACAGCTCCTGCCCTGCAGTTAGCTGGGCCTCCGTCCTTTTGTAAATTAAACAACATTGTCTTGAGTCACCTATCTCCCTTTTTCCCCATGTCCTGGGCCCTCCTCAAGCTGTCTGCAAGTTTCTGTGGTGTGATTTCCCATGTTGTTCCTCATTTGTTGACTCCATGTAGCACACAGCCTGTCTCCACTGGAACAAGGCGGTTTTTGGATTTTTACTCAGAATCTGGGAGAGATGGGTGGGAGGTCTGGTATTTAAGCACAGCCAAGGTCTTAGCTGAATATGTAACAACCCTGTTCTTGAACTTGTCGGCTGTTTCTCCCTTGGGGGTTGCTCAACGACTGACCCTCCTCCTATGGCAAGGTCCTTCCCTCCTTATAACTGCCTTTATCCAGCCGTTCCCCAGACCTCGTGATTCTTAACCACTTTTTTATTCCTTGGGGTGATTCCTGCTCTTTTGCCTTAGCCCACTAGGCCCCTCCCTGAGGCCACCTTTCCGTAACTAGACTGGCCCATCAAAAGTATTTGCCAGATAGACACAGTTCTCCCCTTAAAAATTGTGTGTTCAGCTCTGCAAACTTAGAACTGTTCAGGTTTGTGGTTGGAATAATGCCCCTATGCCTCCCCCGCCCCATCCAAGTCCTAATATTGGAACCTGTTAATATGTTGTGATACAAAACAAAAGGGAGTTTAAGGTAGCAGATGGAATTAAGTTTGCTAATCGGCTGACCTTAATATGATTAGACTGGGCCTACCCAGATAATCCAGGATTAGAAGTAGAAGAGGGGACAGAAGAGTCAAGAGACTTGCAAGAAACACTCAACAAGCTGTCACTAGTTTGAAGATGAAGGGACCACCAGCCAAGGAATGCAGGTGGCCTCTAGAAGCTGGAAAAGGCAAGAAAACTGATTCTCCCCTAGAGCCTCCAGAAGGAATACAGCCCAGCTGACACCTTCACTTTGAAGGTAAGCCCACTAGACTTCAGACCAGTAGAGCTGTAAGGTAGTAAAATTGTGACGTTTTAAGCCACTAAGTTTGTAGTAATTTAAAGCAGCAACAGAAAATTAATACAGGCCTCATGCAGAAGTTTTTCTACTTTCACCTTATATCCTAAAATTTTTTGATTTTTTTTGTGTTGTTGGTCCATCATCCTTCATGTAGTAGCAGTAGTAGACTCCACCTCGTGTAGGCCATGGTCTTCAGAGACTGGCTAATTGATTTAGTAACAGGCTGAGGAAACCACACAAGAACATAGTAAATCTAAGCTTCCGCCTGGGCCAGGTAACATGGTTCAGAGGCTGCTTTGGTGTAACGGATACCTGACCGAACGTGAAAGTCCAGGTCCAGGTTAATGGAAGAGCATTAGGAATTCACTGACTCAGGCTTGGGCGCTGATGCTGTCTGATGTGTACAGCCTCAACGTAGATGACTTAAAAGTGCATAATTTGTAAATTTGCCGATTGATTTTCATTTGAATAGTATCATATAGTAAAAGTGGTATAGGAAGTAATTTTAATGAAAATAATTTTGTGAAATAAAGGCTACTTGGGAACATTTGAGCAATACCACTGTGCTTTCTGAATGTCTGTTATGTTCAGTTGCGGTCCATTCTTCAGTACACGCTGTTCCTTAACGGAGGCCGTTTTCTCGTGGGGTTCACTATTAAGCCAGCCGGAAAATCCATAGCATATTCTTGGTCCCAAGCTATTCAATTAAAACATGAGTTTATGTAAATTAAAAAAAAATTATTTTAGCTACTTTTACTGTGTGAACTGTAATCAGGCTTTTCACAGAGTAGAGGTAAAATGTAGTCTATCTACATTCAGTGTATACCTTCCAAAAGTACAGTAGTTTAGTTTGGGGGCACTTTTATTTTATTTATTTTTTTTTGCGGTACGTGGGCCTCTCACTGTTGTGGCCTCTCCCGTCGCGGAGCTCAGGCTCCGGACGCGCAGGCTCAGCGGCCATGGCTCACGGGCCCAGCCGCTCCGCGGCATGTGGGATCTTCCCGGACCTGGGCACGAACCCGTGTCCCCTGCATCGGCAGGCGGACTCTCAACCACTGCGCCACCAGGGAAGCCCCTGGGGGCACTTTTAATCCACAGCTTGGATGCATTTTCCTGCACAAGGGGTTCTAGGCTGTGAGTCACCACCACCACCACCAATATTAATGCTCTTACTGATTCAGAATGTCAGTGGAAGCTCATTAGTGGTAATACAAGAATGAGATTCTGCCAAACTGATAAAAAAGTAGACAGAATCATATGCTGTTTAGGGTTATGGCTGCAAGAAAACCAGGCGGTATGTTTAGACACGTTCTCTTCCGGATGAGAGTCAACTGTAATTAAATGAACAGTCATGAACATAAGTGTTCCTTCCGGAGGTTTATTCAGTTACAGTATATTTTCCATCGAAGCCACAGGGAATCTCAGATTTGACCTCACTTTCTCCTTTAATCCACCAGCATATTCTAAATCCAATCAAGAGCTGATTTTGATATAAAGCAAATTAGGGAAAGGGCACAGTGGGTCTGTCAAAGTGGACTGCTTTTTAAGGTTCTTTTTCCAATTAAAAAACACCTTCCAGAAAGGAAAGATGTTACTTGCATTCTTCAGTTTTTCCCTAAAGGCCCATCTGAAGGCCACCTGTGCAAAGAAACACTAAGATGCTGTGCTCAGTGAGCAGGAGTGGATTCGAATGCTCTGACAGCTCCCGCTTGTTCACTTCACTGGCAGAATAATCTAGTAGAGAAGCCAATCTGTACGTGTGTAAAAATAAAAACAAAAACGCAAAACAGGTCTTTCTGGACTTGGCACCAGAGCCCCTAGGGTCAGGTCCTCGTCTGCAGAGGGAGCCTGAGGGCCAGCTCAGTCAGATGCCCCATGTCTGGGTGTTTGCTTCGCTTCTTGATGTATTCCAGAGTTTTCACCTAGGAGGAAAGAGAAAGACTCATCTCCTTTCTGGTCCATAACTCAGGGCTCCAACACGTCAGCCATATCGGGCACTCTGGCTTTTTTCTTAGCAGAGAAGGGAGGGGGAGAAACCAGCAGTTTTTAAATAAGACTCCTTAGATTATAGCTTGCTCTTAAAATCACCAGGAATGACTGGTGTTTTCATACAAGTGGTTTTTATTCAGAGGGAATTAATTCTTAATACTACTCTGTGGTCCCCTGGTTCCAGGACCAAACTGAGGATACTGAATCCCTTATAGAAAATGGTGTAGTATTTGCATATCACCTACATACCTCCCCCTGTATATTTAAATCATCTCTAGATGACTTATAACACCTAATACAATGTAAATGCTATGTAAATAGTTGCTGATAGGTGGCAAATTCAGGTTTTGCTTCTTGGAAGTTTCTGGAATTTCCCCCCCCCCCCCCGAATATTTTTGATCTGTGGTTGGTTGAATCTGAGGATGCCAAACTTGCAGATACGGACAGCCATCTGTACTTTGTAGGGCCTGGCACCTTTCTGGAAGGGGAGACTGGGGCTGTTTGATGTCCAGGCCCTGATGTTGTGTTGAGGCCACTTGTGCCTGGCCAGTGGGCTTGCGTCACTCGCCAGGACAGCCGTGCCTCGTGGGTGTTGTGAGGGCCTCCACTCCCCCCACCCCTCCCCTCGCCTTGCCTCGCCTCACCATGGTCCTGGTGTCCGCACAGCCGTGCCTCTGTGCCAGGTGCCACAGGTTGACGGACAGCTGGTTGAGCCTGTTACTGCGCAGGTCCCCATGGGCCAAGATGCTGTTAAAGAAGGAAAGGCCCAACGAGCTCTGGCGCTTTAGGGCCTGATACAGAAAAAAGAGGTTACTATCTGGCACTGGGGCTCAGGCCCGGCCCAGTATTGACGCTGCCAGGGGTTCCAAGGCCAGCTCTACCACGGATCTTCTGGAGGGCGAGCTGCTTAACCTCCCCGGGTTACCCCAGCACTGATAGGCCGTCTTGCATTAATGCTAGTACAGGAGTAAACTGAACGGTAAGATATGTCTCTTACAGACGTGTCCTCAAGCCACCCAAAGTTTCAGTCACTATTCCCACCCTCTGGGTGCTGGTAATAAAGACCAAAGACAGCTCCCCGTGAATAATGCTCCCCAATGCCTGGTGCCCATGCCCAGCTTTTATAGGAACCATTAGGTATTCTTCACACCAGATCATTCCTCTTTTGCTCAGTGATCTGATGTGAAAGGTACTCTCAAACAAGTAAAGTCTAGCCAAAACGTCAGAGTAGACCAAACCTGAACCCCAGCTCTGAATGGTAAAGACGGAAGGGAAACTAAATCTCCAAAATGCAACAGGCCCAGGAGATACCAGCTCCCCAAGGCAAACAAGGCACCTGGGAAGGCCCGAGGCAGCAGGTGGGCCTGAGCAGGGGACCAGGTCAGATCGCACATCTGTGTGGGTCCTGGGGAGCTGACGCCCGGACCCTTGCTGGGTGCTCTTGGCTGGCGCTGCAGACGTCAGTGCTGCCAGGAGCCTTGAGTGTCTGCTTTGCTCCTTGGCAGCTAGGGGGTATGGGGTCCTTACACTGTGACAGGTATGAGCTCTGTGCCTTACACAGCTCACCTTGTTTAATCTTCACAACTCTCTGTAGGTAGGATTTTAGAGCTGGATCCCAACTCATGGTTATCCAAACACTAATCTAGGTGCTACTGTGAAGGGACTTTGCAGGTGTGATTAAGGTTATGGACCTTAGGGAGATAATCCTGGATTATCTGGGTGGGCCCAATCTAATCACTTGAGCTCTAAAAAGCAGAGAAATTTTTCAGGCTAGAGTCAGAGACAGGTAGCAGAAGAGGAAAGCAAAGGAAAGGTGACGCAGAAGGGGAGACCAGAAAGATTTGAAGCATGAGAAGGACACGACCCACCACTGCTGGCTTTCAAGATGGTAGAAGGGGGCCAAGAGCTAAGAAATGCAGGCGGCTTCTAGAATCTGAGAACAGCCCTCAGCCAACAGCCAGCAAGGAAACAGGACCTCAGTCCTACACCGTATGGAACTGCAGTGGCCAACTCAAGTAAGCTGGGAGGTGGATTTTTCCCAGTGCCTCCTGGTAAGAGCCCAGCCACTCAACACCTTGATATTGGCTTTGTGAAACCAGGAGCAGAGAAACTGGCCCAGCCCAGCACCAACTTCTGACTTACCAAACTGGTGAGATTATAAATGGGGGTTGTTTTAAGTTTGTGGTGACTTAAAGCTGTAATAGGAAACCAGTACGCTCCCATTTTGCTGGTGAGGTCAGAAAGCTTCAGGAACTTGCTCAAGGACCACAGCCAGCAAGTGCAGAGTGAGGATTTGAGCTCCGCTCGTCCAGTTCTGGAGCCTGTGCTGGCACCCACACCCTCCCATGTCTGCCCCAGTTTATAAGATGTTCCCATAGACCCATGGTTAACATCACATTAGGCATCCAAATTCTGAAGAAGCTAACAGATTTGCCCAGTGCAACTACACAGTTTTATCCAGGGAAATAGGAACGATTTGATGTGGTTTAGACCAATACATATTTTTTTCCTGCTTTTTTCAAACAACCTACTAACTGTCCATCTGTCCATGCATCCTTCCATGTGTGGAGCCCATAGAGCAGCAGACTACGCTAACTGCGGAGCCAACTTTGTTACCCCCTCCTGCTGCCCTCTCCCAAGTGAGGATTTAAAGTCTTCTAGTGGAGAAAAAAACAATGCAATAAAACTGCCAAGGAGCAGCTAAGAATGCAGTTGGGTGACAGTGGCTGAGTGACGACAGTGAAGAGACTCAAGCCCCCTAAACTGAGCCTGCCTGGACAACGGTCTGGACCAGGTGACCGTCACAGAAGCAGCTGAGCCGACCGAACAGCACTGCTGTCAAGGAGCGGGGTCACGCTGTCGGGTCCCAAGCCTGCAGGCACAAGGAGGGAAGGCTGGTAGACTCTAACTGGCTGGCAACTTCCTGCTTTGGGTTCCTTTGTTTAATCAGACAGTGAGCTCTGCCCCAGTCGGGAACGCGGCAGAGACCATCCAGTGGGTTCCAGCCCATCCTGCTCGCCTTTTCAACTGGCTCTCATCTGATGCCTGGGCCCTGGTTTCTGCTCAGACCTAGAGGACCAAGCTAACAGAAAACTCTCAAATCCAACTATAAGAGTCTCCCAAGAGAGGCCCTTTAACTACATTTCTTTGAAGCAAGGGAGAATTTTTAAAAGTCAAACAAGTAAGACAGTATCTTACTGGTTACTTCTCTATTCTGTATCTTCTCAAGCATTTTACTCTAAAAGCCCAGTTCGCACGTGTTTTAAATGCACAGCCCATTAAAAATGAGATCATTAGAGACGGGTCTGGGGCGAGCAGGCCGGAGCAGGCGGCGGCCGTGCAGAGACCCAGGAAACCGAACACATGAGAGACCAAACCAGGGCCTCCAGCCCCTCCTCTCCCTACAGAGGTTTTAAATAGAAGAGCTGCTTTTGTTTCTTTTCCTAGGGGAATTGTCATTTGCAGGAAGTTGTAACCGTCTGGCATGGTTCCCAGCCTCACCACACCCAAACAAACAGCTTCATAAAGCTCGTGACTAGGGCAGGGCTGGCTCCTTCACGTGCATGTAGAGGACAGTTTTGGAAGCAGGGCTGACACCAGCGCTGAGAGATGAGACACTCGGCTCGGGCACCAGCGTTGGGCTTTCACAGCGCCCAGCTTGGTCCACAGCAGGTGGAGAGAGGTCTGAGTGCTCCAGGTCTAGAGGCCTCCCCTCCCAGGGCCGCCTGTGCCGAACCTCACAGCATGCTGTTAAAGTGAAGGATGACACGTTCCATCTTAGCTCAGTCCACCCATATTTTTTCTAATAAATGTGCATATATGGGCAGACATTTTCAGTGAGAGTCCCTGGTATTTATGTGAGTTGAAATGTACTTCAGAAACTTTCCAGCCCTGCTGTTCTTTCAGAATTATTTCAGAGTCCTTATCACAGTCAATGCCTCCTCCCCCAAGAGAAAGAGACAAATGTTAAAACAGTTCCAAATTATATGGTTCTGGGCTCTATTTTTGTTGTGAGCCTGGAGGTCCTAGACTGTGGTCGTTTATGCTGTCAGCAGCCACATCTGATTAGACCCAGCCTGTCCAGTCAGAGTGAAGAAATGCATTTTCAAGCCCCGGGGCACATGTTTCTTGGGCATGACGTGTCAAACACACAGCCCTGCTCTGGCAAGAAGCTAGAGCCAGAGCCCTTGGCTGTAGGGATCAGGGAAGGTGCTAAGAATCCTTCACAGCAGGGGAGTGACCAGTGCAAGCTGAAGGTGAAGGACTCCATTTCTCCTGCAGCGTAATGAGGGCTCTCTCCTGAAGGCTGCCTACCGCACAGAGATGAAGTTTACAGGCTTTCGAAAAAGGCCTTTCAGTTGGAGGAGGGGTGATCTCTTCTAGCACTAACGGGTTTGATAAACCAGTTCCTGAAGAAATTGGGGTTCTGATGCTGCCCCCTCCACTGACAGCCAGTGCCCTCCAAGCATTAACTCCCCAGCATTCTACAGCCCTGCACCCAGGGGGCCCCAGGGTCAGTGGGACCCCCCCACAATCCTCCCTCCCTAGAGAGGGCGCTGGGAGGCACTTGGGGCCCCCAGGGCAGCAGTGGTTCCGTGTCTTCCATCTGCCTTTTGGCCTGCTAACCTTAAGGCTGGCCCTGTGTGCCGTGCCCCTGACCTCCGCAGTGGCCACTGGGGAATGGAGTCTGGAAAAAATCCCGCTCTCTCCAGGACCTGCTTGAATACCCTGGGGAGAATGGGAACGCGGGACATACATGTATGTTGCGTGTGTGTGTGTGTGTGTGTGTGTGTGTGCGCGCGCTCGCGCGCGTGCGCACCCACAGCTATAGAATATTCTCATGGTTTCTGTGGTGGGGTGGGGAAGGGGGGAAGGGCAATGGTGGCATTCTGTACAGTCCTGGAAGTGAGTAAGAATTAAAAGTCCAGTTTGATCTTATTTTGTCTTCAAAGGATTTAGTGGGGTGGGGAGTAGAGAAGCAAATCCTAAAAACGTGAGACGAGGTTTGGGAAGGAGGGAGCTGGGGAAGCGTGTGGGCAGGAAGCGGAGGGCTGGAAAGCCACTGGGAACCCTGCAGTCCGAAATCTGTCCTGGGTTTGGGGAAGGGAATTGGAGGGGGTGGGGGGTGAGTGGCAGTGAGAGAAGACAGAAATCTGCCAACATGAGATCAGGAATGAGCTGTCAGTATGTGGAGTAGCGAAGAGCAAGACTGGGGGTGTGGGGCAGACACGGAGGCAGAAGCCTGACAGGAGCTGCCCCAGGGGAAGGACGCGGAGAAAGGTCAGGCACTGGCTTTGACTCCAGGGTCACTGCCAACCTCCCCACCCTGATTACACAGCAGGAATCAGCCTTAACGCAATGTCCACCAAGCCTGAGACAGAGCTTCTGGGATCCAACTGTCACCCACATGTTTGAGCTGACGCTGCAAAAATGGAGTAACTGGGGAAGGGTACCAGGTAGTTATTCAGATCGTACTATAATTTGGAAATTATTTTGAAATCAGTCAACCATCTATCTATAATATGGAGAATATGGGGAAAACTGCTCTGAAAAGGCAACGACGCAACATCTGATAAAGGAATATATTCTGTGGATCAGAGCATGGGTTCTAGAAGATTGCCTTGACCACATTCCATAGCTACCACTCTAGGATTCAGTTTCCTCATCTGGCAAGTGTAAAGGGATAACAGCTATTCCCACTCATGGGACTGTTGTGAGATGAAACCACACACGCAAAGTTCTCCACACTACACTTACATATGAGAAAGGCTGGGATGGGAATTTCCTGGCTGTCCAATGGTTAGGACTCCGAGCTTTCACTGCCAAAGGCCCGGGTTCAATCCCTGGTCGGGGAACTAAGATCCTGCAAGCTGTGGGGTGCAGCAAAAAAAAAAAGAAAAGAAAAAGGCTGGGCAAGCATAGCCTACTATCATGGTTGGACAACAACCGTATGCCACTTGTTAAAAAGTAAGTGGTGGGCTTCCCTGGTGGCGCAGTGTTTGAGAGTCTGCCTGCCGATGCAGGGGACACGGGTTCGTGCCCCGGTCCGGGAAGATCCCACATGCCGCGGAGCGGCTGGGCCCGTGAGCCATGGCCGCTGAGCCTGCACGTCCGGAGCCTGTGCTCCGCAACGGGAGAGGCCACAACAGTGAGGCCTGCGTACCGCAAAAAAAAAAAAAAAAAAAAAAGTAAGTGGTGAGGCCTTGACCGAGGAGGGTGCTGCAGTGGCTACGGAGTCACGCTTGAGGATCTGGGTGATCCCTGTTCTGTCACAACCAGAGGAAACCAGGAGCTCTGGAAACCTCTGAGCCTCGGTTTTCTTTTCTGTCCAAGGAGAATGAACGCAGCACCTACATCACAGGGCTGTTGTGGGCCTCAAAGAGCTAAGGTGTGGGAAGTGCAGGCTGTTACTCACTCAACATGCACTGATCGAGTGCCCGCTGTATGCCAGGTTCGAGGTGAGGATGCCGGGGTGAGTGACAGATGGATCCCAGAGACCCTGTCTCAGGCACAGGCAGGTCTCCGAGACCCACATCTCGAGGTCCCGGCCACATGGAGCTTACATTCTGGTGGGGAGGCAGGCGACTGAGAAGTGAACACAGAGCATTTCAGAGAATGCCCGAGCATCACAGGGACAGTTCAGAGGGACGCAGAAGTGTAGAGGAGTGTAGTGGCTACCTGACACAGGGTTCAGGGAAGGCCACTCTGAGGAGGTACTTGAGCTGAGACCCGAATGATGAGAGGGGTGGCCAGGGGAACCCTGGGGAGGCACAGTGCAGGCAGAGAAAATGGTAGGAGCAAAGGCCCCGGGGCCCTCGATGAACAGTCTTCACACAGGCGCGTTACTCCCTGGACGAACCAATGTCCAAGCACCCTGGGAACGCGTGCTTTCAGGGCAAGCGGCAGGGATGGGGGCGGCAGGGGCACCTACCTCGTCCTTGGCCAGGGTTTTCAGATGCTCCAGGATCTGAGCCATCACCGTCTCGCACAGCTTGTTGTTCTCAGCCAGAAACTTGGAGTCTCCCCCGTAGAGGCTGTCATTGGAGTCAACTGATGGAAGAAACCAGAGCAGTGAGACATTCCCAAGCCCAAGGCCAGGGAGAGGCAGCCGTGGTGTCAGCGGGTGGCAGGAAATCACGGCAGGGCAAATGGAAATGGCCAGAGTTTGCCATGGGCTTGGGCCCTTGGGAATCATGGAGAAAACACCTGGCCTTCCAGACAGTCTAAGCCAGAGAGCTCAGACTCTGAAGTCTGTCCCCTCCGGCCCAGGCATGGAGGGGGACAGCAAGCATCACAGTGGCCATCAGAATGGCTGTCAATACTGAGCACCGGGGTGCCAGGCGCTGGGCTCAGCGCTTCACAGGTGTTACTGTGGAGTCCTCAAAACTGCATGTGCAAGAGATGACAGATGGGGACACGGAGGCTCCGAGCCTGTCCCAGCCAGGATCCCAAACTGGGAGGCTCCCGTCAAAGCCTACGCAGTTAAGCACCGCCCCCAGCCCCCTGCCCTGTCACTCCACCTCCAAACTTCTGCAGATCGAACAGAAGGTTCTCTATGTCTTCTCGCAAACCTGAATCCTTTCACTAAAGTCCCCTCTCTCCTTGGGCATCTCCTGTGACAGCCGCTGTCTAGAGAAAGAGCAGCTGCAAGAACAGCCTGGGTTTGACCTCCCCCCTCCCTCCTTCCTATCGACCTTCGCACAAAGCATGACCTCTGGGTAAGGAAGCAGAGGGACTCTACAGGGTGCGGTTTTGCGCTTGGTTTTTTTTCACGTAATGATTCCTGGAGTTATTTCCATATCAGCATATATGGATGTGCTGCTTTGCCTGTACTAGCTGAGCAGTAGTCCATTGTGTGATGGACCAGAATTTTTTTGGTTGGTCCCTCCTGCGGACACTTCAGCGGTTCTCTTTCTTTTCTTTTTTTTGGGGGGGGAGCGGTGAGGGGTCAGGGCCAGGCTGCTGCAAAGTCTGTAAGGGAACCACCACCTCTGCCTTGCAGAGTCGATTCTTTCCCCCCATGCCTTTTCTCGCCAGATCCTTTTTTAACTGCTTTCACCCCAACTCCCAAATGCCGACTTGTAGGTACGTGGCTGAGCAGTTATTTCCGGTGTGAATGAGCGGCGCTCAGCTCAGTGCAAAACCATTGGAGCAGCGCTAAGTGGTCAAGGAGAGGAAAAGTGCAGTGGCAGCTCTTAGATGTTTCTGATCTGGTGGAGGCCTAAAATTTGGGCCACTGTCCCAGGTGCAGTGACATCTGATGAGGCAGAGGCCGTGCAGGTGCCTTTGGGGGGCACGGCTGGGCTTATACAGCCATGTACACACAGTGCTAACCCAGTTCATGGTTTAGAGACGTCAATAAACCGGTTCAGCTTAGCTCATCTGGGGGAATGCGGTTTGCTGTGCTCTTCTCGGCCCAGCTCCTCACCACCCCTAGGATCCTGTCTCTTAGGTATATACAATCAAAAGGGATGATACATACGGGATCACAGTAAAGCCCATGAAGTTGTGTGATGCAAACAAAAGGTGACACCACAAGCGAGGGACACGGGGCACCCGTTTAGCTGGCAGATGGGTGAGGCTGAGAGCCAGAGCCACCATGGATAGCCCCATTATGGTCAAAGTCACCAGCCGTCTGTCAGGGCCTGCACAGAACTATTCCCTGGACTGCTGGCAACGAGCTACAGAACCAGGGGATCACGTTAAACAGGCATTGGCCATGAAGACAAGAAAAGCCAAGCTACAATGTGCAGGGATGGCTTCTGAGCTTTTAAGAAAGAGACCCCTCTTAGGGTCACTTATAGGAAAATTGGCAAATACATCAATGTACCAGAAATACATCTAAATGGCCTATAATTTTAGGGGAAAAAAAGTTCAATTTCACTAATGATCAAAGAACAGAAAACTAAAGCCACAGAAGAACTTTTAGTAAAACATCACCTATCAGATTAACAAAGGTGAGAAAGAATACCAGGTTTTGATGTAGGCCTGGGCAAACTGCTGGTGGGAGTACCATAGTTTGGAAATCAGTAAGAAAAGCCTTAAGAAATGTCCAGTACCACTTCACACCCATTAGGATGGCTGTTATTTAAAAACAACAACAAAGAGGAAAATAAGAAGTATTGATGAAGATGTGGAGAAACTGGAAGCCTCGTGCATCGCTGGTGGGGATATAAAATGGTGCAGCTGCTGTGGGAAAGCGACTCCAGGATCCAGCAACTCCAATGCTCAAAGGACTTGAAAGCAGAGGCTCAAACAGATACACGTACATGAATGTTCATAGCAGCATTATTCACAAGAGCCGAAAGGTGGAAACAACCCAAGTATCCACTGACAGATCAATAGATAAGCAGAATGTGGTTTAGTGGTTTATCTAAACAGTGGCACGTTATTGAATCACAAAAAGGAATGAAATTCTATTACATGTTACAACATGGATGAACCTTGAAAGCATTATGATAAGAGAAATGTGCCAGACACAAAAGGACAACTAGGGCTTCCCTGGTGGCACAGTGGTTAAGAATCCGCCTGCCAATGCAGGGGACACGGGTTCGATCCCTGGTCCAGGAAGATCCCACATGCCGTGGAGCAACAAAGCCCGTGCGCCACAAATACTGAGCCTGTGCTCTAGAGTCCGCGAGCCACAACTACTGAGCCCGCACGCCTAGAGCCCGCGCTCCACAACAAGAGAAGCCACCGCAATGAGAAGCCCGAGCACCGCAACGAAGAGTAGCCCCCACTCGCTGCAACTAGAGAAAGCCCGCGTGCAGCAACGAAGACCCAACACAGCCAAAAATAAATAATAAAAAAAAGGACAACTATTGTATGACTCCACTTATATGAGGTACCTAGAAGACGCAAATTCATAAAGACAGAAAGTAAAATAGAGGTCACCAGAGGCTGGGGGGAGCGGGGAAGGGGGAAGTTATTGTTCATTGGGTACAGAGTTTGTTGGGGAGGATGAAAAAATTTTGGAAATGGATAAAGGTGATGGTTGCACAACACTGCAACTATACTTGATAAAACTGAATTAAAAATAGTTAAAATGGTAAACTTTATATGTATTTTATCACTTTGTACATTTTACTCCAAAAAAAAAAGTCTTAGTACAGAAAAAGGTCAGATCTTTGACTTGGGAAAACCCACTCCAAGGGATTTATCCTAAGAAAATCATCCCCCCAGTTGCACAAAGATGCATATATGTGATATTGTTTCATCATAGAGGACAATGTTCATTGTATGTTCAATGTGTGTTCACTATAAATGTTGTGTATAATGGTGAGAGGAGAAGCAATGGAAATATCTACCAAGAGTTTTGATTAAATGCTCTGTGGCATTAGCATTAAATACAATACTATGAAGACAATAAAAGTATATGATCTATAGTTGTTACCTACCATGTACTACACTATACTATACTATTGCTACAATATACTATTACTGAAAGATATTTATAATATACTGTTAGTAAAGTGACAAACCAGTATACCTATATACCACACACAGACATATATAGCCATATATTTCCTAATTTATAACTTCCTAAGAAACAATTTTTTCAATTAAAAAATTATATTTTATTACTTTATATATTTCCTGTAATCTGTCTTGAATCTTTTGGGGAATGGTACAGGTATAAGCATATAGTAATTAACTGATTGACAAAATAATTTCAGGGATGCTTCATGTACATTTCTAGCTGCTATTTCAAGAATAACTCCTGGGCTTCCCTGGTGGCACAGTGGTTGAGAGTCTGCCTGCCGATGCAGGGGACACGGGTTCGTGCCCTGGTCCGGGAAGATCCCACATGCTGCAGAGCGGCTGGGCCCGTGAGCCATGGCCGCTGAGCCTGCGCGTCCGGAGCCTGTGCTCCGCAACGGGAGAGGCCGCAACAGTGAGAGGCCCACATACCAAAAGAAAAATAGAATAACTCCTTCTTCTACTTCAATAAAATTGTACATAATATTCTTTTAAAATTCTTACATTTATATTTAACTCCCAATTAGGCATTTGGGAAAAGTATGAAGGAGGAAGAATGACACTATGAAATGTATTTTTTAATGAGCCATTCTTTGCTTATTTTTTTCCAAATAAATTACTACTGAGTTTCTAAGTGGGAAAAAAAAAAAAAGAATAACTCCTTCTTCTTTTATCCCCAGCTTTTTACTTAAACAAATGTCAAGGCTGTAGAACAGTGGGAATAACTACAGTGAAGCGCTGCCCCTCTCTCACCCAGCATCACCAGCTGATGCCGTTTTGCCACTTCCGTGAAGCTCTCTCACTTGCTCTCTCCACACACTCACGTACACACATCATTTTTTTTTGTCTAAACCATTTGTAAGCAGGTTGCAGACATACTGCCTGAGAACGAGGAGAACAGCTGGTCTCCTTGCTCCCCAGCTTCTCTGTCCGCCTGAAACCTCTACTCCGGTTCTGAACTGTCCCTTTGTGGGGAATATTCTGGGAGTGCTCTCCTGGGTCGGCTGCTGGCTTCGTAGTTGTTCCTAGGACACAGGTTGGTAGTGAATTGCCCTGGGCTGCAGGCATCCGTCCCAGGATTTCTGAGACAGCTCTGGCTCTGGCTGCTGTGTTTCAACTGCCGTCCATGACGTGGAAGACAGCAGTTATTCTTGTAAGAAGAGAAAGAATTTGATTCAGCCATTCGCCACCATCTGATTTTGAAGGCTGGCAAAATGCAGCTAGTAAAGGAATTTCTCGCACCTGCTGCCGAGGACGCGGCTAGTTCCTGGCATAAATTCCCAGTCTTACTCCGAGATGGAGTAACCTGCTCTCCTTCGGATTAGCCCAGCAGCAGGGGAGAAGTGAGAAGGTCTAGGACCACCTGTGGTCAACCACCCAAGCTGCAGGCATCCTGCCCAGAGGGGCCAGAGGCGTGTTGAGAGCAGCCCACTCACACACGCAGAGCGCGGACTAGGTGAGGACCTGCTCTGCGCCAGGTTCCAGGACCCGGAGACCCGGTGGGTGGGGAACGGGCTGACGTGGTCCTGCCCTCACAGAGCACACAGTCCACAGGAGGTGCAGACGAGCAAACGGGCAATCACAACCGCATGGGCTGCATGGCAGGAGAGGGTGGCCTGGGGGTCCCAGGATCCTAAAATCTAGGCTTGGGATGGAATTATAGAATCAGTGAGATCCAGGCTGAACCCTGAAGGTGGAAAATTCACAGAGAAAGTAAAAAACGGGGTCAGAAGTGGGGAAAAGTGTTTCCATGCTAACACTCGGTGGTGACAGCGGGGGAGAGAAGCGCGAAGTTGACAATCAGAAGTAATTTGGCCTGGCCAGAGTGTAAGGCAGGCCTGAGAGTCCAGACTGGCGCTCACAACGGGGAGAAATGAGATCCCTGGCAAATGGCTACTAAAAATAGCCCAGGATCTCTGCATCTGTCTGGCCCTGGGGTCACAACCCCAAATGCTTCAAGGGCCTGGCAGGTGACACGGAGGAGTGAAGGGGCTGTGCCGACTTCCCACGGGCCCCTGAGCTGTACTCTTCCAACTAGACATCTGCGTGTTAAATAAATAGACATTCAGTGTCAGAAGTGTCCTGCCCTTCCACAGCAAGCACACTCTCTCGCACGCTCGCATGACAGCACTGGAGTTACGGCTCCAGGTCATTTCAGAACATTGTCTTCTTATTCATCTGGAAAGAAAACAGCCAAGGCATCCTTCGTAAATGCAAAGAAAAAAGCTGACCCCAGTTTTCCAAAAGTTCGAACCTTTGCCAGCGCTGTCTAAAGAGCGGCCTCGACTAAGAAGGAGGTGGGAAAGTGGAGCCCCCACCCCTGCAAAGCCTCCCGGGGCCCCAGGACTCTCTGCTACGAAGACAACTGTCAGGTCACAGTTGTGCACCCAGAGTAAACAGCTGGGCCGAGAAGGCAGCAAAGAAAACCCGCCGTTCTGTTTTCATCTCTAAAAGCTAGAGAACTAGACTCCACCTGTCAAACACAGCCACGCTCCCTGTGCTGGCGCTCTGGCTCCTACAGTCCGCCCTGCTGTGCTGTGTAGACAGGGGATTCAGTGAGTCTGTTTAAGGAAGGGAAGAGCGAGGAGAGGGCTTGCCCCTCTCATAGGGCCCAGGTTTCCAGACCCACTTCCGCGGCAGCATCTGGTCCTCAAAAGTTTCTCTGTTGTTCTGAGCCCTCCGCGTGCCCTTCACAAGAGAGGAAATAAAAATGCCAACAGATACGGGAAAAGCTCACCCTCATTAGCCATCAGAGAAATGCAAATTACACTCATCAGAAGAGACAAAATGAACAAGACTGACCATAACAAGGGAACAAATGGAAATCTCATTCGTGCCTGGTGGGAGTGTAAACTGGTATAACCATTTTGGAGAACTGTGAGACAGTACCTACCAGAGCTGAACATAAGCACATCCCACCAGGCAGCATTTCCACCCTGGGCATATACCCGACAGACATGAACCCCAAGAGTTATATATTCAGGAATGTTCACAGCAGCACTCCTCACAGCAGCTCAGAACTGCATCCACAGGGGAATGAAGAAATTCTGGTATATTCATACGATGGAATACCATGCAGCAATGCAAAAGGATGAACAACAGCTACACACAACACGGAAGAATCTCACAGACGTAACACTGAGTGAAAGAAGCCAGACGCCAAAGAACGCTTGCTAAATGAGTCCATTTACGGAAAAGTCAAAAATTGGCAAACTAATCTGTAACGTTAGAAGTCAGGAGAGCAGTGTACCTTTGCAGAGGACGGTGGTGGTGCTGAGTGGACGGGGGCATACAGGGGACTTCTGGGAGCTAGTAATGTTTGATTCCTCTGTCTCGGTGCTAGTTACTGGGTGTGTTCAGCCTGTGATGACCTGCTGAGCCTTATGATTTATTGTATGCATGTACTATGATATACTTTAATCAAAATACTGTTACTTTGTAATTAAGGAGGCAGCATAACGCGTGTACCACAGTGAATTCCACTCCGAGCACTAACTGGCCTTGAGCTTGGTAAAACCATTTGTCTTTCGGTGTCTCCCCTTGCTTGTGTGTAAAATGGGGACACATATGCCCGTCCTCCTCATAATGCTGTCAGGATTAAAGGAGAAAGAGGCCCATGGAGTCTGGTGCCGTACCTGGCACACAGTAGGAGCTCAGATCGTGGGAGTTATCATCATTGACATTAACCAACCTCCCCAAGTTACATCTTTACGTAACCTCAGCCCCCAAATCCCAGCCAGAGGAAGCCTCTGAGAGTCATAACAGGAGGCCATCCTTAGCACTGCAAATTTGTTCCCTAAAATATCCAAGTGTAGAGACAGTTGCTTAAACCCTGAAGTATTCATTTATTGGCCAAACTGCTTTTAACAATAGGGCCATTTGTTTGGAAACCAAAAATCGGAACTGAGGCTCTGACAAGCAGAAAGATGCTTAGGCTCACTGGACAGAGGTCTGGAATTGGGACTGTCCCATGTTGTGTCAAGGACATGAGGAGGCTGCTCCCGAACCTGTAGGAGCAAGTTCAAGACGGCTGGTTGCATGTTGGGGAGCAAGGCCATCTCCTTCTTCCAAGCACCTGATCTAAGGGTCCAGGTCAGGACCCACATGAAACTGGTAAGGAACAGGCCTGGGATGAAGGTCATGCATGTGCCTATGTAGTCCCCGTTCTAGGTTATTCTGTGGCACACCCAAGACATCACTGATCCAAGAGAGTGCTTCTCTGAACTCGTCTGTTTGCCGAAATGACCTTGGATGCTTGTTAAAGATACAAATTCTCAGGCCTCTTCCTGGGGATTCTAATTTAGAAGAGACACATGGGGCCCAGGAACCTGTATTCTTAAGAGCTCCCCAGGTAATTCTTACACTGGGCAAATTTATCAAGACCCTGGACTAGAAGTTCATGGTAGGTAAAACACAAGGGGATTAAATAAAAGAGAAAATGAAAACCCTGCACTTGCTGCTCAGAAGTTCAAACACAGCGCAGTCTGGTGGAGGGACCCAGCTACCTTTGTCTACGTGGTAGAGATAGGTCTCCTGGCTCATGGCGGACAGCAGGTGCAGGACACAGGTATAGATGCGGATTTTCTCATCACTGTTGTCCTCCCAGGTGTAGTCCTGGATCACGTTGAGCAGCTCTCGAACAAGAAACAGAACCCCGTGTTCCGGATGATCCTAGTGGAGGACCAAAAAAAGGAAAATAAACCTAGATGTGAAGCAGGAGGAAAAAAAAATCAAGACAGAAACCCAGGTCCCTCCCTTTAGCAGCTGTAGAGAAATTAAAGTGCCAGCTATGGTTAAACAATAGAGAGAAAAGTGACACAACGTCGTTAACTCCACTAAACAACACACTCCAGTCTGGGGAGACAAGCTTTGAGAGCTCTGGGTCTGAGGAAAGAAAGCAAAATTACCTGTCAGTTTAATGGGCTGTTTCCGAAATTACAGCCTTGCTCTTATGTCCATAACAGTAAAAAGCCCTGTTCTTCCAACTACAAAAGCTAGATTGCAGGTCTCGTTGCAGACAGTGCAGCAGAAGCCACCTTCCTCGGGTAAACCCCCAAATGATCACTGTCACCACCAAAGGCACCGACTTTAAACACATTCTCACTCTTTAGGGCGTTCAACAACATTAACAGCTAAATTAAGGATCCTCTTTTGGGAGAGGAAAAACCCAACAGTCAGTCACAGAGCTTATAACAGTGTTTCTCAGATGCTAAACTGAACCAGTGCTGGGATGCAAAAAAGTCAGCAGCTTCAATTCAGTTCCAAAAAGGATATGCAGGGCTTCCCTGGTGGCGCAGTGGTTGAGAGTCTGCCTGCCGATGCAGGGGACACGGGTTCGTGCCCCGGTCCGGGAAGATCCCACATGCCGCGGAGCGGCTGGGCCCGTGAGCCGTGGCCGCTGAGCCTGCGCGTCCGAAGCCTGTGCTCCGCGACGGGAGAGGCCACAACAGTGAGAGGCCCACGTACCGCAAAAAAAAAAAAAAAAAAAAAAAAAAAGGACTATGCAATGCAGTGGCTCCCCTGCTGAATGCTCTCCAAAGACCCCTCCCCACCCCCAGCTCCTGCTGCCATCGCCCTGCTGACCCGGCTGGTCCATCTTGCCCCTCACTCAGTCCACCGCCACCTTTACGGCTCCTGGGACCAGCTGGACCGCTCAGGGTCCTGGCAGGACACAGAGGACACGCTCACAAGGGTTAAACGAGGATGGGTTAATGAAAGATTATCAGAATGAAGAGAAGTAGCGAGAAGGCACCCAGGGCCTGGCAACAGAGGGAAACTGTTACCATCCTCGGGCTGAAAGCACGCGGTGGGGAGCGAGTTTTTGCAGTGGGAGGAGGCCACCCAGCAGCAGCTGCAGCCCTGGATGGAAGAACAAAGCCATCGCCAAACACGGCCCAGTGAGAGTTGGGGGATAAATACCCCAGCCTCGCTCTCCTCCTGCCCTGCAGTCCATGTCACTACTCGCGCTGGCTGAACCAGCTGGAAGCCAGAAGGAAGGAAGCCCCGGTGACGCGATCCCCAGAGGCCTGTCTCCCACACAGACCGGACTGAAGGGCACAGGGTGCTCTGCAGGGCAGCTCATATGCCAAGGGGGTCTGGCCTCCCAGCCCTGCTGTTCCCGACTGGAATATTCACCTGTGAGACTTGGCTGCACTGGCTCCTTGACAGCCTCCAGATCTCATCTTACATGTTAGCTCCTGCCCTGATCGGCAATCCAGAGCCCCTACCCGTCTCTCTTCATCTCTCTTCATGTCAAGTCATCCATCTCATTTTTTCAGAGCAGTGCTCAGCATCTGAAGTGATCTTATTTATTCCTAACTACCCAAACATACCTCTTGGTTCATCTTTTTTTTCATCCTAGCCTATAACCTCCAGGACGGCAGGTACTTTATCTGCTGTTTGCCAGTAATACACTGCCAGGACTGCCCAGGACTGCAAATGGTGCCCCATCCCTGTCTCTGCTTCCTGGGACAGTGCTGGGCACAGAGCAGGCACTTGGTAGGTAAATAATGTTGAATGGATAACATTCTTCAAGCACCTTCTACGTGCCAGGCACTGAGGTGGCTACAAAAACAACAGCTAACTTTTATGGTAGCTATTGTAGCTACCATAGGTTTTCTACGTTCCGGGAAGATACTTTTATGACTTCCTCTCCCCCCCATTTCACAGATGGGAAATGAGCGACACTGCTGGTGCATGGGGGAACCAGGATTTGAGCCCCGGGAGTCTGGCTCCAGAGTGGACATTCCTAGCTGCTAATACTCTATTTATACTGCCTCTCTACAGATGAATTAGGGACGAACTAGACTTTATGGAGCTGGCCGGTTGGGGGAAGGCATACACGTAGTCGGCTGTCTTGAATTCAGGCATGGAGTAGAAGTGTGATAACTGAGGGGGGCGGGAGTTAACAGCTACGTAATCCAATGTGTGGATACACAGCAGTAATACTTCCAATGGGCAAGAACGAGGGCGGAGGAGAGAGAGATGATTTGTACAGCTGCTAACATCTACAGGAATTGCTGTTACGGTATCGGCACAAAAGAAGACACACGATACTCCAAAATCTGAGTACCTCAAACTATATGCAGCAAAATTGCCCGTGCCATGGTCCGCCTTCCATTGCCAGCGTCAGTCTCAGATGGCAGCTCACTACTGCCTTGCTTTGCTAACAGCTGTTTCTAACTAGGCTATTTCGTTCTGCTATGTGGATGTTCAAAATATATTCTATTTCAGGATCTGCCCTGGAAAGAGACGACACTCTGAATGTTCCAGTAACTTAATTTCAATACAAATTGCCGTAACTATTGTGAGAGAGCATTCAACACACCTGCAAAAAGGTGGAAGAAGGGGTCACGGAGACGTGAAGGTTTGTAGCCAGCCATTTCTGCTAGCTTTAAACCGAAGAGACGAAGAGATTATTTCCAACCTTCTCTACAAGGAAAACATTTTCCACATGATAGCCACGCTTCAGTGGTTGTAACATTTTCAAAAGAAATTGTACCAGTGCCAGCAACTAAAGAAAGGCGAACACAGATTTTTTTTTAAAGAAGAAAAAGAGATCCCGATTCAGTTGGCAATCCGAAGGGGAAAAGGTTTCCCCTGGGGTCTCTGCCAAGGCTGCCCGGCAGCAAACAAATGCTCAGGAGGCGGCTCCCAAGGGGCGCCTGGGAGGGACTCAAACCGCTCGCGCTCTCTCTCTCTGCTGCACGGAAAGGGGGCCTGCGTTCAACCACTCAGAATATCCCTCTGGCTCCTTGGTCTGTGGGAATCCTTCTATTAAATGTGACTGATTGAGGGAAGGAATACCCTGAAAACGACTGACTCCCCAGGAGACCTGAGAGGCAGCAAAGACAGCGCCGAGTACACACATCCTGGCTTTGAATTCTGTCTTGGCCACTTACTAGCTGGTTACCCTGGGTGAGTCACCTCACCTCTCTGTGCCAGGGTCTGCTTCTGTGAGATGAGGATAATAACAGGTTTGTTTGCAGTGAGTATTTGTGAACTGCTGGCTGGCTCACTGTAAAAGGTATGTAAGTGTGTTAAATAAATATTCAAGTCCTTTAGAAAAGGAGCCAGAACACAAGGGGACTGGGAGGAAGGGCAGGAAAGGAAAGAGGGGCACTGGGAGGGCGTGGCAGGCAGGAGACAGATCACCGTGGAGATGCGAGGCCCTTGGTGAGTCTGCAGAGCTCCCCGGCCTTGCTGCAGCCAGCCCCTGCCCATCTTGCCAGCTCGAGACCCTGGTGTCCCTCTAGCCTCTCACCACCTCGCTCGTCACTGCGGCTCTCTTCCAGTCCCTCCAGTGCTGCTGGGTGACGCTTCCCACCTCAAGGCCTTACCCACACTGCTCCCTCTGCCCGGAACACCCTCCCCTCCCCGCCCCCCGCACTTAGGGACCTACTAGTCTTCCTCTGGATCTCGGCTCAGGTAACACATTCTCAGGGAACTTCCCTGACCCACTTCCCTTCAAATCTGAGGCTCTCAGAGGTCCCTGTAGTTCTTTATGACACTTTATACAACTGTAGTTAAGTATTTATTTGCTTATTAGCATCTGTCGCCTTGAGTGGGAGCACACATTTCTCATGTTCACTCTTCCATTCCCAGATCAACAAATATTTGCGGGGTGGACGGAATGAATGAATCTTAGCATCTGGATACCATGTTATGCTGACGGCTGGACTTTTTCTCAAAGATAAGACAGAGAAAAGACATTTCCCTGCTGTGTCCTGGTGATCAGTGCCAGAAAACTGATGGGAAACATTTCCATTGCCTACAGATTTCAACTGAATCAAAATTAGGCGTCTGAAGTGGTAACACTGAACTTGTTCAATTAATTCTACTTTGCTTATCCTACCGAATGTTGTCAAAAGAAATGCATTAGTTCAGTAACATGGAGAAGACTGTTCTGCAATCTACCAGGAGTCTGACTGCTACTAACGCCAAAGAAGAATGCTTCAAAATGCTCCAAAGGTGGTACTGCTTGCCGAGGAGAGAGGGCTGTCCTGGGGGAATGTTTACTTCTGCATTTATAAGTATGAATAGAGTGGCCACGTATTTTATTTGGTCTAAAATGGCTTCAATTTTTTTCTAAACAAATAAAATGAATCAAAGCTGTCCAAACCCATTCTTTAAAAGTCTTGTGCTCTGGGGGTGGGAATGCAAAATGGTGCAGCCACTATAGAAAACTGTATGCAGGTACCTCAAAGAATTAAAAATGGAACTACTATATGATCCAGCAATCCCTCCTCTGGGTATTTATCCAGAATAATTGAAATCAGGATCTCACAGAGATACTAGTGCTCTCACGTTCACTGTAGCACTATCACAACAGCCAAGATATGGAAACAACCTAAATGTTCATTGACAGATAAATGGATAAATAAAATGTGGTACACATATAATGGAATACTATTCAGCCTTAAAAAAAAAAGAAAGGAAATGCTATCATAACCTTGGATGAACATTGAGGATATTATGCTGAGTGAAATATGGCAGTCACAAAAAGACAAATACTGTATGATTCCACTTATGTAAGGCATCTAGAATAGTCATGTTCATAGAATCAAAGCGTGGAATTCCAGGGCTGGGAGGAGGAGGAAATGGGGAGTCACTAATCAATGAGCTTAAAGTTTCAATTAAGCAAGGTGAATAAGCTGTAGGGATCTGCTGTACAATATTGTGCCTTGAGTCAACAAAGCTGTACTGTCCACTTAAAAATATGTTAAGAGGATAGATATGTTAAATGTCCTTACAACAATAAAATTAAATTTAAAAAATAGAATTAAAAAATAAAGCTGTGACATGAAAGGTAAAAATGCGAACCAGGTAGGGCTTCCCTGGTTGTGCAGTGGTTGAGAGTCCGCCTGCCGATGCAGGGGACACGGGTTCGTGCCCCGGTCCGGGAGGATCCCACATGCCGTGGAGCGGCTGGGCCCGTGAGCCATGGCTGCTGGGCCTGCACGTCCGGAGCCTGCGCTCCGCAGCGGGAAAGGCCACAGCAGTGAGAGGTCCGCGTACCGCAAAAAAAAAAAAAAAAAAAAAAAAAAAAATGCGAACCAGGTAAAGGTGGGATATGGGAGTCATCTCCTGCTAAACCTACTCACGGCGGGCGGAGCTCACGTGTGGCCCATCCTCTGGCTTCTGAGCTCGGTTAGCGCCCGGCCTTAGCCCTTCAGGCTCAACATCTCACGGCACCCCGGAGAGCCGGCCAGTAGTTACTATGCTGCATCCCACAGGAGGGACATAGGGTTGTTAAGTCTCAACAACCTTGAGCAAATAAAGCCCCCTGCAAACGTTTCAGGCAGACCATGCAGGACAGGCTCTGGGGCAGCACAGACCTCCCAGCTCTGCTGCTCAACAGCCGCGCGACCCCAGGCAAGCCTCTTGGGCTCCAGGTCTCCTCAAGTGGGAAAGGTACAATGACTCCTACCTTGCAAGGCTTGGGGGCATTTTCCTAGAGACTGAATGTTGACGAAGGGAGTTAGCACTGCACAGGGCACCTAGTAAGAAGTCACGAACTGTGGCTATTCTTCATCTCATCATCTTTAGTAAATCCTGGCAAAAGCCTGAGCACTGATACCAGGAACCAATAAAGTCTGGCAGGGGGGTTCCCCTGAATGCCTAGGGGAACGGTAGGCAACAGAAAAGGATTTAATGGACCCAGAGGCACCCGGGGACCTGGAGAGAGTGCACATGCCCCGCAGGAAGGGCAGCTGCTCTCCAGCTGAGGTCAACTGGCCAGGCGGGGAATGCGGGCCTCACATGGCTGGACCTGATTTTTCACAAGGAACTAAATTTCTGGGGTTTCCTGTGATCTACCAATTTTTATTTTTATTTATTTATTTTTTCAGTACGCGGGCCTCTCACTGTTGTGGCCTCTCCCGTTGCGGAGCAGAGGCTCCGGACGCACAGGCTCAGCGGCCACGGCTCATGGGCCCAGCCGCTCCACGGCATGTGGGATCTTCCCGGACCGGGGCACGAACCCGTGTCCCCTGCGTTGGCAGGCGGACTCTCAACCACTGCGCCACCAGGGAAGCCCCTACCAATTTTTAAATGTGGGTAATTAGTTCCAAACATTTTCCATCATGATGTGGCCAACAAGTATGTCTCCGGGCTGGATTCCACCCACTGGTCATCAGTTTGTGACCCCAGGGACCAAGCTTCTGGTTCACAAAGCACTTTCATAGCTATCAGTTCAGTCAATCCTCACAGCAGCCCTGCTAGGTGTGCATTTGGATGACATTTTAGAAAGGTGACAACTGAGGCTCTGAAAGTTACAAAACTTTCTCAAGGCCACAAGGCTATTGAGTCATCGGGTCAGGACCGAACACAAGCTTTTCTTCAAGGCTCCAGTGATTTTTAACAGAGAAAACCCCATATGCAGAAGGAAAACGCATCCCAGTTAATCAATGAACAATGACACTGATCAACTTCCTCATTAGAAACCCTGATTTTGTCACCTGACAAATAACTAGAATATCCAAAAAAGAGAGAAATTGATTATAAAGTACTAAGAAGGAGATCTGAAAACACTGAAATCAAGCACCAAGCCCGCCTCTGAATATCCCAGCCCCTCTTCAAAGAACTTGGGATCTGAACTCGGAAACCTCGGAGCAACTCACTTTTTGTTCTCTCAGCTTCACTAAGATATAATTCATACACCCAACAATGCACCCACTTAAAATGCACAGTTCATAGGTTGGTTGTATATTCACAGAGTTGTGCGGTCGTCACCACCGTCAATTTTAGAACATTTTCATCACCCCAAAAAGGAACCCTGTACCCACGGGAGCTGGGCTGCTTTCATGGCCTGAGTCCAGAGGGACATTTCTTAAAGTGTGGTCCTAAGACCACCTACACCTGACTTGATGAGGGAGCTTTCAAAAATGCTGGTTCAGAGGCCAATCCCACCTACTGAGTGAGACTCTCAGTGGGGAGGCGGGGATGGGACAAAGCAAGACTCTATTTTAAAAAGCATCCCCGATTCCTACGTACATCTGGCTTCATCAGGAGCCGACCCGTTTTGTGCCTGGACCTTGTTACAACCTGGTGACACCTATGCACAACTCAGAGTACTATTTTTAATGCAGAAAATAAAATATGTAAGACTACAAAGGCAATCAATTATGCTAAAATATAGTTGTCAAAATATTTTTTCAACGTATTTGTTATATTGTAATCTATTACTTCTTGGTGAAGTAATGATGGGCCTAATAACTACTGCACTTTTAAAGGAAGGAAACATGTAGACGATCTTCTGAAATAACTTTCACACCTGCAACGTGATATAAACATAGTGTTGATTATTTTCGTGACAAAGTCCCAGCTACTGCAACTGGTACTGTGGCTCTTTGCCTGTGATTCACAATGAAGCAAAAGGCTAAACTTCACTGAGGTTTGTGAAAAAAAACAACAACAAAACAAAACAAAACACAAAAACCTTTTTTTTCTCATCTAAATTCGTGGTTGCCCTGCCAGAAACCCTGGGGTAGGTGGACCCCAGGTTAAGAACCCCAACTAGGGTGAAGGTCCTAATGCTGGATCCTGGGAGTGGCCTTGATTCCTTCCAGCCCAAGCCTGACTTCTCATCTCCTGTATTCCACGAGAAACCCCAGCATCTTCCAACAATATCCCCTTCGACTTTTACTATCTTGTTGCGGTTTCTGGTACTTGCCATCAAAATACCACCACCATTACCTTTTTAAGTGTTTATTATGCGCTAAGGCACTGCTCTAACCATATACGTACATCTGCTCACCTAATCATCACAACAACCTAGAGATGTAGACACTCTTATCATTTCCATTTTGTAAATGAGTAAACTGCATCCTGGTAATGGTACATAATCACCTGAAACTCAGAGCTGGAAGGAAGGGGAGCTGGGATTCTACCTTAGGTGTCTTGGTCTGGAGGCCTGAGCCCTCACCACTAAGTGATACCCCCTCGACCATACAGAGAGCCTAGACTATATACCCTGGACACAGAATGAATAGAAAACACATTGAAAAATTCAAACATCTGACTAGAAAACCAATACAGGTATAGACAGAACATCCCTGCACTTTTAGGACTAAGAATGTATGTAAAACAGGTCAAAGAAAGACATCACCTACAGGTCTTCTGGGGAAACGTACCGGAACTATTAATAAAGTAGAAAAGAAATTGCAGAGGAATTCCAGAAGGAATGATTCTGAGGGCCGCATCTTTCCATCAATATTAATCATCTTTGGAACTTCTGGAACGAGGCTTATAGCGGCTTTGAAAAAGGCATCAGCTGCAAGACAGAAGAGAAGTCCGTGTGTGAGAATGTTGAAGACTTCAGGGTCTGCTTTCTTCTTCACACGGCCTGGAAGTCAGGCCACACCGAGGGCTCAAGACAGCTGGCGGGTCCTGGAAGAGGATTTCTGCACCGTGATCGACTCGTTGGAACGTTCGCTTGAGAGGGTGCTGCCGCCTCCCAGCTCTCCTCTTCCCCCGCTTCCTCCTTTGAGCGATTTGGCTCAGAGAACCTGAAACTGACTTCAGATAATACGTGAAAAAAGCACGTGGCAAATTGTTACAGAGGTCATAGAAGTCACAGTTGCCTGTACTGAAGGCTTCACCTGAACTGGTTCAGTGAACCATCCGGTTCACCACAGGAGGAAAGTGCTGTCCGCAGCCCACTTCACAGGTGGGAAATGAGGTGTGGAATGAGAAGTGCCTGGTCCTACCACAGGGCCTGTGTATGCGGGAGGGTCCAGTCGTGGTGGTGGAGCCCAGGCTCAAGCTCTGGTTTGTCTGAATATACTCTAACGCACACTGTATTTGTTAAAGAAATAACAATGGAAATGCCTGAAGGAATGTGTGTGCGCGCACACGCACGCGCACACACACACACGCACACACACGGCTTTAAAGACTTCTGATT
Organism: Tursiops truncatus; assembly: GCF_011762595.2. Taxonomy (NCBI): domain Eukaryota; kingdom Metazoa; phylum Chordata; class Mammalia; order Artiodactyla; family Delphinidae; genus Tursiops; species Tursiops truncatus. The sequence continues at coordinate 22,919,258 of NC_047048.1, forward strand.
AGGTGACAGTTCCAGAGAATCATTTGGAAAATGAAGACACTTTAAGAACTATGAAACAGACTATAAAACAAGAAGACCTCCATGGGTGAGAGGGAGGAAAGAAGGGGAAGAGGGAGAGAGGAGGGATGGAGAGGAAGGGGGAGGCGAGAGAGAGGGAGTAACAGGAGGACACAGCCGGTGGGGGGAGGAACTAGTGTGTTGGTGGGAGCGTAGATGGAGAGATCTTTCTAGAACTGCCTAAGTACTAACCATGAGAAAGAGCCTCAGGGTCAGAACAGACAGAACACTGACCTGACAAACAAAATTTTAAACTACCCGACAAGATCAAACGTTTACATGGTTCAAATACACTTCCACTCCGCAACGGCTTGCAGTGATGCACACAGAACAGTGCTCTGGTCTGCAGCACCCCGAGTTAAAACCAGAAGCCCCTCCAGCACAGCAGAGGAGCAGATGCAACAACAAACGCCCACGGCCGGAAACAGAGGCTGGCCCTTAACGAGAAGAGTCTGCGACTGAAGCTGGAGAGTGAGGTAGTGACTTCTCTTCCTTCTTCAAAAGAAAAAACCACAGTATGGAAAGACACTGATATCAGGGTTTACTACGTAAAGTTACCTCTGCCCCAGGAGCTTCCCTCCCAGGACCCCGAACTCACCCATACCGCACTCACCTAAGCACAGTTATTAAGCTCCAGCTGTGAACTGGCGCTCTCCCGGGCACTGTGGGATGCATGGGAAAACGGAGGCGGCAAGAGTTGACAACGTAAGTGTGGTGATGAGCCCAACGTGATCACACTAATTAACACCTATCTGCTGGGAGCCTGTCGTATGCTCTGCTCTAAGGGGGACACAAAGCAGCTGATCCTGTCTTGATATAGGGGCTCTGGTAGATAAACCTCCCAGAAAGAGTCAGAAGCTGCAGGGTCTTCTGTCTTGGCCTACAGACAGTAGTAAATGGCACTATTCATGGAAACCAGAGGAACTCCTAGGCCCTATCTTAAGGTAATTAACATTCTCAGTCCTCAAGCAGTCCTGTGGCGAAGGTACAATTATTTCCATGCCCAGATGATGAACAAAGCTCAAAAGCTGAGTGGCCAGGTGAGAGTAGCCCAGGGATGGTAAAAGACGGAGCTGAGCAGAGTTTAAAGGCCATCACCAGCACTGAGCAACACAGTCAGATGTGTGTTTGTTAAAAGAAACACAAGTCTACAAATGACAGATATGATAAGGGGTTTATAACCAGAATACACAAAGACATTCTACAACAGTGGAAAAAACAAGTAACCTGGCTAAAGGTTACCCTGAATAGACATTTCTTCACAGAAAATACACAAATGGACATCAAGCACATGGAAAGATGCTCAACATCATTCATCATGAGAGAAATGCAAATCAAAATCACCAGGAGAGGGGCTTCCCTGGTGGCGCAGTGGTTAGGAATCCGCCTGCCAATGCAGGGGACACGGGTTCCAGCCCTGGTCTGGGAAGATCCCACAGGCCACGGAGCAACTAAACCCATGCACCACAACTACTGAGCTCTCATGCCACAAGTACTGAAGCCCACACGCCTAGAGCCCGTGCTCTGCAACAAGAGAAGCCACCGCAATGAGAAGCCCGCGCACCACAACAAAGAGTAGCCCCCGCTCGCCACAACTAGAGAAAGCCCGCATGCAGCAATGAAGACCCAACGCAGCCAAAAATAAATAAAATAAATAAATTTATTAAAAAAGAAAAACCACCATGAGATATCATCTCACACCCATGAGCATGGCCACTATGAAAAAAAAGAGTAAATAACAAGTATTGGCAAAGATGTAAAGAAACTGGAATCTCTGTGTCCTGCTGGTGGGAATCTAAACTGGTGCAGTTGCTGTGGAAAACAGCTTGGTGGTTCCTCAGTTAAACATAGAATTACCATCTGCCAGCGATTCCACTTCTAGGTGTATACCGCAAAGCAATGAAAGCAGGGACTCAAACAGATGCTTGTACATGAACGCTCACAGCAGCATTATTCACAAGAGCCAAAAGGTGGAAACAACCCAAGTGTCCATCAAAGAACAGATAAGCAAAACATGGTACATACACACGAAGGAGTATTACTCAGCCTTAAAAAGGAAGGAAATGCTGACATGTGCGATAAATATGAACGAACCTTGAAAACGTTATGCTAAATGAAATAGGTCAGACAAAAGGACAAACACTGTCTAACTCCACTGGTATGAGGTAGTCAGAGTGGTCAAATTCAGAGAGATAAAGTAGAATGGGAAGGCGGGAACAGAGGCATTACTTAATGGGTACAGAGTTTCATTCTCTTTGGGATGATGAAAAAGGTCTGGAAATGGATGGTGGTGACGGTTGCACAGCACTGTGAACGTACTTAAAGCCGCTGAAGTGTACACTCAAAAATGGCTACCATGGTAAATTTTATGTTGTGTGAACTTAACCACAATACGAAAATAAGAAACTGAGCTGAGCCTACCCTTGACCTCACCCCCTAGAGCACAGGCAGGCCTGGACTCCACCAGGTCGGGTGTCTTCCTCCTGGCTCTATAGGCACTGCTTTCCGGTGAAGACCTTAAGTCCATCATCAAACAAAGTGAAGAGCCTTTCTCGGCGGAAATTAAAATTCTGCTCAGAACAACCTGAAAGACCATTTATGTGTTCTATTTATGTGTTTGTTACCAAGTGGCCCTGAGAAAGGTGCCTGTTATTATGGCTCATTAAAGAGGGACCCACTTTGTGCCGGGTGCCCTACTCCTCCCAGCCACCCTGCTCAGTTCCCATTCCAAAGGAGGGAGCGAAAAGAAACAGTTATTTAAGCGTTGAGGCAGGAAATGTTTCAAAGCAGATTTTTATTTCTATCCTCGGAAGACTTGCCCCATATATAAAATCTTGTCTGGGAGACCTTTCAATTTTGTCTTAGTAATTAGAACTCAAATCCTACTGTGTATGAAAACAGTTTTTCCTCATAGAGTTCAGAATAATCATGCCAATATCATATAACATTTTTTAAAAATTGAAGTTGGTTTATAACACTGTATGTTTCACGTGTACAACATTATATTTCTATTTCTATATACCCTACAGCACATAACACTTTATTTGTGGCTATTAAAAGCCACAGAAGACAATTACAGATAAAATGGGTTACATTGTTTTTCCTAAAAAAGACTTCTAGAAAAAGGAGAAATCAGATTCCAATTCATAAAGACTATTATCCTTGTTCCACTGGGGGAAGGAAAAAGCATGTATCAATCTATGCACTGGCTTCCCCATGCTATGCATTCCTCCATCTGAATCTTCTGAGGTTTCAAGGAACGGCTAGATTTACTTTCCATATTCCATCTTAAAAAAAAATAAAACAAACAAAAAACCCCACTCAAGCCTGGCTGACCTCACCCCAGAGTTCGTTCTGTTTAAGATCCTTTTTCTTGGGGTGCTGACGGCTCTGCAGAGAGGCATTCTGCTGCTGTTCTCTGCACAGTGATCAACACGTCCTTCAGTGCTTCTGGGCACTGGGTGGAAGACAGACAGCCACAGTAAGAGGGACTGGGCTACTACTGGAGATGGTGTTTTCCAAAATAGCTTGAGCATAACAATCATGGAGATCCTGTGAAAACAGATTCCCAGGCCCCCAAACATTGCTGATGGGAATGGAACATGGTAAAGCCACTTCGCAAACTAATTTGGCAGTTCCTCCAACTCTACATGCGTGTGGCATGTATGCGTACATACACGCGACAATGTGGACGAGCCTTGAAATCACTATGCTAAGTGAGTGCAGCCAGTCATAAAAGATCTGCATTGTAAGATTCCATTTATGTGAAATGACTGGAATGGGCAAATCCATCAAACCAAACGGAGATTGGTGGCTGGGGGAAGCCTGTGGGAGGGGGAACGGGGTGTGACTGCCTAATGGATTCGGGGTTTTCTTTTGGGGAGGTGGAAATATTCTGTAATTAGTGACGATGATCACACAACTCTGAATATACTAAAAACCACTGAACTGTACTCTTTAAAAGGAGGGATTTTATGATACATGAATTATGTCTCAATAAAGCTGTTATTTAAAAAATATATATGGGTTCCCAGGCCCCACCTTAAATGTATTAAACCAGACTATATTTACCTTTGAATAGGCAACAGAGTCACATGATTTTAAATTCCAAAGGTAACACTCCTTCTCACTCCGGTCCCTGGCCATCCAGTTTCCCTTCCCAGAGGCAAAGAGGATTACCTGCTGCTTGGGTATGCTTCTAAGCGTACAGGAACAAATACATTTTCCCTTTCTTGGCTTCTCTTTCTGCAGAGTTAATATATGGTAGACACCATTTTGCAACTCCTCCCCAACCACTCAACAACATGTCTTGGAGATTAATCTATCATGCATATAAAGTACAACTTCATTCTCTTTTATAGCTACAAAGTGGAATCTGGCCCATTTCCTTTTTTCTTCCAATTTTTTTAAAGAGGTAAAAGGCATATAACATAAAATTTACCATCTTAATCAACTGATCCATTTTTTTTTTAAACAAGCTTCTCCGGTGAATTTTATGATTCAACAGGTTTGAGAAAAATTGTTCTGAATCCTTCAGCTAAATGCAGAATATGACTTTCCAACAGCAAATGGCACACTCTGAAAGGTTTAATCTGGAGACATTCAGCAAGAAGCAAACAGAGGTAGTCAGTAATAATGAAATTCAGCCAGGTCAGGCTGCCATCATTTCACATATACAGTGAGTAAGGGCCAGGGAGGCCTGTTAGACAATTATCACAGCACTTTAGATAATTTTCTGTCAGAGATTTCAGGTTTTCCTGTTTCCCAATCTGGGCAGTTTCAAAGGGTCTGCAGAACATGAAAGGAGGATGATATTCTAGAAACCTCAGGACATGAAGAAATCAAACACACCCAAAACACAAAGCCACTAAAACTACAGAATGGTCACCAAGATATATGTCACTAGCAAACCCTGGGAGAGAATGAAAATAAGGGATCAGTTGAAGGTACTAAGTAAACTAGGTATGTTGGGATTATCGGGATTACCCATGCTGCCTAGCTACTGTAAACAACTGGGCCAACGGTTCTCCTTAGATGAAGGTATTTTGTATCAACTCAGCTCGATTGGAGAAAAACGGCAAACAACCCGACCATAAGAGACCAGTTAAAGAAATTATTGTACTGCCACACCATAGAAGTGATATAGCTAATAAAGAAAATAAGGTACGTTGATATGTTTTGATGTATAATACAGATTATCTATGATATATTAAGTACAAAATGTTATACAGCTGCATACAGTATGATCCTATTTTTACAAGAAAAAAAATATATATATTTAGGTAGATGCATAAAGAAAGGGAGGCAATATAATGCCAAACTATTAAGCGTGTTACAGAGTGGTAGCTGAGAGTGAAGGAAACCAGGTTCTTTCATGTACTGCTAGGTTACTATTTTGGAATTTTTATTTATAAATTTCCCCAAATAATTTTTCTTTAGCAAAGTCAATACAAGTTTATTCTAAAATTTTCAATCACAGAAATGTACAAAACAGAAAGGGTAGTGGGAGACATAGGCAGGATGGTCAAAGGGCGTTTCTGAGGAGTAGCCCCTTCCTTCTTTACCAGAGCAGGGAAGGGGGGAATGAGACTGGGGAAGGGCTACTGTGGACTGTGGCACTCCTGCTGCCCTCAGGGATGCCCACCCTCCTCATGTACATAAAGCGAGGCACTAAGCTGAGGGGGGCACACATCTTCCAGGGCCCCAGGGACTGCACTGCAACCCACAGACAATGTGCCAGGAAGGTTCCTCTCTGATTATCTGCTCTACAAATGGAGTCACACATAGCTCTCTAGACAGCTTCACTTGCATGGAACCTTCTTCTCAAGGCTTTAAAAGGTTTTGTTCACCCTGTGCTCTGAGGTCTCTTCCCAGCTCCCATAGAAAACTGAGGGGCCAGCGGCCTCCCACACACATGCCCCCACCTGAGGAGCCCCACTGCTGTCTGTTGTGGGCTGAAGCTCTGCATATGTCTCTGAACAACAGGGTTCCATGTTCTAAGAGACAAAAATATCAGTCAATTGGACAACTGTCAGTTTCAAAATGCTCAGAATTAAGATGCCGGTTGCTCACTGTCTGTAGGAGCAAAAAACTAGAAAGAGTCCAAATATTTTTCAATAAGAGTTTGGGGAAAAAATGGGGGGGGATGGTTGGGGAAATAATTTATACCCCATCCCCTCGCCAAAAAAAAGAAATAGGGTACTGAATAGTCATTACAAAGAATAGAGTGGCAGGAAGGGGGTAGGAGGAGAGAGGCCAAGATAAGCAAAAAAAGCAAATGGAAAACACTAGGGAAGACACATTCCCGTTTCTGAGGTGGGGGGCAGTGCGTATTTATATAAGAATATAGACAGATGGGTAGGACAGAAGAGCAGAGGAAAGAGGCAGACAGCATATGAGAATGGAAGTGTATTTTTTAATGTATACATAGAAGAAAAAAATCAAGAGAAATATACTAACTGAACAGTGGATACTTTTTAGAGGTGAGGAGACAGAGTGGATTACTGGTGACTTTACTTGGAGGCTTTTTATTTAAGATCTACATTTCTGTATTGTTAGAATTTTTTTCAAATGAGCATGAAATATTAAAATAAAAATCATTAAGATTTAAATGCGCTCCATACATGATAAAACTCAGATTTAACTGTGATCTCTGAGAGTAAGTTCATCCTTCTGTGTCCTTGGCATTTGTTGATATAGAAGATGATTCAGTACATGAATCATAAGAGACGGTCAAGAAGTGATAACCCAGACCACCTTCAGAGGTAGCGTTTAGGTCAGTGCTAATGGAAACCTTTACTACTTGTCAGTCATAAACTCCCAGGCTAAACGAGACCTCACAGTAACCCACTCCACCCCATTCCCAGAACTTCAGTCATCATATGTCCTCCTGGACAACTCAGAAGGACAACTGTCCTAATCCAGGGAACTCCAGGAAAGGAAACATCACATTTCTTAAAACAAAATGTCATGAGTGGTTGAAAGACTCCCGTCCCTTGAATATACCTTATTAAAGCAGGGTTCAGGCTACGAGTACTATTCATTCTCTCAAGTTCTATCAACCCCATTGCTAAACATCTTCACCAGTTTTCAACATTTTCCATTAGGTTTGGATTCTATATCTATATAGCGGAAACTACTGTATAAAATGCAACATCAGGGCATAGCCTACTCTCTCAAACTTTGTGTTGTGGATTAAATGTTTACCCCCCCCCCACCAATTCATAGGTTAAAATCCTAAACCCCAATGTGATGGTATTAGGAGGTGGGGCCTTTGGCAGGTGATTAGGTCATGAGGGTATAGCCCTCTTGAATAGATTAGTGCCCTTATAAAAGGGACCCCAGAGAGCTCCTTATCCCTTCTGCCATGTAAGGACATAGCAAGAAGACAGTCTGTGAACTAGAAGTCCTCACCAGACACTGAATCCGCCAGTAGCTTGATCTTGGACTTCCAGCCTTTAGAACTGTGAGCAACAAATGTCTGTTGATTAAGCCACCCAGTCTATGGTATTTTTGTTATAGCAGCCCAAAGAGACTGAGGCAGTCTGCCATGAAGATAAAGCCTCATAGTCTAAATGGCCAAGTTATTATCCATAAGCAAGTTTTCATAGAGACTCAATACTCTTTACTACCAAAACTGTGTTTTTATAACAGAGCCTGTTATTATAGGAATTAAGTTTGAGGATTTAAGGACCACTATTTTGGTGATTTGTGTATAGAGCAAGATTTAAAGAAATATGAATGCCTAGGGACAATTAAATACCTCATTCATTAAGCTGTCATCGATAACAATTAAGCATTACTCTAACCTCGATTCTGCCACCTGATTTATGCAGAATGTCGACAGTTAATGTGGAAAGTCCACTCAGACATACAGACGACTTCTCAGTTTTAGCAGCACCATAAGAGGTGCCTGTACGCTCTCCCTCTTTTATCTCTGATCAGCAAGGCCTCTCTCTGAGCCAAGCATGCTCAGCCCACGTGTCACCTGACTCAAATCTCTGGGATATTGCAGGGATGACACACCTTCCTGCCATCCCTGCAGTAGCTCACAGGAGGTTGTGAAGTTCTTCTGTGGATATTAAGCTTAGATTTCCCTAAGCAGAAAGGATTAGGCATTCCTTATCTTAATTCTGATTGCCTCCTAAATAAGTTTATCTAATGTTCAATCTATAATAACTGGTCTCTAGCAACCACACACACCGAGGGTTAGAAATAAAACACTGGATTATCGTTTAGAGGAACTAACCTAACTACAGAGAAGCACAGCGGTGGAGAGAGCACTTGAAGTCACTTATTAGCTAGATGCTCCTGGGCAAGTCATGTCACACGTCTGAGCTTCAGTTTCCTCCTCTGTAACAAGAAGATCAGCCACCCAGCAAATAACATGTACTGAATAAAACTAAACTCCTTTGCCAGGAATTCAGTTCTCTCAACAATTAGTCCCAAACAACCTTCCTAACTTGATCTTCCACTCATTCCTTCCAGATGCACCATTTTTCCAGCCTCTAGGCCTTTACTCTTGCCGTTGCTTAGGCTAGAATGCCCTCTGCCTCACTTCAGCATATATAGATCCCCTTTACCTTCCACACTTTTCAATTCCATCTCTCTTAAGAAGCTTTTTTTTCTTCCTCTTCCAAGCCAAGGGTCATTTCTCTCTTCTCTAAAATTCCCTGGTACATTTTATGAACATCTTGCATGACATTTATCATGTGCTGCTTTGAATCACTGTAAACAGACCCACTCCCCCTTGCTAGCAGGAAGTCTCTGTAAGTGCATTCCTGTTTCGGCACAATGCTCGGCACAGTGGCTTGCACGTAAAAACTGGCCAAGAACTGCTGGCAGGAGGAAGCAAATCGTAGGCGTTTACAATCATAAGGAGTTGAGTAAACTTAAGGGGGAGACTCACCCCTGCTCCTTTTCTGTGGGTTCTCCATCCCTGCCCTTACCTCCCCTAAGGTGGATGGATCATTGTGTTCAGACATGAACATGGGCAACAAGCTTCATGCCATCTGCCCACCTGTGAACTGTTACAGCAAAATTAACCTATTGGGTTGGCCAAAAGGTTCATTTGGTTTTTTCCATAAGATGGCTCTAGTAGCGCTTACTTGTCTTTAACTTCATTTGAAACAATTTTTTTAGATTGTATTGTGACAGCTTTCATATCAGCTTGCATTTTAAAAAAACCTTATCAAAACTGGTAAATTTTTATGTAGCTATTTTAATATTAAAGATGGAAGAAAAAAAGCAATATTTTTGGCATATTATGCTTTATTATTTCAAGAAAGGTAAAAACGCAACTGCAACGCAAAAAAAGATTTGTGCAGTGTATGGAGAAGGTGCTGTGACTGATCGAACGTGTCAAAAGTGGTTTGCAAAGTTTCGTACTGCAGATTTCTCACTGGACGATGCTCCACGGTCAGGTAGACCAGTTGAAGTTGACAGCGATCAAATCAAGACATTAATTGAGAACAATCAACGTTATACTACGCGGGAGATAGCCGACATACTCAAAATATCCAAATCAAGCACTGAAAGTCATTTGCACCAGCTTGGTTATGTGAATCGCTTTGATATTTGGCTTCCACATAAGTTAAGCGAAGAAAACCTTCTTAACCATATTTCCACATGCAATTCTCTACTTAAATGTTACAAAAACATTCCGTTTTTAAAACAAACTGCGATGGGCGATGAAAAGTGGATACTGTACAACAATGTGGAACAGAAGACATCATGGGGCAAGTGAAATGAACCACCACCAAGCACACCAAAGGCCTGTCTTCGTCCAAAGAAGGTGATGTTGTTTATACAGTGGGATTAGACGGGAGTCCTCTATTATGAGGTCCTTCTGGAAAACCAAATGATTAATTAAAACAAGTACTGCTCCCAATTAGACCAACTGAAAGCAGCACACGACGAAAAGCATCCGGAATTAGTCAACAGAAAACGCATAATCTTCCATCAGGATAACGTAAGACTGCATGTTTCTTTGATGACCAGACAAAAACTGTTACAGCTTGGCTGGGGAGTTCTGATTCATCCGCCACATTCACCAGACATTGCGCCTTTGGATTTCCATTTACTTCGGTCTTTACAAAATTCTCTTAATGGAAAAAATTTCAATTCCCTGGAAGGCTGTAAAAGGCACCTGGAAGAGTTCTTTGCTCAAAAAGATAAAAAGTTTTGGGAAGATGGAATTACGAAGTTGCCTGAATGATGGCAGAAGGTAGTGAAACAAAACGGTGAATACACTGTTCAATAAAGTTCTTGGTAAAAATGAAAAATGTGTCTTTTATTTTTACTTTAAAAAGCGAAGGAACTTTTTGGCCAACCCAATACTTTGCCATAATCACCAGAGAGGCCTCATGGTTTGAGAAAACAGTCACATCAATCACATTCTTCAGAAGATGGTTTGTCAACAGAACAAGTAAATATGACCTTAAGCATAAACCCCAAAGACTTGGTAAGTGGAGAGAGACCATTTTTCTCCATCACAAGCTGCTCCTTACTCTCCAAAAGGAGGAAATACAGAATTATTTTTCTCCTCCATTCTACTGCCCTGGCCTCCTCCATCAGCAGTTACAGTTCACAGTAGCCAGTGGACTTCATAATCGCAGGCTTTAGCCTTTCTTCTGGGCGTCCCCGTGTTCCTCACAAATCAAGCCAGCACTACAGCTCCAGTTAACGTGTCTATGAGCCTCGGCATATATTTGAACCTACCTTGTTTCCTGTTTTCTATAAATAGGAAAATCAATTATTTAAAACCTACCAAGAGGACTTTGATGAGACTCTTCTGAACACTTAGGTTGCTTAGGAGTTAGGTCCCTACCATGAAAGGTTTGGTACCATTTTACATTCATCAATATTATAAAGAGTTATCAACCATTATTATCATGTGGTACCATTCATTCCTTAAACATTTACTGAGCACCCATGCGTCAGGCAATGTGCCAGGAGACAGGCACAGCACAGTGACTAAGACAGATGAGACCTCATGGAGCTGACACTCTTCAGGGGAGAGAAGCAGACAATTCTTTACACATTTACTTGTTAGACAACAATGGTGATATGTACAATGAAGGAAAAGTGCATAGTGTGAGGATAAGATGTCTTCCAGGAGAACCTGACTTAACTTTTGTTTGGGGCTTTTACTTAAGACATGGCTTGTGAGCACAGCTCTCCAAGATGAAGATGCAAAAAATAAGTAAAAGAAAGTACATTTTTAAAAGGGGGGAACCACGGGTGGAAAGCGGTTGGGGGTGGTGGTGGGATGAATTGGGAGACTGGGATTGACATGTATACACTGATGTGTATAAAATGAATGACTAATAAGAACCTGCTGTATAAAAAACTTTAATTTAATTTTAAAAGGGGGGGGAATAGGTAGAATCTAAAAAACAAAACAAATGAGCAAACATAAAAGAGAAAGAGTTCAAATCAAACATAAAAGAGAAACAGGTGGGCTTCCCTGGTGGCGCAGTGGTTGAGAGTCCGCCTGCCGATGCAGGGGACACGGGTTCATGCCCCGGTCCAAGAAGATCCCACGTGCCGCGGAGCGGCTGGGCCCGTGAGCCATGGCCGCTGAGCCTGCGCGTCTGGAGCATGTGCTCCGCAATGGGAGAGGCCACAATAGTGAGAGGCCTGAGTACCGTAAAAAAAAAAAAAAAAAGAGAAACAGGTGGTTGCCAGAGAGGAAGAGGGAGGGGGAAGGAGGGAAGTAGGTGAGGGAGATTAAGAGGTACAACCTCCCAGATGCAAAGTAAATGAGTCACGGGTATGAAATACACAGTGTAGGGAATACAGTCAATAACGATGTAACATCTTTATATGGTGTCATATCATAACTAGACTTATGATGGTGATCATTTTGAAATGTAGAGAAATGTCAAATCACTATATTGTGTTATAGGTCAATTATACTTCAAAAAAACCAAACAAACTCCTAGAAAAATAGGTCAGATTTGTGGTTACCAGAGGTGAGGGACAGGGGGAGGAGGAATTGGATGAAGGCAGTCAAAAGGAGTAAACTTCCACTTATAAGATAACTAAGTACCAGGGATGTAATGTACAACGTGATAAATAGAATGAACACTGCTGTATGTTGTATATGAAAGTTGAGAGTAAATCGTAAGAGTTCTCATCACAAGGAAAAGGTATTTCTTAAAATTTCTTTAACTTCGTACCTATATGAGATGATGGACGTTCCCTAAACTTATTGTGATAATCAGTTCATGCTGTATGTAAGTCAAATCATTATGCTGTACACCTTAAACTTATACAGCACTATGTCATATCTCAATAAAACTGGAAGAAGAAAAAATTTTCAAATAAAAGGAGGGGGAAAGAATTCTGTAGGAGGGAAAAGCACTATTATTAATGATAAGAACAAAAACCGTTCTTTTTACCACTATTTTGCTTTAATTGTTCTCACTATTGTTTCATCTTCGGAGGAACTGCAGATCTGTTATTTTCAGGATAATTCAGCAGGTTTATCTTGAACTGAAGATCAGCTTTCCTGCAGATTTTCCAAGGTTCTGCATATGAGAATTGGCTTTCAGAACTGAGACTGCAGAGCTGCACTGTCTACAGTTAGCTCCTAAACTCCAAGGCATACTTTCACCTTTTGAGAGACGGTTATACTAAGTTAATATTTACTGAGTCGCTACTGTGCGCCAGTGGGCCGAGTGCTCCAAGTATGTTATCTCATTTAATCCACCACAGATAGGAACCATTGCCATCATCTCCACTTTAGAGATGGAAAAACTGAGGCACCATATGGCCAATTTGTCCAAGGGCATCCAACTCACAAGTAGCAGAATCGGAATTGGGACCACTGCATTCAGAAGACTTGAAACTTACCATTCATTAGGGCCTTATCCCTAACACATCATGTAATCTCACACGTCCATGCCTTTGCTCAGGCCATCTCCTCTACCTGGAAGGCCAACTATTCCTTCTCCCATTCCCCATAGCCCTTTCCTGATAAACAAATGCTCTTCTTTCAAGACCCACCTTTAACATTACTTCCATTGTAAAACATCCTCCTTTCTGAGGTTAGAAACTGTAAAGATAAAGGAACCAAGATAAAAATAAAGGGGAAAGAATCTGCTCTTGCTGTGACCTGGTGGTAACCTTCCAGAAAGAACCACTGACAAACAAGGGCAAGGAGCTATCCAGTGACAGTGAACAGGCATCTCTGGGCCACATCTAGGTCAGAAGCACTTGATCAAACAACTGATTTGCAAGTCCTTCGTTTCTCCTAAATATCTGGGGCAATGGGTGACCCTAGACCAAATCCCCGCATGATCCAGTCTACATGCTGAACCAGTGTGTCCAAAGGACCAGAACTGGGCCTCCCCATAATAAGCCTTCGTCAGCATTCCATGGTGGCCTGGCTGAGAGTTCAATGGGAGTTTACTTGTTGGGCTGAGTCAGCCCTGGCAAAGCCACAGCCTGATAAAGAAGATACAGCCAAGGCTGGATCAAGGGAGGCTAGAAAATGAATAGCGGGAGGGCTTCCCTGGTGGCGCAGTGGTTGAGAATCTGCCTGCTAGTGCAGGGGACACGGGTTCGAGCCCTGGTCTGGGAGGATCCCATATGGCGCGGAGCAACTGGGCCCGTGAGCCACAACTACTGAGCCTGCACGTCTGGAGCCTGTGCTCTGCAACAAGAGAGGCCGCGATAGTGAGAGGCCCGCACACCGCAATGAAGAGTGGCCCCCGCTTGCCACAACTAGAGAAAGTTCTCGCACAGAAACGAAGACCCAACACAGCAAAAGTAAATTAATTAATTAATAAACTCCTACCCCCAACATCTTCTAAAAAAAAAAGATGAATAGCGGGGAGGGGATGTTTTATAACCAGCTGAGGGGGGGTGTTTAAGGAGGCAAACAAACCAAAGTGGCCCACTTCCACAAGCTTCATTTAATTTATATTTAGCCTTCCCGTTCTCAGTAATTGAATGTATGATTTATTTTGGCCAGCAATTGCTGCATGTGGCTTTCAGAAAAACAACAACAGCCTTTTACGGTGTAGCACCACAGCGCTTAAGAGACTTGAGCAAAATCATCAGATAAATTATTAAGCATGAAAAAAAAATTATTAAGCATGACGTGGACTCCACACTCCTGCCCGCCCTGCTGCAGCTTAAAGTGCAGGGGAGGTAGAGGAGGAGTCCAGAGCTCTAACACAGGGGGAGCTGACTGCCCACACCCGGGTACCAGTCTGCTCTGATGCTACTTATCTCTGGGTGTGGACCGAGGGCATCCCAGCAGGGAAACTGTCATTCCCAGCTCTCCTCCAACAGTTCTTGGGAGCAGCAAATCTTTATTTAGCTTAAGAATTTGTTTTTCTTTTTTGAAAACATAAAATAGCATGAAGCAAGTTGGGAGAAGAAAGATCTAGGCTTGCGGGGCCTCCACGTGCGGCTCACAGCTCTGGTATCTGCAGCTCACAACCCATTCCTAATGTCACAGGTGACGCCAAACTCAGGGATCCCCATGTGGGTCTACTACTCCTGACATTTTTAAGAGGGAACCGGTTTATAAGATTTAAAATTTCCTAACATTAATTTAATCTAATTAATTAAGCGAATCTAATCTTCAGTTTGCACATCACTGGGGTTTTGGCAGTGGCTGTTAGTTTTTGTTTTGTTTCCTGCAAACCCATCATCCTTACCAAAGCAGGCACTAGGAGAAAGGTCCATGTTTACTGACAAATAATGAGGACATATCTGCTCCTGTGGGACTTGCAGTCCTCGTGGGGAAAGAGGGTGTCCAGACAGTAAGTAAACAAACACACACAGTAAGGAAGCATCAGAACAAGGTAAATGCAGTGAGGACAAGAGGAGGATGGCACAGCGTGACTGGGGAGGTACGGCTACTTTAGCTAGAGGGGACAGGAAAGGACCCTGCAGGAGGTGAGGCTTGATTCTCATCTCTGGCCTAGTAATTTAAAAAGATGCAAATATCTGGGGGTGAGATCATTCTAGAAGAAGGGAACAGCAAGTGCAAAGGCTCTGAACTGGAAGACAGCTTAGTATTTTCAAAGAACAGTAAAAAGCCGGTGTGGCTAAAGCGTGGTGTAAGATGAGGACAGAAGGCCGGAAGGCACCAGACCACGTAGGGACTTCAGCCAAGGCGTCTGGTTTAATTCCAAATGCACTGGGAGGCTACTAGAGCGCCCAGGAGTCTATAGCAAAACCAAGCAGAGTTTGAAAAGGTTCCTGGATAGCAATCATGTTTGAAGACTTTGGTGACACCGAGGCCTCAGTGGGAAGGACCGCAGCTTCCCACAGCGCTAACCCACCCACCATTGCACCCTTTGCTGGCGTCCTTCCCTTCCCAGTCTCCCCTCCCCGTCACCCTACGGACACTCACTGGGATCGCCTCCTAAATAAACCACTCGCACGATCCTGGTTCCAGGAGAGCTCTGTACCTCGTACAGAAACGGGTCTTGGGCAGAATTTTTATACCTAATAGCAAGCTGTAGAGAGTCTTCATTCTCTACTGATTAGACTCTACTCCTGTATCTCTGGGGTTTTAAACAAATGAACATTGAAAACAACAAATAAACTTGAATCTGCTGTGAATAAGCAGTCCTAACTTCTAACACTCTCTACGGATGTCTGAGCCACCTGACCTGGCCTGCCTGATACAAGTTCAGGAAGGTCCTTACAGGAAATTACCCATGCTCTGTAATCTGTCTGACTCTATAAATGTGTGTCCGAGGTGCTTCCTACTAAAGAAACAGATTTAAAACTCATCACTTGTTGATCACTTCTTTCTTTCTTTCCTCCTTAAAGGATTCTCTCTACACACTCACACACATATCCACGCACTGCTGAGTCCGCTTTCCTAAGGAGCCAGGAATTGTCTGAGAGCAGAGGAGAGGAGAGAGTGAGGGATGGGCTCACCTTGGGAGAGGCACTGGTTGGCCAAGGCCACCTGACCAGAATGCAGGTAGAGGTTGAGGCGGGTGAAGATTCCCACCAGGGAGGGAATGGTAATGAAGCAGTAGGCAACGCAGGCCTAGAAGGAAGGGGAGAAACAGCAGGTTACATGGCAATGCCATCACAATGGGTTAAGACTCCTGTTTTCATCCACCATATATTTTCAAGTAAACACACTAAAATAATTAATCTCCCCATTAGGAACCCCCATTCCTCCCCCTTGCTTCTGCTGTATTTGCCTCTTTGGGAGGAGGGGGAGGGGCAACCAAGGAGAGTAATGGTGTATGAAAAATAAATCCTCATCCATCGTCGCAGGAAGTAAACAGATAACACCTAATATTGATAAGTTAAAGAAGCAGCTGTTAAAACCAATTCGTTAAAAAAACATAGGTAATTTGAAGAAGAAGTTGCTACAAAGAGCTTGAGGTGGTTGACGCTGAGGAGATTTGAGGTGGTTGACGCTGAGGAGAGAGGTACATGGTGAGAAAGGGCAGGGCCAGGGTGCTTATTTTTCACTGTAATCTTTTTAGTATGATTTTATTTTTAAAGCATGGATATGCATCGCTTTGATAATATTTTGAGCAGCATACTCAAGAAGCAAATTTCTTTCAAAGTTGGGAATTTATCAAGAGGGAAAAAAGGTACTAGGCCTTCCAGTTACAGGCACAAGCCAGAGATAGCTCAGCTGGCACACAAAACTGCAAATCCATTTCTCAACCCCCTCCCCATAACATGTATCAAATTCAGACTCCTTTGATCATTTCTTTTGAAAACATTAAGAAAAGGGGTCAGTCAGAGATATGCAAGGAAAAATCCGGAAAATCAATACTAAACCAGCCTTAATCTTTTTCTGGGAATAGCAATTCAGAAACTTGCAAAAGAAACAGCCCACTGGAGTTCAAAGTCTGTGAGTCTTATCTTTAGAACATACCCGGACAAATGCAGCCGTCTTTCTGGAATGATTTCCTTTCATTACTTTTCTTGTTTCCATTGCCAACCGGTTCACACTCTAGATTAATCAGTAAAACAGAAATGGGAATGAAATGATGGCTGATTCAGATTAACATCTTCCAGAGAGATCTGGACATTAACTGCATGAGTCAATGAGAGCAAGCTAACCAGAACCAAGACTAGTTAGCACCAAACCCCGAAATGGCAAAGGGGTCATCAGGCCAGATTCGATCTCGGCTTCAGCAAACATCTCCAAGGGACGCTCGCTGAGTTAAGTCATGCCTATCAACCGGCGTAATAAATGACCATTTTCTGGCTTAATGAATAGCTAGGGTTCGCTTACTTCATTTCCAGAAATCCCCCACACTAAGCTTAAGATCTTAGAGATCTTAACAGAAACCTCTAAAACCGGACGCAGACCATACAAAGTAGCTCTGCAACACTAAGGATAACCGTAAGAACAGTATAACCGCAGCTGCATCATCACTTATAGAAAAGCAGGTGCTGTTCTAGGAGCTGCACATTCCTAGCTCATTTCATCCTCATAAGTCTTATATTTAATCCTTATAAATCCTCATATTTAGGTCTGAAGCTTAGTAATGCTACGAAATCTGATAACCAGCAGACAAATACATAAAAAGGCTGCTTTCCTTGAATTTACACGAAGCAATTCAAGGACCTTAGGGAATCTTTACACAAATATAAAAAGTTTGGACCTATGGTTCCCAAACTGTGTACAATGACACCCCAGGGTGTTGCAGCAAAATCACAGGGGCACCACATTTTTTGGACAACCACAGCAAGGTTCAGTGGTTGAACACTATGCAAAGCACTAGTGTGAGGGAGCTCACAGACCATGGTACATTCCTTGCAGTCATTTCATATCTTTGCAAAATTGGGTTTTTAGCAGATGCTCTGATAAAAAGCACTGTGCAAAAATTAATGTGGGGAAAAAAAAATCTATCTGGAATGAGAGATAAAGTAGTGGTGTCCCATCTGATTCCAAGGTTTAAGAAGTTGTGCAGTATTCAACAGATGCATATACTTTATTAGTAAGTAATTATGATGAGTTAAGAATGGAATGAAAATACATTATTTTTCTTTCAATTTATGTATACTGTTGGTTCAGAGGGCTGTCAAGTTGTTAGGGCACAAATTCTTCAGTTGTTTGAACCTAATTTCTTAATAAACAGAACTGTTATTTCTTCCTTTTGGCCTAAGGGCACCATGAAAAGTTACTGAAAGGCACCATGATCCAAGAAAGCTGGGACTCTGATTAGGCAACAAGGAATTCTAATGAGGTTAGTATTTCTATAACTAAATAATCAATGCAACTCACTTAACTCTTTGCTGTTGGCACGCAGGAATGAGAATATCCAAGTTTCAGAGAAAAAGAGGCCAATAAAACCACTCAAAGGCTTAAGCAAAGTTGCAGATTTTATTAACCTTTGAGAAAACACCTTTCATGCCTTGGGAACAGAAGCAATATGGGGCCAGAAGAATCCCAGATTAAAATTGGTGCGTGGCTCAGTGATCAACAACTATGTATTGAGAGAACAAATGAATGAATGAAAATCCTTACATGAATCAATTGCACAAGAACAGGTTCCAGATTGCAAAACATCGACCTGGCCTCAACGTAAAAACTCAGCTGTTGTTCAAAATCGCGGCCAAAGGACACCTAGAGTCAAGGAGAAAGACACCAACGATGTTATCTCCATTGTGAGCACACAATTGGAAAGCTTTTGCCTGAGCTTGTGGGGGCAGGGGAGGCGCTGTGATGACAAGTCACCAGAAATCCCACAGCCATAAATGGTGGCTATCTCAGTCGTATGTAAGCAAACACACACATCCGTGCACTGGAATATACTCTAACTAGACTTCACATTACTTCACCCAGCAGAGAGCGGAAACGTTACTATTACCACCTCATCTTCATGACATTGGCATTGTTGTAGGACATAAAAAGACCAAAGGGTATAAAACAGAATCTCATAATGTAAAGAGGATTTCCCAGGCTAGAAGGAAACCACTGGAAAGGAAATGATGGAATTTTGTTTGTCAGCTGTGGCCTTTTCACAGAACACAGATTTGGTGATTGGGAGCCATTTGTCAGAGGGGTTCCCTCATAAGGGCCAAACCTTTCTGCTTCCTGAAGGGGATTCCAACCTCGGCAGCTCACTGGTGGCTGCTAGAGCCATAGATGGATGTTTTTCCACCATTAAAAATCCCCTCTACTCCTATTTCTTCACATTTATGAACAGCTGGTTGATAGGACAAACTTTACTGCTATAGCAATCATTTTTGTCTGGAGGAGGTTTAATGTCACAATTTCCATTATAGCTATCAGGTTTCACATCTTATTTCCTCATATTCTTTTCCATTATAACTTGGTGGCTTTCAGATAAACCCATAAAAGGATAAATACCACGTGATCAGCATATAACTCAAGGGAACAAGAGAGGCACCTGGTAACAGTCATAGGTATTCAATACATAAAAAGGCTAATCCTGAATTTTCATCAAAATCGGTATTTTACCCATAGTTAAATTGACCCCTGTTGTTGAATGAGTCACATTTTCAAGGTGATTTTCAAAGCGATCTAGTTACTTTCATCTCAGTCAGCTTTTGTCTCGACTCTTCTATTCCAACAGCAGATACTGGCAGCAGTGGGTGTTTTAGATTTGTGCCCTGAGAATTAAGGCAAAGGTTGTTCTGGCGGGGATGGACTGGTGGGTTATTCCCAAAGAAGCCTGCAACAACGCCTCCTGCTCTGCTTGTCCCTTCGCAGTGTCCCTGTAGACTCTTCCCATCCAAAGGTGGAGTCTGCTTTCCCCCGCTTCCAGAGGGCTGGCCCTGGGACTTGCTTTGACCAACAGAATGAAGCAGGAAGCAGCACAGATCACTGTGTGATTTCTGAACCTCCAAAGGCCCTGCAGCTTCTGATTTCGCCCTCACCACACAAGAGCTCACTGAGATGAGTGAATGATGAGAGAATGATGGACAGAAAGAGGTCACGTGGCCGAGAAATAAGCCACCCCAGCCAACAGCCACCACCAAGACCCCAGACACGTGCTCAAGGCTGTCCTGGATCCTCCAGCCCCAGTTCTGCCACACCTCTGACATCATACAGAGCGGCCTGGTTATCCAGCCAACCCACAGAATTGTAAGAATTAATAAAACACTGTTATTTTAAGCCACTAAGTTTGCGCTGAGTTGTTATACAGCACTGGGTAACTAGGACGAATGGAGAGCGAACACTTGGCATTTCTCCCCCCCGACCTGACCCCTAAATTGTTTTCACCAGCATCTGATGAGCAGCATATCAGGTGCTTCAGGAAGCCCCTTCTCCAGGGAGTTCCCTGGTGGCCTGGGCCTTAGGATCCTGCGCTTTCACTGCCGTGGCCCAGGTTCCATCCCTGGTCAGGGAACTGAGATCCCACAAGCCGCACAGCACGGCCAAAAAAAATAATAAAAAAAAAGAAAAGAAAAAATTTAAACTGGCTTTATTAAAAAGAAAAAAAAAAGGCAGCCCCTTCTCCCACTCCTGGTCCACGTGATTTGGGTGCCCAGGTATGCCTGTCTCCCTAGCCTGGCCGATCAGCGTGTTCATTCTTTCTCACAGCAGCAATTTGCTCAGAGATGAGCTGGTGACCCAAATTAATCCAAGGAGACTCAGCCCCAGGACTTCTGCTGGAGCCCTTCCGGCTGGGCTGCAGAGCTGGAAGGAATGAAAACCCGGAGCTCTTACGGGGAGTGAGCCTGCCTGGGAAGGACGCCAAGAGAGAGGAGCCACGAGCCAAGGACACACACATGGCAGGTCCTAGCAACACCACAGAGACCCCAGGTCCAGCTGCTCCTCCTGAGAGGTCTCTTCCTGGACTTTATGTCCCATCAGCCAGCAAGTCTCTGCCCACCCTCCCCTTTTAATTTTTTCCTTAAGCCAGTTTGTCTTGGCTCTCCTTGCCCCCAGGGGAGTGCTGGCTAATATTAAGTTGTTTTCTAATTTCATCTTATCTCAATAAAAATGAAAAGCACCAGGGAACATAATGTTAACTGCTTTCACCAGAGGAAGGATAAACAATTACATCACATTTCCAAGTGCACTGAAACTTCTTCCCCAATACTTACCATTTTTATAAATCCATTAATCAAATATGCCAGCATTCTTTTCTCATCCTCAAGAGTGAGTGCACTAAAATCAATAATTGTACGTAATTAACATTGAGGTGATAAATTAAAGTTTCCAAAGGAAAAAAAAGTATTAGAAGTAAGCAACTTAACAGGCAAGAACATTTTGCATTTTCTAGATTTAAAAAACTTCCATGTATGTGTTTCTTTTGATGAAAATATGTAATCTAAATTAACATAATTTAAATGTGTTTCTAATTTCTCTCAAAGATGCTGTTCTCAAGATATATTTACTAACAGCAAAAGAGAAGGTAACTCTCTTCTTTGGAATTTGGATAGCAAGGTCCAACTTCAAATTTTGTATTTCAGAGAAATTTCATTCAACGTTTTACTATAAAAAGTTTAAACATGTAGCAAAGTTGAAATTATACAGTGAACACCAATACACCCTACTACTATCATTTTACAATATTTGCTTTATCATACAACTCTCCATTACTCTCTCCATCCATCAATCTACCTTATGTTGGAGATACAGCTTAAAGTAAATCACAGATCTCAGGTGCTTCTGTTTAATAGCAAATTTAGTATGAATATAAATGAAAAAATGTCAAGTCCTTATAGTTTTGATAATACATGTAAAGGTTTATAAATAGTTCTCCAAATTTATTTTAAAAAATTTTAAGAGCCAAAGACCAAGGCTCCTGTTTATTGGTTTGTTCTAAGGGAAAACAAGTCTGTATTGGCAAAGACTGCATACTGTCCTCCAATATGCAGTGTCCCCTTCATTATTTGAGACTACATTTCCCCAACTCCTTTGTAGCTAGGAGTAGTCACATGACAGTTCTGGCCAATAGGATGTGAATGCGAGTGATGTACGAGCCTCCCAAGTTGTGTCCCTAAAAGGAGGGTGCTGTCCTCCAATGCCTGCCAGCTGCAACATGGACAAGGTTGAGGTAAGTCACCTCCACCAGGAAGCAAGGACAACACCCCGGAGGGAGAGCAGAGCAGTAAGACAAGAAACCTGGGCTCCTAGATGATGTTCTAAAGCAGAGCTACCCCACCCCCACCTTTTGGCTTCACACTTCTCATAAGAGAAATACATCTTCTATTTCGCTTAGGCCAAAAGCCAATGGCCTACTAATACAAGTACCTTTCTAAATGTTTTTTGTGCCTTTATTTCTATTTTTGTGCAACTAAAGTCTATCAGTCCATTTATTATAAAAACTCTGGATATTTTGATTTTGAAAACTACTTGTGAAGTTGAAAGCACAAAGTCATGAAATAAAGATTCTAAAATTCAGGGGGAAAAAAAAAAAGAAATACAATTCATCTTTGTTGATGGTTAAGTTCCAAAACAATTTTCTCATTTCTTGTAACATTTTCCTGTGAATCAAGCTGCTATGTTTAAAAATTCTTTGGGGACCAAACTTTCTGCCACAAATAAGCAGGAACTGCCTCAAGCACAGTCAAATGGAAACATGTAATAAAAAAGAAAAAAAGATAAGACAAATAAAGCTAGAAAGCAAAGGAGATAATTTGGCTTTTGACCCAAAGGTAAGGCCCACGGGTAGGTCTGACCCTCAAGTATACTCAACAAACTAAAGTCCTTCATATAAGGAATATACACAATTTTATTTGAATTTTAAATAATTGGCTAATATTGAGAAAAAAACTTAAAGGCTATGTTACTGGATGAGTGAACTCATTATAATACTATCTGCTGCTCTCAGAAATCTCCAGGAGACATGGAGTATGAGTTCACTTGGATGAAACCAGCCTTTTCCTCCCAATAGAAATCCCTTTGTAAAAACATTTGCCATCTCATTTTCTCAGGAAGGTTACCCTCAGCTCAGCCTCCCTTCTCCCCTGGACTGGAATGTCCTTGTTAACATGTATCTTAATAGACTCCATAAAATAATGTTATTCACAGTGGCAGCTTGAAGCAGTAATTCCCTAATGTACTATTATGTGGCATTAAGACCCAATCCAGGCTCGTTTCAGCCTTAAACATAGCTTACTTCACAGAGTCATGCATGGTCTTGCAAATGTGCAAAAGGGCGTTCAGAATGACGGGGTCCTTAGTGGGCTCTTGCTGATGCCTAGAAGACATTTAGAGATAACAGTAAAAGCCATGTCCACTGAGACCACAGAAAGCACAGATTTAGTTCTCATCTACGATACATATGTGAGAAGCAGTAAATTATCTGGTTGGCATTTAACATGACCCAGATCACCAGCAATGGGCAATGATCTAGTTTTCTCTTAATTCTCCTTTAAATAACAAGTTTCCTCTTCTAACATATCATAACTTCTCCTAACTACAAAATCATGGTAAAACTGATACATTTCCTAAGTCAGACAAAGGGCAAATCTGTTTTCTTACCGTGTTTCTTGAACTTCTAAAGCTGTCCAACAACCTGTCCATAACTGTGTTAAGTGCCAGGCAAAATTCTTAATTTGGTTTCTCAAATAACATAAAAGGACACGCTCTTATAACAAATCTTTTTTTTTTTCTGGCCGCACCACGCACCATATGGGATCTTAGTTCCCCAAGCAGGGATGGAAACTACACCCCCTACAGTGGAAGCATGGAGTCTCTCTCTCTCTCTTTTTAATATTTATTTATCTATCTATCTATCTATCTATCTATCTATTAGGCTGCATCGGGCCTTAGTTGTGGCACGCAGGATCTTCACTGCGGCATTCGGGATCTTTAGTTGCAGCATGCAGGATCTAGTTCCCTGACCAGGTATTGAACCTGGGTCCCCTAAATTGGAAGCGTGGAATCTTACCCACTGGACCATCAGGGAAGTCCCAATAAATCTTTATGTAAGTAAAGTAGGTATACTTGTTTCAAGCATATGGAATTAACCTTCTGGAAAGGTAATACAAGGAAAGCTTAAAACATACATTCCAGCAACTTCTAACTCAATTTTCCAAACTCTGGTTACTTCAGTTCCATCTTGAGATATTTTTTTAATCACATCTACATACTTAATATTTAAAGGGACTTGAACTTTTAACTTAACCTTGTCCTAAAGAATAATACATTTGAAGTCACTGATTAAACTAGTTATATATTATCTAACATACTTTAAAATAAATACACGTTTTAAAATAAAAATAAAAATCTCTCTTCCATGTACCACCTGAAAGTATTTCATGTACCATCAGCAGTTGGCAGTTTTGGGGAAACAGACTTAATCAATAAAATGAAAGGAACTAAGTTGAAAACTGATCACAAATCTACACATTAACGATAGAAACCTTTCTAGCTCCGGTATCTTGAGAAGAATGACTTTATCTTTTAAAATGACACTTCCTAAATAGTACATCAATAGATTGCTCCTTCCCAAATCACAGGAGTGAGATATGGGTGATGGTCAGGCTCTGTTAACATTTATTACTTTGTCTTCTTAAGCTAATTATAAACTTTTATCATGACTTCTCCTTTTAATGTGGTTTTTCTCTCAATGTTATTTTAGGTATAAATACATCACTACATCACAGGCCCTCAAAATGCATAAATTGATTTCTTAGCAACAGGCTTCACAAGGGCAGCTGGAATTGAAGTTTCTGATTACATCATGTTACACTTACTTGATAAAAACTTCCATGATGCATTTGCAAACCTCCACCCGCACACTCTCTTTTTGGAACATGTCCAGAAATGGCAGAAATTTTTCCTAAAAAAAAATAATAAAAGCACTCTACCTGCAATTTACACAAGTTACTGGAAGGAATTTGTGGGTTACTTTTTCTTTGAAGGGCAAAACAGAGGAAGAGTTGTTCATCTTTCTGAGGCAGCTCTGATCAGGACTCACATGAAAGCAAGTACAGAACTCTGAGGATTTTAAAACTATTACTATTAAAACAAATTGCACATGCCCAAGGACCAGGGCTGGGACCAGTTAACATTTTGGCAAATCATCTGGACAACCTTTAGATGAGAATAAGCTCTTCTTGGTAGCAGAAGGCAAAGGAGGCTCCAATCTTTTAATGAAGGTATAGAGGAACAGAGAAAGAAGAGTCAGAGTTGTTCAGAGCAGCTTCTGCAACCTGACTCCTCATTCAGTGGCTGTGTGACCTTAAGCAAGTTACTCCACCTCTTCCAGCATCAGTTTCCTCATCTGTAAAGTGGGACTCATTACTACTCGTGCCTTCCCAGTGGTGTTCTGAAAATGATCTGAGGCAATCCATGTAAAGTCAATAGAAAAGATCAACAAAACTAAAAGCTGGTTCTTTGAAAAGATAAACAAAATTGATAAACCTTTAGCCAGACTCATCAAGAAAAAATGGGAGAGGGCCCAAATCAGTAAAAGCAGACATGAAAAAGAAGTTACAACTGATACCACAGAAATACAAAGAACCGTAAGAGACTACTACAAGCAACTATATGCCAACAAAACAGACACTCTAGAAGAAATGGAAAAATTCTTAGAAAGGTACGCTCTCCTAAGAGTGAACCAATAAGAAATAGAAAATATAAAACAGACCAATCACAAGTACTAAAACTGATCTGTGATTAAGAAACTCCCAACAAACAAAAGTCCAGGACCAGATGGCTTCACAGGCAAATTCTATCAAACATTTAGAGAGGAGTTAATAGACTATTCCAAAAAATTAACTCATTCTCTGAGGCCACCATCACCCTGATACCAAAATCAGACAAAGATACCATCAAAAAGAAAATTACAGGCCAATATCACTGATGAACATAGATGCAAAAATCCAACAAAATACTGAATACTAGCAAACTGAATCCAACAATACATTAAAAAGATCATACACCATGAACAAATGGGGTCATTATCCCAAGGATGCAAGGATTTTTCAATATCCACAAGTCAATCAGTGTGATACACCACATTAATAAATTGAATAAAAACCACTATGATCATCTCGATAGATGCAGAAAAAGCTTTTGATAAAATTCAACATCCATTTATGATAAAAACTCTCCAGAAAGTGCATATAGAGGGGACCTACCTCAACATAATAAATGCCATATATGACAAACCCACAGCTCACATCAATACTCAATGGCGAAAAGCTGAAAGCATTTCCTCTAAGGTCAGGAACAAGACAAGGATGTCCACTCTCACCACTTTTACTCAACATAGTTTTGGAAGTCCTAGCCACAGCAATCAGAGAAGGAAAAGAAACAAAAGGAACCCAAATTGGAAAAGAAGAAGTAAAACTGTCACTGTTTGCAGATGACATGATACTATACATAGAAAACCCCAAAGTCACTACTGGAAAACTACTAGAGATTGCTCATCAATGAATTCGGTAAAGTTGCAGGATACTAAATTAATACATAGGGATCTGTTGCATTTCTATACACTAACAATGAAAGGTCAGAAAGAGAAACTAAGGCAACAATCCCATTTACCATTGCATCAAAAAGAATAAAATGCCTAGGAATAAACTTACCTAAGCAGGCAAAAGACCTGTACTCCAAAAACTTCAAGATGCTGATGAAAGAAATAAAAAAGACACAAACAAATGGAAAGATATATACCATGTTCTTGGATTGGAAGAATCAATGTTGTCAAAACAACTATATTACCCAAGGAAACCTACAGAGTCAATGCAATCCCTATGAAATTACCAACTGCATTTTTCACAGAACTAGAAAAAAAATTTTTAATTTGTATGGAAATACAAAAGACCCGAATATCCAAAGCAATCTTGAGAAAGAAAAACGGAGGTGGAGGAATCAGGCTCCCTGACTTCAGACTACACTACAAAGCTACAGTAATCAAGTCAGTATGGTACTGGCACAAAAACCGAAATACAGATCAATGGAACAGGATAGAAATCCCAGAGATAAACCCACACACATATGGTCAATTAATCTACAAAAAAGGAGGCAAGGATATACAATGGAAAAAAGACAGTCTCTTCAATAAGTGGTGTTGGGAAAACTGGACAGCTACATGCAAAAGAATGAAATTAGAACATTCTCTAACACCATACACAAAAATAAACTCAAAACAGATTAAAGACCTAAACGTAAGACCAGATACTGTAACACTTCTAGAGGAAAACGTAGGTAAGACACTCTTTGACATAAATTGCAACAATATCTTTTTGGATCTGTCTCCTGGAGTAATGGAAATAAAAACAAAAATAAACAAATGGAACCTAATTAAACTTAAAAAGCTTTTGCATAGCAAAGGAAACAATAAACAAAACAAAAAGACAACCTACAGAATGGGAGAAAATATTTGCAAATGACGTGACTAACAAGGAATTAATCTTCAAAATATACAAAACAGCTCATACAGCTCAGTATCAAAAAATCAACCCAATCAAAAAGTAAGCAGAAGATCTAAAATGACATTTCTCCAAAGAACATGTACAGATGGCCAAAAGGCACATGAAAAGATGCTCAACATTGTTAATTATTAGAGAATTAGAAATCAAAACTACAATGATGTATCACCTCACACCCAAAAGAATGGCCATAATCAAAAAGTCTACAAATAATAAACGCTGAAGAGGGTGTGGAGAAAACGGAACCCTCCTACAGTGCTGGTGGGAATGTAAATTGGTACAGACACTATGGAGAAGAGTATGGGGGTTCCTTAAAAAACTAAAAACAAAGCTACCATATGATCCATCAATTCCACTCCTGGGCATATATCCAGAGAAAAACATAATTCGAAAAGATACATGTACCCCAATAGCAGCACTATCTACAACAGCCAAGATGTGGAAGCAACCTAAGTCTCCATTGACAGATGAATGGATAAATAAGATGTGGTGCGTATGTATATAAGTACACACACACACACACACACACACACACACACACACACACACACACTGGAATATTACTCAGCCATAAAAAAGAATGAAATAATGCCATTTGCAACAACGTGGATGGACCTAGAGATTATCATACTAAGTGAAGTAAGCCAGACAGAGAAAGACAAATATCATAGGATATTGTTTGTATGTAAAATCTAAAAAAAGGATACAAATGAACTTATTTACGAAACAGAAATAGACTCACAGACATAGAAACTTATGGTTACCAAAGGAGAGTAGGTGAGAGGGATAAATTAGGAGTTTGGGATTAAAATATACACACTACTATATATAAAATACATAACCAACAAAGACCTACTGTATAGCACAGGGAACTATACTCAGTATCTTGTAATAACCTATAATGGAAGAGAATGTAAAAAAAGGATATATATTTATATATACGTATAACTGAATCACCTTACTGTATACCCGAAACTAACACAACATTGTAAATCAACTATATTTCAATAAAAATTAAAGAAAAAAAAAGTTCTAGCACAGTGCTTGGGGCGTGGCAAAAGTCCAATAAATAACAGCCTTTATTATTAAATAAACAAAAGCTTACAGTCTGTGAGAGTACTGGAAATGGAAGCAGGAAGAGGGAAAAGGAAAGTTGAGGCCAGGGCAGAGAGTGTTACTACACAGAGAATCACCTAGATTGGTATGTGACCAGGGCACTGCAGCAAATGAGAAGGGTGTCACGGGCTATTTTAAATTTTTGAGGGAAATATAATAAATCTCAACTCTGTCAGACACTGAGACAACTATTAGCTTGATGTATATCATAGTTTCAACATTAGATTATTGTGTGATAAAAAGCAGGTACCATGCAAAAATCAATGAGGAAGAGGATGTCCAATTTGATTCCAAGGTTTGAGAAGTTGTGTGATACCCAGTAGGTGCACATATCCCATAGTAAGTAATGAATGAAATAAAGACAATATTTTTCTATCAGTCTATGTGTATTATTTTCTCAAGTGCTGCTTAAGTTGTCATGACATAAATATTTAAATTGTTTAAACCTTACTAGTGTTTTTTAATAAAAAACGGAACTGTTAAGTATTTCTCTTGGTCTAGGACACCATGAAAAAATTATTGAGACACTAAAGGAACCTCTGAGTCAGATACAAATTTCCAAAGATAGTTAAGGAAAGTTACTTACCACTGAAAAAAGAACTGAGAAATCATGGAAGTGTGCAATTACTTTCTTAATTATTGACTGAAGCTGTAAAGCAAAATGAAAAACACATCTTTAATAAAACTTCGATATTTTTAAAAAGGCAACCCTGCCCATAGTTTGCAATCACAGTTACAATAAGGGAAACCTAAATTACACAAGGAACAGGGAATTACTGGGTTATGTTAAACCTAGTCTCAATCTGAGTTTGCCCATCTTACTCTAGTCTTGAAGAAACACCTTGGCCTCAGTCTTCTCTTCTGTAAAACTGGAGAGCAAAACAGTATCTCACTCATTGTGAGCACTAAACGGGGTGGTTTGCTTACAGTGTTTAGAGCAATGCCTGCCCTTCAAAGCTCTCCATTCAAATCAGGTATGAATATTCAAGAGGTGGGCAAACGTTTTCTATACAGGGCCATACAGCCACCACAACTACTCAACTCTGCTGTTGCAGCTGGAAAGCAGTCATTGACAATGTGTAAACAGAGGGGTGTGGCTGGGTTCCGATAAAACTTTATTCACAACAGGTTGTGGGCTACATGGGCCGTGGTTTACAGATCCCTATTCTAGCCCATGGTGGTCCTGTGTTTTTTGACTGCTTCAGTGGAGAGGCACTGGACTGAGTTTGTCAGTGGGGTCAAAGGCCATGCATTACCCGAGGATGGCGGCACAGTCTGTGAGGTCTGTCCTAGGTGGCCACGTACTGATGTCCACCACCCCTCACCCTGACATGCAGAGTCCTGTTCACAGTGCCTTGGCACGGGAGAACCAAGGAGGCACTTTCTCTACATAAAATATAAACCGCGGCCAGGAGCGATGCCTACCCCCACGTCCTGCCTGCGACAGCCACACACAATGGGGTGTCACTCTAGGCCTTGCTTCAGACATTGCAAGGAAAACCAGCCCTATTTGGATCACCAGCAAAACTACTGCCATTGAGAAGCTACCCAGGACTAAAGCCATGTGTCTGACAGGGTCTTGGTGTTCTGGCTGGGTGTCCGGCCTGAACCTCTGAGGTGGGAGAGCCGAGTTCGGGACATTAGACGACCAGAGACCTCCCGGCACCACGTAACATCAAAAGGCGAAAGCTCTCCCAGAGATCTCCATCTCAACGCTAAGACCCAGCTCCACTCAACGACCAGTAAGTTCCAGTGCTGGACACCCTGTGCCAAACAACTAGCAAGACAGGGACACACCCCACCATTAGCAGAGACGCTGCCTAAAATCACAGTAAGTTCATAGACACCCCAAAACACACCACCAAACGTGGTCCTGCCCACCAGAAAGACAAGATCCAGCCTCATCCACCAGAACACAGGCACCAGTCCCCTCCACAAGGAGGCCTACACAAGCCACTGAACCAACCTTATCCACTGAGATCAGACACCAAAAACAACAGGAACTATGAACTTGCAGCCTGTGAAAAGGAGACCCCAAACACAGTAAGCTAAGCAAAATGAGAAGAGAGAGACACACAGCAGATGAAGGAGCAAGATAAAAACCCACCAGACCAAACAAATGAAGAGGAAATAGACAGTCTACCTGAAAAAGAATTCAGAGTAATGATAGTAAAGGTGACCCAAAATCTTGGAAATAATATGGACAAATACAAGAAAGGTTTAACAAGGACCTAGAAGAACTAAAGAGCAAACAAACAATGATGGAAAACACAATAAATGAAATTAAAAATTCTCTAGAAGGAATCAATAGCAGAATAACTGAGGCAGAAGAACGGATAACTAACCTGGAAGACAAAATAGTGGAAATAACTACCACAGAGCAGAGTAAAGAGAAAAGAATTTAAAGAATTGAGGACAGTCTCAGAGACTCTGGGACAATATTAAACGCACCAACATGCGAATTATAGGGGTCACAGAAGAAGAAAAGAAAAAGAAAGGGATTGAGAAAATATTTGAAGAGATTATAGTTGAAAACTTCCCTAATATGGAAAAGGAAATAGTTAATCAAGTCCAGGAAGCACAGAGAGTCCCATACAGGATAAATCCAAGGAGAAATACGCCAAGACACATATTAATCAAACTGTCAAAAATTAAATACAAAGAAAGCATATTAAAAGCAGCAAGGGAAAAGCAACAAATAATATAAAACAGAATCCCCATAAGGTTAACAGCTGATCTTTCAGCAGAAACTCTGCAAGCCAGAGGGAGTGGCAGGACATATTTAAAGTGATGAAAGGGAAAAACCTACAACCAAGATTACTCTACCCAGCAAGGATCTCATTCAGATTCGACGCAGAAATTAAAACCTTTACAAACAAGCAAAAGCTAAGAGCATTCAGCACCACCAAACCAGCTTTACAACAAATGCTAAAGGAACTTCTCTAGGCAGGAAGAGAGAAGTAAAAGAGAAGGAAAAGACCTACAATAACAAACCCAAAACAATTAAGAAAATGGTAAAAGGAACATACACATTGATAATTACCTTAAATGTAAATAGATTAAATGCTCTGAGCAAAAGACATAGACTGGCTGAACGCATACAAAAACAAGACCTGTATATATGCTGTCTACAAGAGACCCACTTCAGACCTAGGGACACATACAGACTGAAAGTGAGGGGATGGCAAAAGATATTCCATGCAAAGGGAAATCAAAAGAAAACTGGAGTACCAATTCTCATATCAGACAAAATAGACTTTAAAATAAAGATGATTACAAGAGACAAAGAAGGACACTACATAATGATCAAGGGACCAATCCAAGAAGAAGATGTAACAATTGTAAATATTTATGCACCCAGCATAGGAGCACTTCAATACATAAGGCAAATGCTAACAGCCATAAAAGGGGAAATCAACAGTAACACAATAATAGTAGGGGACTTTAACACCTCACTTTCACCAATGGACAGATCATCCAAAATGAAAATAAATAAGAAAACACAAGCTTTAAATGACACATTAAACAAGATGGACTTGGGCTTCCCTGGTGGCGCAGTGGTTGAGAGTCCACCTGCCAACGCAGGGGACCCGAGTTCATGCCCCGGTCCGGGAAGATCCCACATGCCACAGGGCAGCTGGGCCCGTGAGCCATGGCCGCTGAGCCTGCGCGTCTGGAGCCTGTGCTCCGCAATGGGAGAGGCCACAAAGTGACAGGCCCGTGTACCGCAAAACAAACAAACAAACAAACAAAAAAACAAGATGGGCTTAATTGATATTTATAGGACATTCCATCCAAAAACAACACAATACACTTTCTTCTCAAGTGCTCATGGAACATTCTCCAGGATAGATCATATCTTGGGTCACAAATCAAGCCTTGGTAAATTTAAGAAAATTGAAATTGTATCAAGTATCTTTTTCAGCCACAATGCTATGAGCCTAGATATCAATTACAGGAAAAAAAAACGTAAAAAATACAAACACATGGAGGCTAAACAATACACTACTAAATAACCAAGAGATCACTGAAGAAATCAAAGAGGAAATCAAAAAATATCTAGAAACAAATGAAAATGAAAACACGATGACCCAAAACCTATGGGATGCAGCAAAAGCAGTTCTAAGAGGGAAGCTTATGGCAATACAAACCTACCTCAAGAAGCAAGAAACATCTCAAGTAAACAACCTAACCTTACACCTAAAGCAATTAGAGAAAGAAGAACAAAAAAGCCCCAAAGTTAGCAGAAGGAAAGAAATCATAAAGATCAGATCAGAAATAAATGAAAAGAAATGAAGGAAACAATAGCAAAGATCAATAAAACTAAAAGCTGGTTCTTTGAGAA
Source organism: Tursiops truncatus (assembly GCF_011762595.2). Classification (NCBI taxonomy): domain Eukaryota; kingdom Metazoa; phylum Chordata; class Mammalia; order Artiodactyla; family Delphinidae; genus Tursiops; species Tursiops truncatus. The sequence continues at coordinate 22,952,091 of NC_047048.1, forward strand.
GATAAACAAAATTGATAAACCATTAGCCAGACTCATCAAGAAAAAAGGGAGAAGACTCAAATCAACAGAATTAGAAATGAAAAAGGAGAAGTAACAACTGACACTGCAGAAATACGAAGGATCATGAGAGATTACTACAAGCAACTATATGCCAATAAAATGGACAACCTGGAAGAAATGGACAAATTCTTAGAAAAGCAAAACCTTCCAGGACTGGACCACGAAGAAACAGAAAATACAAACAGACCAATCACAAGCACTGAAATTGAAACTGTGATTAAAAATCTCCCACCAAACAAAAGCCCAGGACCAGATGGATTCACAGGCAAATTCTATCAAAGATTTAGAGAAGAGCTAACAGCTATCCTTCTCAAACTCTTCCAAAATATAGCAGAGGAGGGACACTCCCAAACTCATTCTACGAGGCCACCATCACCCTGATACCAAAACCAGACAAAGATGTCACAAAGAAAGAAAACTACGGACTGATATCACTGTTGAACACAGATGCAGAAATCCTCAACAGAATACTAGGAAACAGAATCCAACAGCACATTAAAAGGATCATACACCATGATCAAGTGGGGTTTATCCCAGGAATGCAAGGATTCTCCAATATATGCAAATTAATCAATGTGATACACTGTATTAACAAATTGAAGGATAAAAACCATATGATAATCTCAATAGATGCAGAAAAAGCTTTTGACGAAACTCAACACCCATTTATGATAAAAACTCTCCAGAAAGTAGGCATAAAGGGAACTTACCTCAACATAATAAAGGCCACATATGACAAACCCACAGCCAACAACGTTCTCGATGGTGAAAAACTGAAACCATTTCCACTAAGATCAGGAACAAGACAAGGTTCCCCACTCTTACCACTATTATTCAACATAGTTTTGGAAGTTGTAGCGACAGCAATCAGAGAAGAAAAAGAAATAATAGGAATACAAATCGGAAAAGAAGAAGTAAAACTGTCACTGTTTACAGATGACATGATACTATACACAGAGAATCCTAAAGATGCCACCGGAATCTACTAGAGCTATTCAATGAATTTGGTAAAGTAGCAGGATACAAAATTAATGCAAAGAAATCTCTGGCATTCTTATACACTAATGATGAAAAATGTGAAAGAGAAATTAAGGAAACACTCCCATTTACCACTGCAACAAAAAGAATAAAATACCTAGGAATTGACCTAGCTAAGGAGGCTAAAGACCTGTATGCAGAAAACTATAAGACACTGATGAAAGCAATTAAAGATGATACAAATAGATGGAGAGATATACCATGTTCTTGGATTGGAAAAATCAACATTGTGAAAATGACTCTACTACCCAAAGCAATCTACAGATTCAATGCAATCCCTATCAAATGACAAATGGCATTTTTCACAGAACTTGAACAAAAAAATTTCACAATTTGTATGGAAACACAAAAGACCCGAATAGCCAAAGCAATCTTGAGAAAGAAAAATGGAGCTGGAAGAATCAGGCTCCCTGACTTTAGACCATACTACAAAGCTACAGTAATCAAGACAGTATGGTACTGGCACAAAAACAGAAAGACAGATCAATGGAACAGGATAGAAAGCCCAGAGATAAACCCACGCACATATGGTCACCTTACCTTTGATAAAGGAGGCAAGAATATACAAAGAAGAAAAGAGAGCCTCTTCAATAAGTGGTGCTGGGAAAACTGCACAGCTACATGTAAAAGAATGAAATTAGAACAATTCCTAACATCATACACAAAAACGAACTCAAAATGGATTAAAGACCTAAATGTAAGGCCAGACACTATAAAACCTTTAGCAGAAAACATAAGCAGAACACTCTATGACATAAATCAGAGCAAGATCCTTTTTGACCCACTTCTTAGAGCAATGGAAATAAAACCAAAAATAAACAAATGGGACCTAATGAAACTTAAAAGATTTGCATAGCAAAAGAAACCATAAACAAGACGAAAGGACAACCCTCAGAATGGGAGGAAATATTTGCAAACAAAGCAACTGACAAAGGATTAATCTCCAAAATATGCAAGCAGCTCATGTAGCTCAGTATCAAAAAAAAACCCAATCCAAAAATGGGCAGAAGACCTAAGCAGACATTTCTCCAAAGAAGATATACAAATTGCCAAGAAACACATGAAAGGATGGTCAACATCACTAATCATTAGAGAAATGCAAATCAAAACTACTATGAGGTATCACCTCACACCAGTCAGAATGGCCATCATCAAAAGATCTACAAACAATAAATGCTGAAGAGGGTGTGGAGAAAAGGGAACCCTCCTGCACTGCTGGTGGGAATGTAAATTGATACAGCCACTATGGAGAACAGTATGGAGGTTCCTTAAAAAACTAAAAACAGAACTACCATATGACCCAGCAATCCCACTACTGGGCATATACCAAGAAAACTGCAATTCGAAAAGAGTCATGTACCACAATGTTCACTGCATCACTATTTACAATAGCCAGGACATGGAAGCAACCTAAGTGTCCATCGACAGATGAATGGATAAAGAAGATGTGGCACATATATACAATGGAATATTACTCAGCCATAAAAAGAAATGAAATTGAGTTATTTGTAGTGAGGTGGATGGACCCAGAGTCTGTCATACAGAGTGAAGTAAGTCAGAAAGAGAAAAACAAATACTGTATGCTAACATATATATGGAATCTAAAAACACCGAAAAAAAAAAAAGGTTCTGAAGAACATAGAGGCAGGACAGAAATAAAGATGCAGACGTAGAGAATGGACTTGAGGACACAGGGAGGGGGAAGGGTAAGCTGGGACGAAGTGAGAGAGTGTCACTGACATATATACACTACCAAATGTAAAGTAGATAGCTAGTGGGAAGCAGCCGTATAGCACAGGGAGATCAGCTCTGTGCTCTGTGACCACCTAGAGGGGTGGGATAGGGAGGGTGGGAGGGAGACACAAGAGGGAGGGGATATGGAGATATATGTATATGTATAGCTGATTCAGTTTGTTATACAGCAGAAACTACCACAACATTGTAAATCAATTATACTCCAATAAAGATGTTAAAAAAAAATAAACCCCTATCCCTGGTTGCTGTCAAGAAAGGAAAATTTACTGACAAGTTCTTTGTTTATACTAAAAACATCACTGTTTAAATCATCTGCAACGGAAATGGCTCATGGTCCAAAATATGGAATATTAAGAGGTACACACCCCATCTCATAATTACGCAGTTTACTAGGTCAGCAAGCAAAAGGACTTCAAAACGTCATGACAAACAGTGCTCCAAGGCAGAGCATTCAAAGATACTGCAGTACTGTCTGGTTAAAATAGTTCTTGAAACCTTATCCACAGTAACTAATTCCTGTAGAACAGGAAATTTTTTTTTAATATTTAAAGTACACTTACAAATAATGCCTTTCCTGGTTTTAAAAGATGTATTTTTTCCCTTCAACGTTTCATTATGAAATGCTGAAATGTAAGAAAATTCAATGAATAATAACAAACACCCATTTACTCACCACTTAGATTCTACAAGGGCTAACATTTTGCTATATTTGCTTTACCTCCTCACCTAGCCATTGATCCAATGGCAGAACTTTTAAAAATGTGTTGACTGTGTGCTGCCAACCTTTTTACTGTGAAATAATTTCAAACTTGCAGAAACATTGAAAAAACAGTACAGAAAACTCCCATATTCTCTTTACACAAAGTCATCAATTTTTAGTATTTTGCCAAATTTGTTTCATTGTCCTCTCTCTGTAAAAAGACATACTATATTTTTTCTGAACCATGTGAAAGTAGATTGAATGTATCATGTCCTTCACCCCTTACCACTTCATTTGTATTTCCTAAGAATAGTCATATTCTCTGACATTTCTACTCTGTTGTTTATCAAATTCAGGAAAGTTAACACTGGTATAATTTTAATACTTTAATCTATCATTTGTATTCCAATCTTGTCAACTGTCTCAGTACATTCTTTTTTTTTTTTTTTTTTTTTTGCGGTACGTGGGCCTCTCACTGTCGTGGCCTCTCCCGTTGCAGATCACAGGCTCCAGATGCGCAGGCTCAGTGGCCATGGCTCACGGGCCCAGCTGCTCTGCAGTAGTTGTGGCATGTGGGTTTCAGTAGTTGTGGCACATGGGATCTTCCCGGACCGGGGCACGAACCCGCGTCCCCTGCATCGGCAGGCGGACTCTCAACCACTGCGCCACCAGGGAAGCCCTCAGTACATTCTTTACAGCATTATTTTTTCCTCTCTTTAGTACAGGATTCAGTTCAGGATCATGCATTGCATTTTGTTTTCACGTCTGTGCAGTCTGTGTTAATTTGGAACAGTTCCTTAACCTTCTTTGTCACGATGGCAAAGATTTTTTTTACAAGCCAATTACTTTATAGAATGCTCCTCAATTTGGGCATGACTAACGTTACCTCATGATTAGATTCAGTCATGCATTCTCGACTGGAATGTTACATAGATGATGCTGTGTCTTTCCTGTTTTTCGGGGTTCCATATCTGCAGGCACAAGATAGCCACTTGCTCCTCAATGGTGATAAGGATTTTGATTAGCCTGTCAATGACTGTCCAAATTCTCCACTCCAGAGTCACTATTTTTCCCCTTGCGATTAATGCTCATTCTATGGGAGGAGATACGAAAATGTCCTGCTCCTCATCAAACATCCCCCCCAGATTTAGCATCCATTGATGATTCTTGCCTGAAGACCGATGATTCTTGTCTTCACTGTGACGGCTGCAAATGGTGATTTTTCAACTCTACCATTTCTTCCACATTGCTCAAATGGCACCCCTGCCCACCTTTCCCCTCATCTATTTATTTATTTACCTATTCGTCGTAAGGGCCGACTCTTACTCAGTGGATTATAATCCATCACTGTATTTATTTCATTTGATGCTCAAACTGGGGACCTGTGAGAGCCCCTTGCAAGCTGTTCCTGTGCCCATTCCATGTGCCCCCAGCAGTACTTCCTTACTTCCTGGCACAAGAAAATGTTCCAGGCTCACCTTATACCTTCCCTATCCTAGAACTGGAGAAAGCTAATTCTTCACAGATCCCCACAGTTTTATTTTCTTGATGTGGCCCTCACTTAAGACCAAGGGCTCACAACCGATATGGGTGGCTGTCTGGAATGCAGGCTGACCCCGGGGCATCTTTTATAAGTTGCTCTTAGATATGACAGAATTACAGTATAGTATAGTTCCCTTGTCACTTAGGAATGGACTGCATTAAAATTATTATGTTACTTGAAGTTTTCAATTAATTGGGTCACTAGCAGTCAAGGCCTTACTGAAAATTCCCCAACTAAAATTCTGCACATCAGTCTTCATATGAGGCCGAGACCTGGACCACCCACAAGGGTATGACCCATCTTCTCGACACATTTTATTTACCCTGCAATATTGACCAAGAGCCTGCTGTGCGTGACTGTGTTCTTTTCATTCCATCTAGAAAAATGTCAGAGAGTTAGTGGCTGCTCAATAAACTGTAATGATGAACCATTTCAATTAGCAAATGGTGAAAATTTCTTAAATGAGTAAAATGTAAGAATTCTAAAATTTATACAAGAATATGTAACTAGGGCTTCCCAGGTGGTGCAGTGGTTGAGAATCCGCCTGCCAATGCAGGGGACACGGGTTCGAGCCCTGGTCCGGGAAGATCCCACATGCCGCAGAGCCCACGTGCCACAACTACTGAAACCCACGTGCCACAACTACTGAAACCCGCGCACCTAGAGCCCGTGTTCCACAATAAGAGAAGCCACCGCAATGAGAAGCCCGCGCACCGCAACGAAGAGTAGCCCCCGCCTGCCACAACTAGAGAAAGCCCACGCGCAGCAACGAAGACCCAACACAGCCAAAACTAACTAACTAAATAAATAAATTTATTTATTTTTAAAAAAAGAATATGTAACTAATTTTCTTATACTAAGTGAGCCCAGAAATCACTTGATCATAGGCAGTAAGTGCCAAAACATCATGTTATTAAATAAAAAATAAAATCTTAATTAGGTCTGAAGTTACTTTATAGTGAGTGATCCTGAGCTGGATTCTGTACTAGAGGGGAAAAAAATCTGCTACTAAGGACATTGAGTCCACTGACAAAACTGGAATATGGACTGTGGAAAAGGTAAAAGTAATATATTAACATTAAATTCCCTGATGTTGGTAACTAAACTGTGGTTATAAAGGAGAATGTCCTTGTTCTTAGGAAATACTCACTGAACTCTTTAGGGGCAAAAGTGGCATGATGTATGCAATTTATCCTCAACTGCTTTTTTAAAAATTTATATACGTATGTATGAATATATGTGTGTGTGTGTGTGTGTGTGTGTGTGTGTGTGTGTGTACACACACAATGATAAAGTAAACATGGAATCTCTCAACAGCTGGTGAATCTGGGTAAAAAATAATGGAAGTTCTCTGAGCTATTCTTTTAACTTTCCAATAAAGTTTGAATTTATTTCCAAATAAAAAGTTAGCTTAACTGAAAAACATAGGCATCTTACTTACTGGTGCCAAGCAACTGTACAGGGCTTTCCACATCACACCTCACTGAACCCTCACAACCATTCTGAGGAGGACTATTATTATCCCCATTTTACAGTGAGAAAACTGAGGCACAACAAGACTAAGTAACTGATTAAAGGGCACAAGGCTAAGACATGGCAAAGCTAGGATTCAAACCCAGGATTATCTGACTTTACAGCCTGACCCATGAAACATACCTATTTAATTCAACAGAATAAAATTCCTTACAGTGTGGAAATGAGAAATGAAAATCTGTCACCTGAGGGTAGGAGTCTTCAAATGCACGATCTGGAGTCATGTGCTTGATGACATCGGCCAAAACAGTATTCACCTCTCGTTTCTAAGTGGGGAAAAAAATCAAACCTGTATTTAGACACTGAATGGTAGTCATTGACCATTTTTCTGATAGAAAGAACTAACGTTTTCAGAATATAGCACACACTTTCCAGGAAGCAGTTTCAACTACTCTGCTGAAAATAATGTAAGGGGGGAAATCCCACCCATACCACAGCCCTAAAGATGGCCATGTCTGCACCAAGTCAGGACTAAAACACGGTTCTCGAAGGTTCCTGTCCCAGCTTTCTCTGAGTGCTGGTGAAATCCAACGTGCCACTTTCTGCCTGCCAGTCCCGGGCCCCTCCCCAGGTGCTGCAGAGAGCAGCGAAGCATTGTGGGAAGAGCACAGACTGAACCCTTACAAGCTGGGTGACCCAATGACCACTTCACTTTTGTCAGCTGTATCAGGGGTCAGCCAACCAGCCCAGCACCTATTTTCATACAGTCCAGGCGCCAAGAATGATTTTTACATTCAAACCAAAAGAATAATAATATCTGGTGACAACGAAAATTATATGAGATTCAAATTTCAGCATGCATAAATAAGGTTTACTATTTACACAGCCATGCTCACTCCTGTATGGTCTACGGCTGCTTTCAGGATACAGTGGCAGAGTTGGGTACTTGTAACAGAGATCATATGGTCCACAAAGCCTCAAATACAGAAAAAAGGGGACTTCTACAGAAAAAGTGTGCTGAGCCCTGGTCTATATAACTGGAACAGTGAAACTTCCTGGCAAGGTCACTATGAAGCTGTGCAGCTTACAGGTAAAGTGCCTGGCACATAGCACGCTATCTAAATAGTTGCCATTATGTACTCTCTCATTTAATGTTCATTAAACTCCACAGCACGCGGACTTCCCTGGTGGTCCAGTGGTTAAGACTCTGCGCTACCAATGCAGAGGGCCTGGGTTCAATCCCTGGTCAGGGAACTAGATCCCGTATGCCACAACTAAGAGCCCACGTGCCACAACAAAGATCCCGCATGCCGCAACTAAGACCAGGCACATCCAAATAAATAAATACATACAGAAATAAATAAATAAATATTTTTTTAAAAAACCTCCCCATGATAAATAAATAAATATTAAAAAAAAAACACCTCCCCATCATGGACATCATTATCCCCATGAAAAGTTAAGTGGCTAAGCGGCTTAGCCAGGGTCACAGAGCTAAAAAAATCTGACAATGGCACTAAAAGGAACCAAAGCTTCTTGGAGAAAGAGCTGATTCCAAATCTAAGATAAGAAAAATACAAGGGAGGCTGGAGCATCTTATAATAGAAAGCAAGGAAGGCATCAAAGACTACAAAGAATGTGTCAGGACTCAGAAGCCAACCTGAAAAAGCACCCACTGGACAAAAATGGGACAATTGAGCATCAGTAAGAATAATACAATCGCAATGACTGATACATATCAAATATGTTTCAATTAGTGAGCTCCTACAGATACCCACAGCAACTACTGCTCACTGGTGACCTTTGGGGATACTGGGGAATTGACTCTTTACTCTAAAAACTAGTAAGTAACAGGGGCAAAAATGAGCATCTTGCCTTTTCTGTACAAACTGTTACCTCAGGGTAACCAAATACATGGAGCGAAAAGGTTCTCTTCATTCAAGTATTCTAGCTAACAAATAAAGGAGAAATGATAACTCCGAATATCACCACTTTGCAACCCGTGATAAACCATAAGATGAATGCGCTTCAGTGGTCACTCACATCACGGAGAGACAACCAGATACCGTGAGCCTCCCAGGAGAAGCACCATGCCAGCACCCAGGGTGCCAAAAAGTCAGACCTGAAGCTGATGAAGTCTCCTGTCTCCAGAACTAACTGCCGACTTATAGGAAATACTGGAGGCAGAAGAGCATGTTTAATCACCACCACAGGCATACATCTGGCCAATCGAGACCGGGATACTCTACAGGACAAAGGACCCAATTTCTTCAACAAATAAATAATAGAAAAAAAAAAGGGAAGGGAACAGGGAGGGAGGGAGGGAAAGAGAGGGGAAGAGAGAGGGAACTTACAGATTAAAATAACTCTAATTAAAGTTTTTACAACGTATAGACCCTATTTTAATCCTGATTGAACAAATAAACTGTAAAAAACTTATGAGACAATTGGGGAAATCTGAAAATTTATCGATTTTTAATGGTATTAAAACATTATTGATTTTATTAGTTACGATAATGTATTGAGATTTTGTTTCAGAAAAGTGAATTCTATTTTAGAGATATGTGCAGAGATACTGACAGGTGAAACACGGTGACTGAGCTGTGCTTCAAAATAATCCAAGGGTGGGGAGAAAAGGGAAGGACACGAAACAAGATCTGTCATAAGTTGATCATTTCTGGGTGATAAGTACAAGGGGGATCATATGTTTGAAGTTTCCATAATAAAACAAAAATTGGACAAAAGAAAGAAAATTAACAGACCAACATTTACAAAATGCTCAAAACGAGGCAAAACCCATTTCTGGAGTTAGAGACCAGATGGTGCCTACCTTCAACTTCCAAGGCTGTGACTGGGAGGAGAGTATGGGGGGCTTCAGGGTGGGGTGGGGAGTTATTTCCTGTTTCTTGATCTGGACCATGATTACATGGGTGTATTTTGTGAAGATTCATTATACAGCAAACTTACGATATATATGCTTTTCTTCACGTAGGCTAAACTTCGGATTTTTTTAAGTTGATTAAAATAAACACCTGGCAACAGGATTTGAAACCACTCCTACCTGCTTCTAAAGTCTCTGCTCAAAAAAAAAGTCTCTGCTCATTGACAAGACCAGTATTTCCCAAACTGAGGTTGTAGTTTGGGCCTAGGAAAAGAAGTATCTTTGTTTGCTTAGAAAAAAATTAAATTACATGCAAATCAAATATGTCTGGAAAACGCTGCTGACTAGACTCCCATGGAAAGTCCCAATATACTTTAATAATAAGGATCTAAGGTGTATTATGGTGAAAAAACCTGCTTAACTTTGTATAATGCAGCATTTCCCAAGCTTACACGTGAGTGTGGAACACTTTTGTTATAGGTCACGTATTAATGCTCCATCACACTATACCATAAAGGATGCAATTTTCATAAATTAAGAATAATTACCATCATAAAATACCTAAATGTCTAAGCTAGACTTATTCACAATTACGAACATGAAAAAAATATACAGTAATTCTTTCAAAAACAATACCACAACACACATACCGTGAAATGTTTGCAGGTGTACTCTACCCATACTTCGGCACAATTAATGTAGTCCTACGAAGAAAAAGTAAAAATGTCTTTACAATAAGAATGCCACGATTGACCTTATGGCAAAAGCTCATCGTGTACAAATCCCTTCAAGGGCTTTGAAAACTAAGAGTTGGTAAGTGATGGGGATTTCAAGAGTGGTTCATGTACAGAACACTCTGGCCCACTGATAGATTTTACCCTGAGAGGTGACGTGAGAAAACATAAGTTGCCTGAAATTAATTAGACTGTCATTCCAGAATTGCTACTTGGGCCAAGACAGAAATCTGGGAAGCTCTGCTATGTCTGGAGAATGGGAAGAACCAAAGGGCAGCGGAGATAACAGTGGGGAGACCTCATCACACCTCAGTGGACACAATGACCACAGATCTGGTTGAAAATTCAAGTAGTGTTTACGATGTGACTTTTGAATGTTCTGAGAAAAAACAGGGCCCCTGCCTTTAAAAACAAACCGTTTGTCCTAGAGAGGGTGATGCATATAAGTTGTAAAAAGGTTAAGAAAGCACAAAGGTTTTAGGTAAGAAAGGATGTGTTAGATTCAAGTAGAAGAGACAATGAGATGGCTACGGAAATGGCAATGACCAATTTGGTAAGGTTGTCTGCCCCAGAAAATATGCGCATGGGAAAAAACTGTCAAGGAAAAACAGAGTCTGCAAGTATACCTTTTCTGTTCTGACACTTCCAGGAAAAGAAAGAAGAAATGGGGAGGGAAGAAAACAGTTATCTCATTCACATAAGAAAAGCCAGGAACATTCTAAAGTCTAACAGGAATGCTAAGGTGGACTTAACGAGGAGAGTGTGAAGTTAAAGACTGGAGAAAACTGTTATTATGAGCTTTTGATGCAAGGTTGCTTTGAAGCACTGAAGTACAGGCACCAGAGGCCCAGAGGTTTTTGACTTAAATATCCTAAATAAGCTGTTTTCATTAGCCAATCAAAGTTAAATAGAGAATTTCAACGGCTAGAGTTTAGTGAGAATTTTGCTGAATTAAACTAGGTATACGATTTTGTAAAAAAGTTTCCAATTTTTCTAAATTATATTGTTCTTAATACACTATCACAAATGTGGTGATTAGCAAGGGGTTTATAACTGGGCTCACTTCAATATTTCCTTCTCAATAAATGATCAAATCAAATGCCACATATTCACTTATTCTCTGTGTTATGGTCTGAATGTTTGTATCCCCCACAAAACGCATATGTTGAAATCCTAGCCCTTGATGTGATGGTATTAGGAGGTGAGGCCTTTGGCAGTGGTTAGGTCATGAGGGTGGAGCCCCCGATTGGAATTAGTGCCCTTATAAAAGGGACCCTAGAGAGGTCTCTTTCCCTCTTTCTGAGATGTGAGGAGGAGAAGCTGGCAGGCTGCAACCTAGAAGAGGGTCCTCACCAGAACCCAACCAAACCATGCTGGTCACCTGATCTTGTACTTCCAGCCTTCAGAAATGTGAGAAATAAATTTCTATTGTACATAAGCCACATGATCTGTCATATTCTGTTACAACAAACTAAATGAACAAGGACATGCTGCTAGTAGGAGAGGAACAGTGCAGGGTGTGGTGAAGTTTGGCCACAAAGACAGCCAACAGCATTTCCCTAGTGGCAGCCACATAAATTGCTGGCACATTGCCTGAAAGGACAGTGAGGCATAAAACCCAAACCTACAACATGATGACCAGCACTACATGCATTACAGAAACTAACATCAGTTGGTCCATCTTCCCAAGACTTCCTGTGTCAGAAGTATGGGGAGAGAGAGCCTTCAGCTGTCCATTCAAGGGAAGGAAACTGGAATTCCCTTTTGCTAATCACTGGCTTGACTACTGATCTTCAATTTAGGAATATCCCAATAAATTGTTTTTTTCAAATCCAAATACAACTTGACCCTTAAAAAACGCAGGGCTTAGGGACACTGATCCTCCAGGCAGTCAAAAATCCACATATAACTTATAGTCAGCCCTCTGTATCCACGATTCCTCCGTATTTGCGATTCCACTTCTGTGGATTCAACCAACCATAGGTTGTATACTATTTACTATTGAAAAAAAATTCCATGTATAAGTGGATCTGCGCAGCTCAAACCCATGCTGTTCAAAGGTCAACTGTGCTACAGACTGCTGTACTTCGAATGCTCTTTGCAAAGCTACAGGTCTTTTTAAGTTTCAAGTATTTATAATTTTACACTTTTGGTGCATCTTAAGGCCTCAAGAATAAGACATGCTAGGGACACAAAAATCAAAGAAATACATCTTTAAAGCTATAAGTTCTCCATTACAGATTAACAAATAATGCAATTAAAAGTAGATTTCTTTAAAAAAATAAGGATGATTAACTGAAAGAGAAAATTTTTAAAAGAAAGAGTATACTGCATAACTTGGACAAAAAGCAGTCAATACAAGGTCTAAATGGTCACCCACCTGTGGATTCTTCAATTTAGTGATAACTTTCCAAGCTTCATTGAGAATCTGAAGTCGATCACTCTCAGGAGGATTAGCCAAGGCCAAGTTTAAGCCCAGTGAGCGAAAGAGAAGATGCTAAGAAATACAGCAAACCATTACGATCCTGGAGATGTACAATCAGAGTAACTTGAGGCAATAAAGGAAAAGGCTGTAACAGTTGGCCTGTCTTGAGGTTAATCTTCCAACGACCGTTTTCTGAAGTTCTACCACAGACCTGTGCAAGTTAGACTGAGAAGCTCAAAACAGAGAGCTGGCTCTGTGTACTGGTCCAACCTGTGGGCCATAATATTCTCCTGGACAAAGCTTTTCATAAATAATAAGTGAAGATACAGTTTTAAGGATGTAAGACCAAAATTCTTCCTAAATATTTCATAGTGAGCTAATTTGACAGATTTAGGACTCAAGGAGGCCTGACTCGCGGCAATTACACGTGTCTCACAACCCCAGTCGCTAACTCATTCTCCACCGTACTCTTCAGAAACAGAGCCCTTGCTTGTTTTCCTGTTGGCTGGAGCTTCCCCTGACTCCGAACTCTCTCTCCCTGGGGAGCTACTGGGCAAACATTGCCTATTTGTTCTCCGCTAAGCATTAAGTCAAGAGCCTACCTTGGGGAAACCAGACTCATCGCACTCTTTAATCATGCCGATGAAATCCATGGACCTTGTGGCGATGAACTCGGCCCGGAAAGCTGACATTACGGAATTCAACAGCAAGGCACTGAAAGACACACACACATGCCCCACGTCAGCAGAGCTTCCCCTTAATGAAAGTCGCTTTCATTTTAGGATGTATGTTGTTGGGAAAGATGACTGACAGCCCTTTAATGGTAAGGGTGGAAAAATAAGAAGACTGGAGTAAAAAGGCAACCTCTAGAGACTAACTCGGTGTTTTATGCATATTCAGAACTTAATATTCAACTGACTGGAAGAATGGATGGATGGGTGGATGGATGAGTGAATGGGTAGATGGATCAATGGATGGACAGGTAAATAAGAAAGTAATCAAATCCATTTAAACAGAAGAAAACTGAGCCTTCAGTGCACAAATAAAACTAAATATTAAGTAAGAATATTGATCCAAGCTGCAAATGTATATCCGCATCTCTTATGAAAAGCACTGTTCTAGGACCTAGGGACACAGTGGTGAACAAAACCCACTCCAGGCTGCTCACACATCTGCCACCAAAAGGAGAGCAGAGGAGAAACCTCTTATGCCTGGTAGACAGGAATTCGAGTTTATCCTGACCTTATCACTTAACACAGCCCCGTAGGGAAAGAACTATTATTATACCCATTTTACAGAGGAGGAGAACAAGGCACAGAGGGGTCAAAGTAAGTGACCCAAGGTCAGAAAGCTAAGAAAGAGTGGAGCCAAGCTCTGAAGCCAGGCACCTGGACTCCAGCATTCCTGACCTCCATGCTATCCTGCTTCTCTGTTGGCCCTCTTGTCCATGCAAACACGCCAACCTCAAAAAAAAGCAACCAAGTCCATTTTCAAACACAGGCTTATGAATTTCAAAATACTTACTTGTTTGCTAGTTTCTTACATCTCTCCATCATTTCGGTTAGCAGAGCCTAATCAAAAAAATGATAAAAACTATCAAGTTGGAGGATCTAAAGCAACACTTCTCATGAACAGATTTCCAAAGCAATACTCTAAAATAAATACAGCCACATGCCCATTTCTATCTCAGTGCCTGGCAGGGATGGGGAAGATGAAGGAGAAAACAAGCTCACTCTTGTGGCATTTAGTATAATGGATAAGAGCTGGGGCCCTGGCCTCAGGCACACTTGGGTTCAAATCCAGTCTCACCAACTACTTTTCCTCATCCTTAGGTAGATGATACCGACCTGTGGTACCATCCCACCTACAGATTACTGCAGGATGATGAGAGTGGTACCTCCTATGCTCCAGGGCACCAAGAATGAAATCTGCTTTACTCCTCACCTCCTCTAGACCCCCCTTGTTCCTCCCCATTTCACGAGGTGTCTGTGAAATTCTCAGTAAAACAAATAACAAACACTGGGCCAGTACCTGGTGCTGGCCAGTCACGGTGAGCAGCACTTGGCACTCATGATGTCACTTCTCACAACCACCATGAGGCAGGCTCTCTATTCTCCCATTTCACAGATGAGAAACCAAGCCACTGAACAGTGATGTGCTTGGGCCAAGGTGACACGGCTAGTTACGGCGGGCTGGATGTGACCCGGGCAGTCGGGCATCAAGGGCCATGCTCTTCACTATACTTCCTCTCCATGCATTTTGAAGGACATTTTTTTTCCCCAAAAGGAAGTAAATGTTTTACTCATTGGGATACTATTAATGGCTTTAGAGCTATCTTAAGACAATTACGTATCTTTAAAAGAGCTCCTATTTTTAAAAAAAAATCAATGGAAGAAGTCTCCAATAGGGCAGTGGTTTGGGCAAGGTTTTGAATGGCACAGGCAAGGTCAATCCCAAGACAAAAGAGCTGGTAACAGCAGCATCGACACTGAGAACTCACCAGGCGCACAGCACTAGGCACTGGGCTAAGCGCTTTACATACCTTTTCCCATTTACTCTTCACAATGGCCTTTGAGGCCCGTGTCAATTATCAGCACTTTACAGACGAGGAAGCCAAAACTCAGCTAGGTTAAGCCACTTCCTACTAAGTGGTAGAAATGAGATTTGTACCTAAGTCTGGCCCAGAAGGCAAAAGATAAAATCAGTCTTCTTTAGTGAAATTCTACCCTTTCCAGCTGTGGCCCTCTGTATCCTGGGTGCTGCCTGAATAATTAAGGTGGTAGTTGCTTGTGGAGATACTGTCAGTACCCCTTACCCCAGAACCCTGATTTTATTCAGATTTCTGTCTCTGCCAACAAAATACAGGTTGGGTCCTGTTATGGAGTGAATTATGTCCCGTCCAAATTCATATGCTGAAGCTCTAACCCGCAGTGTGACTGTGTTTGGAGATGGCGCTTTTAAGGAGTTAATTAATGTTAAGTGAGGTCATAAGAGTGCGGCCCTAATCCAACAGGACTGGTGTCCTTATAAGAAGAGGAAGAGAGACTAGGGACACACAATGCACAGATGAGAAGACCAGGAGAGGACACAGTGAGAAGACAGTGGACTGCAAGCCAAGGAGAAAGGCCTCACCAGAAACCAACCTTGCAGGCACCTTGATCTTGAACTTTCCAGCCTTCAAAACTTTGAGAAAATAAACTTCTGTTGTTTAAGCTACCCAGTGTATTATGGAAGCCTGCTAAGGTCTGAATAGCCACCTAATTCCCAAGTTGATGGTGTTAGAAGGTGGAGTCTTTTGGAGGTGATTAGGTCTTAAGGGTGGAGCCCTTATGAATGGAATTAGTACTCTTATAAAAGTGGCCCAAGAAAGCTCCCTTGTCCCTTCTGCCATGTGAGGACACAGCATGAAGACAGCTGTCAATGAACAAGGAAGTAGGCCCTCACCAGACACTGTATCTGCCAGCATCTTGATCCTGGACGTCCCAACCTCCAGAACCATTAGAAATAGATATCTTTTGTTTATAAGCCACCCAGTTTGTGGTGTTTTCTTAGAGCAGCCCAAACATACTAAGCAAAGTAATACAGGCCCAAGCCAATCACGGCGGTCCCATTCCCCTTGCCAGTGGTGAGTTTAGACAGGGCACATGACCCATCTCTTGCTACTTAGATGGGGGCTTAGAGGAAAAGTTTCCTTTTTTTTTTTTGGCCACACTGCACGGCCCGTGGGATCCTAGTTCCTCAACCAGGGATTGAACCCAGGCCCTCAGCAGTGAAAGCACCGAGTCCCAACCACTGGACCGCCAGGGAATTCCCAAAGTTGTCCTTAAAGAGGAACCGAAGACTCCCCATCTTTCTGCCTTCGGATGCTGCCATGTCTGGACATTATGTGTGGAATGGCTACAGCCACTTTGCTGCTATCTGGGGATGGCAGAGCAGAGAAAAGAACGGAACCTGCCTGGCCCAGAGCCTTCACTGTTATTCAACAGAACACACTGAATTATTTTTGAAGGGCCAGTTAGGTGTTTGTTCCTTGCAGCCAGCATCCCAATTGATGATAAAATTGACAATGTCACAAATGGCTTCCCTAACCCATTCATGGGGATTTAATATTTGAAAAGTCATTCATGAAGACCAATATCAAAGTGGTTTCTGGGAAGACTGGGAAAGAGATATCCTTATAATGATCATCACATTGATACTCCTTAACATGCACAAATAATCACTCACTCAACACCTGCCTGTGAAGCAACTCTAATGTACTAGCCACTATTTTAGGCACTGGGAATAGCAGTGAGGAAATCAGACAGAAATCCATGATCTTAGATGCTTATTCTCTCTTTCATACACACACATGCAAGTGCACATGTGCACACACATGCACAAATGAATGAGCTATCTTGGCCCACCACCTCTGAAAAGACGAAATAGGGCAAATGCTAACATATGGACAAAGTGTTCTGGCCATTAAGACAAGACAAATGCTTTAAAAGTTCTCTTTCCACAGGAGATGAACGCATTAAAAATGCAGCCAAGAATATAACTTAAAAAAAAAAAAAAAAGGGCTCATTGTCATTACCCTTAAGTGTCCAGGAGCCAAATGCTATATAGATCCCAGGAAGGTCTGTTAGAGGTTATTAATTTTTTTTTTCTGAGAAGTGACAGGATTGATTACCTTTGGCAAGAACAAGATGAACAACAGTTCAAAGCAGACTGAGATCGAAAAAAGCCTATTGGCTGAGATAAACAATTGAAAAACTTGCAACTCTGAATATATGTTCACAGACACATCAGAACTTGAAGATTCATTAGGCCCCTACATTTCATTTGTTTATATATTTGTTTTTTATAAAAATAAGAAATGCTTATGGACGGAAGTTCAAATAATATTGTCATGTATCAAGTAAATTATGAGTGCCCTCCCTCCCAACTCCCACTTCCTAGGGATCAACAGTGTCAACATTTGGTGTTTATCCTTCTAGGCCTTTGTCTATGCCCTATGAATACGTAGCTTTTGTTGTAGAAGACCTTTGTTCTGTTTTACAGAAATGGATAGACTTATACACATTGAGCTACAATTTGCCTTTTTCACTCAAGAATCTACGCGGGCCTCCCTCCTCCCGTGTCAGTACACTCAAATCTACCTCATTCTTTTTAATGCCTGAGGAATCCACATCATGTATGTAACTATTTTCAAACTGCTCCAAATTGATGAAGTTTTTTAAATGTTTTATTTTTAACCAATTATAGCCTCATGAGAAATTGCAGAAATAGTATAGGTGCTGGGTACCATCACCCAGCTTCCCCCAGTGGTAACACCTTACATAACTATAGTGCATTGTCAAAATCAGGAAACTGACATTGGTATAATATAATTAACTAGACTATTTCACCAGGTTTTTCATACACCTTTCTTTTTGTGGGGTAAAGGGTATATCTTTGTGACACTTCATTAACTTATTTGGATTTGTATAGCCACCATCACATTTAACTACTGGATTTTTAAGGTTATCTCCAGATTAGGGTTATCTGCCCACTTCAAAAGTATAGGAAAAGAAAAAAGAAGTTGGGTCAATAACACATTTCTGTTTTCTAAACAGATTAACTCATACGCAGCCCAGAGTGCTCAGGAGATATGTACTTATGCTTTTACTAAATAGCCTTCCAATCAGCATTTACAATTACTGCTCCATAAAAAATGTGAACTAAATGATACACATTATTTTTGTAGATGAAACAAACATGTAAAACAGCAGGCAAAATCATAAACTCATCTTAAAAGCTAGTATCTTTCCTCCAATCCAGAGTTAATATGGCTCAAGTCTCAAAGAAATAAAATATTTCAGTGTGAATAAAAAGAAATTTTATACCCCAGGTAGTAAAATGAGAAATTTTTAATTTTTCCTTTATTTATCTTTCTCTGGGGATTTTTGCCTAATTCGAAAGAATGAAAATAACACACCTGTATGCTTGAGAGGGATTTATCATCGACCAAGACTAGTCTTAGATTTGCATTACTAGCCTAATCGTATGTTAGAATGTTTAAAGGGCAATTTATAGTATGACCATCGGAGTAGCAGTCCCATGGGTCAATCCGTTCAAGTCCCACCTTAAAATGTAGCAGTTAACAGGAGACACCTAGAAAGAAAGAGTCTAAAGCAGTCAAGGGAACAAATCTGTTGGCTTCAGTCACTGCCAAAATGGCTACATGACCTCTTTCTAACTGTGTGACTATAAGAAGTTTGTAAGCCTCAGGTACCCCATCTGTAAAATGGGTATAACAGCAACACCTAGCTTGGGGAAGCTCTGAGAGTGAATTAAGATAGCCCAAGTAAAGTAACTAATACAGGCAGACCTCAGAGATATTGCAGGTTCTGCTCCAGACCACTGCAATAAAGTGAATATTTCAAAAAAGCAAGTCACACGAATTTTTTGCTTTCTCAGTGCAAATAAAAGTTATGTTTACACTATACCGTAGTCTATTATATGTGTGATGGCATTATGTCTAAAAAAATGTACGTACCTTAATTTAAAAATATTTTATTGCTAAAAAATGCTAACCGTCATCTGAGCCTTCAGTGAGTCATACTTTTTTTGCAATAGTAACATCAAAGATCACTGATCACAGGTCACCATAACAAATAACAATGAAAAAGTTTGAAATATTGCAAGAATTACCAAACTGTGACACAGAGACACAAAGTGAGCAAAATGCTGTTAGAAAAATGGCACCAATAGACTTGCTCGACGCAGGGTTGCCACAAACCTTCAATTTATGAAAATGCACTATTTGCGAAGTGCTCATAAAGCACAGCACAACAAAACGAGGGGTGCCTGTGGGGCGCATGGCAGAGGGAGCCTCGAAAGAGGTGGTTAAGGGCTCAAAGCTTAGCAGCATCTCAGACCCATCTCCCCGCTCCATTCTTCACAGCCAACCAACACTGCCTTCTAAACTCTTCCTGAAAGGTCACAAAATTTTCCTAACAATAGGTATTTGTTATAATGTTAAGCGAGGGAAAAGCATCATAAAATCATACAGGAAATATTTCTCATCTACAAAACCACAATTACAGAGCAAGAATGAAAGTGGAGAGAGAAATATTAAAAAGAAAATGCACCAAGACGTTAACAGTGACGAGTTATTCATGACCGAATTTTAGGCGGCTCCTTTCCTCCTTTTAGCCTTTCTGTCTTTTCCAAGTTCTTTCCAATGAACATGTACTCTCCCACCCATTCTGCCTCTTGGTTTTTCCATGGCTACCAAATAGTTCTCCTCTAATCCATCTCAGATGCTTCTGCCAGTTTGATCTTCAAGCACCACTTTTTTCATATTATCCCCCTGGTCAAAAATATTCAAGCGCTGCCTGGTCTCCACGACATGACGTTCAACAACCTCTGCCTGAGCCACTCCCAGCCAGCCTAGTCCCTCACTCTTCTCCAGTAATGCTTGTCTCCTTATTATGTCCGTCTGTACAGGTCCCGTCCCTCAACCCCTCCTTACTGCCCCTCTGCTCATCTCCTGGCCTTCAAGTCAGTCCAGGCTCCCATCTGCTGTTAAGGTCAAAGACAACAATGGTAACCAGCCCCATCTGCCTGCTGCCTACCATGCACCAGCTCTTGGCCATGCGCTTGACGTGCACTATCAGTCATCTCGTGAGAGCCCTTCGAGGAAGGTTCTATTATTAGCCCCATTTTACAGCTGGTAATACTGAAACACAAAGAGGTAAAGCAGCCCAAGGCAACACAGCCACAGTTGGAACCCAGGTCTGCCCGACTACCTGGCCCAGCCTCTACCACTTTCCTCTTCCCTCCTTCAACAGTGACAACCTGCATCACACAGCTTAGCAAGTGATCATGAGATTCCATACCAGACAAGATAAAAAGCTGCTGAAAATGATGAGAAGCTTATCAAGGGATTCGTTTTCATTGCCCAAAAGCAGGTTTTATGAAACGGTTGCTTTTTTCTCTGCAGAATGTGCCTAAAATTGGGGGCATAAATGTTTTTCACTTACTCTAATTTTAATTGTATAAGGGGGAAAAATCCTGTCTTTAAACAACAACAAAAAAGCCTTTTTGAATAATCACTCCTTGATTTTTTGGGGGGAAGGGATTTGATATTGCAATTTCGATCTGAAATTTCGAACATCAGATATTTGCAGCTGAAGGCATTTCTCCCTTCTCTCATCTAGATAGTTCTCCCTTCCTCTCGCACACCTACCTGTCATGTGCATTGCCAGCTGCTGCAGACAAACTCCTACATTCTGCAGGCATGGCCTCTTACAGACACACACAGCTCCAACTCCCCGGTGGACACACCCCAGCCACTGTCAAAGAGCTTTTAGGTATCATATTGCCACACACATCTGCAGCACCACCCTGCACACTGACATTAATTCTTCCACATTTTGAAAATGACTTTTTTTATGAGACACTGCAAGTTCCTTATTTAAATGCCCCAAGAATCAGAGTTTATTATTATTCAGGTGACCTAATTTTTTTAATCACTTCTTCTAGTACAATAATGATTTCCTAGAGTTTTACTCCCCAGGAAAGCTCTACTCTCAGCTTCTGCCATCCTTTGAGATTACTGGCACTTAAAAGGAAGAATGCCTTATGACATGTACTTTTTGTTTTAAATCCAATTTTGCTTTTCATTAAAGTAAGGAGAAAAAAATAAGTGTTCTCATTTTCAAATGATTCTGTCTTGCTCATAGGTTTCAGTCATTCAGCTGAATTGGTCAAGTTCATGATACGTCTTCCCAGGAGCCTGGGCCAGCGTGTGGTGGCTGAGACTACACTGAAGATCACAGAGAATGGCCTGCAAGTTTTCAAAGCACCTTCTGTTAAAGTGGCTTGATTTAAAATCAATTTACTCAATGGTAAAAAATTCACCTGAAATATGAGATGTCCCTATTTTTCTCCACATACCTTAGGATTTGGAAAATTTTTAATATTTGCAAGACATTATACTTGCTGAAAAGTTTAAAAACAGGGCAAAAAAATAAGTTAAGATGATCCAAAATCTTGCCCTCCAGCGATATTCTGTCATATCTCTCTCCCAATTCTCCTGTGCAGATATGAAAATCACGTTTGCAATCCCGATGACACAGCATTCAAGCGCTGTGTGTGGGACTCTCCACTAAGCGCTGTAAACGGACTGCCTTGTTTGATCCATGCAGTAGACTAGAAAACAGGAATTATTACTGCTCCCATTTCACAGATAAAGAAAAAAGCTGAGTGATTAGGGACAAGTGACTTGGCCTCTGCTTTAGTCTGACAGCTGTAAACAACAGAGCTGAGGTTCAGATTTAGGCACCCCAACTCCAGGGCCCACACTTGAACACCAGGCCACACTACCACTTAGGACACACGCAGTAACAGGTGTAACTTCTTTTTTTCACTTGAGCACATCAGTGTGTACTCCATCGTGGGTCTCCATCATCTTAAATGGCCCCACAACATTCCACTGAGTACACAGAGCATAATTTAACCAATCCCCTTCTGATGGCTGTCTCCACTGTTTCACTAGCGTGAACGCAGCTACACGTGTGTGTGTGTGTGTGTTTACGCACTCATCAAGTTATTTCTACTGGATATTTTAAAAAGTGGATTGCTTAGTCACAGTCGTATCTTTCTTTTCTTAACAGCTGTCAATATGTGTTTGCAGATACAGGGAAAAGGCAGGTGGATTTGAATTTTGCTTTACTCCAAATATCCTTGTTTTGTAGCAAGGTCTCTTTTTCCCTCACAAAGAATAAATTCTCAACCATCAACGAGAAGACAACAGAAGCCTCATCTATCACAGTTATCGCGACAATCTGAAACTGGTGTTCCACTGAAATTGCTTCTCCGTCTTAGGGAAGAAAAAGAGTATTTCTGCCATGATTCTGACTTCACTTTAATCCCTGACAATGCTTCAATTAGACAAAAAAGAAAAGAAAAAAAAATTTATAAGAGCAATTACGTATCTTGAGTTTCACTTTCCTTCCATAAAATGGAGAAAATATTATCTGCTTTACGACTTTATTAACTTATTATCAACACAAAAGGAGTGCATGAAGGTTAGTGAAGAGGCAATGAAGCCTGCTGGCCCTGGAGTCGGATTCAATGGGTTTGTGTCCAGTCACTGCCACTTTCTAGCTGTGTGACCTTGTGTAGTTATTTGGCCTCTCTGGGCCCCTACATCCCCCTCCCAGAGTTGGTAAACAAGGCAAGGCAGGAAAAGTGCTGAGCGCAGAACCAGTCACAACAGTGAGCCGTTATGAAAGGGCCCTGATTACGTCCCTGGGCACACAGGTGTAGGGCTTGTTACGACACAGAAGAGAGGAGCCCTCCTTGGTGGTGAGCTTCACACTGATGCCACCTGGCAGTTACCTCGGGGGCATGGTAGGAAATGCACTGGAAGATCCAGTCCATGGCAGGCGAGTACAAGGGGAGGTAGGATGGAAGCTCCACTCCCTGGAGCACCAGCTGGTTCTGGACAGTATCGCCGTGAATCTACGGGAGACCAAATAAACACTCAAAAGAAGGGGAAGTCACATAATAAACGAATAGCATGCAACTCACAGACTGCGCATATCTGCAGGCATCTGGATGGCCCCGAGAGAAATAGCCTGGTTTCTCAGGGTTTTTTTAAACTAGAAAAAAGCACACAAAGTTTCCCATGTCACCAGGCTGAGCTGTTCTGGGAATGTGTGCTGTGCAGAGAAGTAACCTGATAAAACTGGAGCCAGCAGATGCTAAGAAGAAAGGCTGATCAACAGGAGATGCTTCCTGGTAACACATGCATATTAACCCTCTCTGCTTGTTCAGTACAATCAGCACGTTTTAACTGTGTGTAACAGACTCGAGTGTAATTTTATAGGGTTTACACATTCAAAGAACTTTAAGGCAATCTCGGCTTGGAAAACCAACTGGGTTTTATGAATTTGTGATCACGTAGCTATTACATCAATTAGCTGCGCTGACTGATGGCGTACTCTTACCTGTTTGAATGTGAGGAGGAAGTCAAAGAAGTTCTTATCTAGGCTTTCTTTGAGATGTGGAGCCACTTCCATGCCCACCTGTAGCCAATCAAAATGAAATTACCTTGACCATGGAGAAACAGGTTGTAAATAACATATACAGTGTGATGTCATTTTTGTAAATTAAAAATATACATATAGACAGATATAGGCAGAGAGGTCCAGCAAGTTAACTTTTATTCTTTTTGCTTAGCTGTTTTCTTATTCAATAAGCATATCTTGCTTTTATAAGAAAAACCGCAGAAGCTATTTTTAATGAAAAAAGGGCAACATTTGCAGTAATCATCTTAGCAATTTCCCAAAGGTAATGAAAGTATGACTGAACAGATGACCAAGGGAACAAATCAATACAGCACTAAGGAGAAATGTACTCTCAAGATCATGTATACGATATTCTCTTCCTCTCTAAAAAATGATAAACACACATGTGGCTGTACTTATTAAATGAAGCAAAAAGATTCTGGTATGTAAGAGAGTCAGCTGGGACTTCACTGTTGCATTGTTAAAATACATGGATTCATTCTTTGCTGGGCAGTCATGGAAGCAGACATAAATTTTGATGTATTTTAAGCCGGTTTTTATTAGACAAGCATGAAGCCTAACAATGCTGTAATCCACTGGTTCCTTCGTTCATTGTTTTAAAAAGATGGTAACACTTTCAGCTGAAAAAAATTTGCTAATCATAGAGAAGGTGGCCAGAGCCCTAGGGCTGGATGGAAGAGTGAAGGTCTCAGCTATGGCAGGGAGTGCAAGTATTTAAAACAAAACAAAGCATCATGATGTTCCTTAAACTGAGCTCCTCAGAATACACCTCAATGCCACACTGCTGCTTTAGCACCAAAACAACTTTGTAAGGGGAGCTGCTTTCTGGGACCTGGTTCCTTCCAAGGGGGACAGATTCCTGCCACTCACCTCCCCCCCTACCCAGAGGTCATGAAAATTCATGATAACAAGGTTTTTTAGATGTCTGCAAAGAATTCCTTTGAGAAGAATTATGCAAGATCCACTGGGGCGGTAAATTCCAAGGGCATCTCTATGGCTGTTGGGGACGCTTCCAAGGACAGGCACAGAGATTAAAAAAAAATACTAACAACAAATGTCAGATCCACTTCTACTGTGTTCTGATTCTATTGTCTTTCCTTCCACTAATCATTTTGTAGAAAAGGCAATAATTACCTGTTAGGCGACAGCAAAAAAAAAAAAGCCCAGTGGACAAGCAGTGGAGAGGAACTGAAGGGGCCATGACTTAGGAGTTAATCATACTTTCCTTTAATAAGCAGCTTTGAGGTCCCCCCATGCCCTGCCTACTCAGTGCCTGTGTGGGGTTTTTTTTGCGGTACGCGGGCCTCTCACTGCTGTGGCCTCTCCCGTTGCGGAGCACAGGCTCCGGACACGCAGGCCCAGCGGCCATGGCTCACGGGCCCAGCCGCTCCGCGGCATGTGGGATCTTCCCGGACCGTGTCACGAACTCGTGTTCCCTGCATCAACAGACGGACTGTCAACCACTGCGCCACCAGGGAAGCCCTGACTTTGTGTTTTGTTTATGTCTTCCCATAAAGCCAAATGAGCAGCTTGGAAATCTGCGTGGGTCTAAAAGATTTCTACCTAGAGTAGCAAGGGTAGTTACTCATGATTTCCATCTGCTGTTTCTGCCTGCCTGGCATTCATTCCCTTTGTTTCTGGAATCAGTAAAGTGGATTTGTCTTCGGGAAATCAAACTTCCCTCTCAGACCAGGTCTGTGGCAGAGCTGGACCCGGCCGACCCTGAGCTGCAGGGGTGGGCACGTGACCCAGGCTCAGTCCGTAGGCATATCCCATCCCATGGCCACAGTGACTGGTCTACCTATGGACAAGGGACCCAAGGTGGTGCAGTGAGTTTCTGCCCTGAAACTCTGGCTGGAACTACTGCGGAAAAGGCACTCTTGCCACTGGAGTTCCTAAGTCAAGAGGATGGAGGTCTTTCCACCATATGGAAAAAGAAAGCCTCAGAGTGCAGTCACACAGAGGAGAGTAGAGCTGAGCAATGAGGGAGGAGACAATTCTTGACATGGTTTGGGGGCCCTGGGTCTGCCATGCATGCACTACCTCAGGCTCTTCAGACGCAACGGCCAACAATTTCCCCCCTTTTGCTTCAAAGTACTATGAATTGGGGTTTTGCCACTTGCAATTGAAAGAATCCTTACTAATGCACCACTGTCTCCTTCTTTTTATATCAGAAGATTTTCAGTAACTACCCAACCAGGGAAATCAGTGCTCTGCCTAAATTGACACAAATGATTTCGGATATAGCGCATCTCCTCATTGCCACTGAGTTTTAAAGTTGCATCTGTCATGCAAAGGCACGTTATATGCAACAAATATCATCTTTCACTAGGCTGTGTACCTTACTTCAAACTTTAAAACTGGAACAGGTTTGTAAGGAATGAATATTTCCACCCACGTTCTGATTTCTGCTTAATAACTGTGTGTCATAAAACACACTGAGATTCTAGATCCTTATTATTCTACTGTTACTGACGTCAAGGTGAGTTCAAAGAATGTGATGTGTCCTACAAGGGGAAAGGCAGCAGAGCACAAATACACAAGTGATAGTATCCTTTCATCCCACCGCAGGATCCAGCAGCATTTTGCACAGAATAGGCCCTCAGCAAACGCTGACACGGCTGGAGCGTTCAAGCTCCCGATATTCCAAAGCTGAAGCTCTAGGAAACATATCTGATGTTCCCGTAGGAAAAATCCACGCCAAGTTTCAAGCAGATGGCAACGCGTAAACGCTTCGGCCTCGGTTACTACGAGGGAGCAAGTGCCCTTTAACGGAAAGCTTTTTCTTTCTTTCTTTTTTTCTTTTCTCCCTTATCAGGGAGTGGACCTATAAAAAGTATCCTTCCTAAGGATGTCTGCTCCTCACTCTGAGGGCAATGACTGTTTGATTTCTTTGTGACACTGGAGACCACAGGGCTTCTGTCATTTGTTAGACGTCACATAAAAGAAGCGGATCAAAGGCTACGGTCCTCGCCTTCTGATTTCTTGGCACTGGAAGTCTGGGGTTCATCAGGACCCTAAAGAACAGGGGCAATAACCCCTCTCTAAAGGTGAACAATGCCAACGGAACTAGCAAGGGGGACTCCACAGAAAGCTACCAGAGGCAAAGGCCCCATGTGAGTTGAAGAAAAATGAGTGTAAACTCTCCGCAGGGTGCATTTTTCATAAATGAAAAACGTACTAGTTTTAAGTAGGAGCTTCACGGTGCTTTAAAGGAGAGAAAGGCTGAGTGATTTACAATCCTCACCAGCAGAGCAGCCCTCCAAGGCCAGGCGGCACAGACCCTGATGCCCGCCGTCACCAGGCGCCTCGCCCTGCCAGACAGCCCTCACCAACTCGCACTCCAATCCAACTCTTTAATACAGAGACCAAAAATCGAATAAAACAATCGAATTCAAAGACAAAGGGAAAGCATGTTTCGAGTCAATGCAAAGCAACCTATC
Organism: Tursiops truncatus; assembly: GCF_011762595.2. NCBI lineage: Eukaryota > Metazoa > Chordata > Mammalia > Artiodactyla > Delphinidae > Tursiops > Tursiops truncatus. The sequence continues at coordinate 22,979,206 of NC_047048.1, forward strand.
AGCCGAAAGGCTCTGGGAGCCTCCTTCCCAGCAAGAAGGGAGAAACAATTAGTTCTGAAACTTAGTTCGTTTCTAAGAAGATGACCTTAAACACCCCCTAATTAGAGTTACTGGTAAGTGGGTCTACTTTGAAATTAATTTTTAAAAGGAATCCTACAGTTCTGCTTTCTGCGAACAAGTTGTGCTCTAAAATTAGCAGCTAATAAAGTCCTTCTTCCAGTGACTGGTGAGGTGGCGGGGAGGGAGAAGCGTGAACATTAGAGGAGACAGGACACGGCCACAGGCGCGAGTGCAGGGACGCAGCTTACCCTGCACAGGTAGGCCCTGGCGTACACCGACACCAGAGGGTCCCCGATCCCTCGGACCATGCAAGTCAGCCGGGGCAGACACTCTGAAATCCCCCTGTTAGAGACAAAAAGACAGCAGCATTACACCCCGTGGGAGAACTCTCTGTTCTTTCATTTTTTTTTTAATAAAAAAATCTAGACTTCCTAAACGCAGGGGGGAAAATCAAGCTTCGGAACCAAACCAAGGTCAAAGTCTGAGTCTTCTAAGGCCACGTAACAAGTCTTTCTCTCTTGCCACGATTCATACTTTGAATGGTTTCTTTTATCTTTACCATTTGCTCAGTGCTGGAGTCTAACCTTCACTCTTTTCCTGCTTGAGGTCACATTTATTTTACTAATTTAACGATTTTTGTCCCCCGATTATTTTCCATTGACAGCTCACTCCTTGACCGTCTTGATATTTTCGTCGTATCCATATTCCTTTGGTACTGATTTGCGCCCTGTGCCCCGCCCCTTCCTAGCACCTGACACCCAGCACCTCAGGCTAACATCCGCATCCCCCTCAGTGTGAACTGTGACTTATTTATTCCTCCTGCCACGTGGGACTTCCATCTGCCTTGGGCATTATTCTCCCCCAACTGGTGAGGCAAAATAACTCTTTCTTCAGCACCACGTTATCCCCACAAACTCCCCCAGGCATTCCCAGATCCCAATCAAACACATTTGGTACACATTCTAAATCCAACCCGACTATTCCTCAGAGCTCTGTGAGTCAGCCCATGGCTTTGAGGAGTTGATTATCTAGACGGGATCCAACACCACTCAGTCTTTCAGCAGCTCTGCAGAAAGCAGATCTGGTTTCTCCCGGCTCTGCAAAACTACTCTCAGTACAACGCCCGAGGTGACCCAGAGTAGCAAAGGGCTTAGGGGCAAAGGCTTTTTTTCCTTCTGACATCATCTTGGACAGCAGCCGCAAAGACAATGAGTGAGGGCCCACGGGTGTCGCTCCCAGTGTGGTGTGTCCAGCTCACCAGACCCTCACAGACCCCTTCTTAGGGCCTTGTCCACAGAGGAGACTGGGGGTCAGAGATGCTAAGTAACTTTCTCAAGACCACACAGCTAGTAATAGCAGAGCTAGGATTCAAATACAGTTGAGCTGAACTTCCATGAGTTAGTCAACCAACCGCTCCCAGCTTGAGTTTTCTTCTCTGTAAAATGGAGATTAAAAAACTATCTCTGCTTTAAGTTTTCATTTGGATTGAACGAGAAAATGGATGGAAGGTGCTTAACCCCAGATCTGCTACACACTAAGTACTCAAAGAACGACAGCTGCTATGACATCGTCATTAGCATGTGTGTGTATGCGTGTGCACAGGCATACATGAGAGAGAAAGTTTTTGGAAATGTATGGTCCCGGACTTTTAACAAGAGCCTTACGTTTTGGAGAGGAACTTGTTACACTTCAGGATGGATGCTTCCACATAGCTACGAAAACATTCTGTTAAGGAAGACATTTTCCAGATGGTCTGTTCCCTATGGGGAAAAGCCTCAACTATTCATGCAGAGAACTTGGTGTGTCTTCAGGAAAGGGGGCCACAGTGACTCTCAGCAATCCAGAGAATTAAATTAGTGAGTGGCTTGTGGTTTCTATACTTGGTTTTCAAGGTTTTATATTTATTTATAATAAAATCTGGAAAACGTTGTACGCTGATGTATGGTCGCATGCTGAAATTTAAACTGGGTTTTGAGCATTTCCAGTTGAGGCTTTATGGGGAAAAGGATGAAACACAGAGAACTAAGATTCCATTTGTGTGTAAGTTGAATTCTCTGTCCTTCAACACTGGTGTTTGTGCAGAGAAGCTTGACCCTGTTCCTTTCAAGTTCTTGAAACCAGAGAAAACACAAAAAGATGAAGCATTTTAATTGAGAAAATTAATGTGGGAATGTTCCTCAGGGAAACAAAAGCCTGGTACATGGCACTATAGTCAAAGTAAAAAAACAGAAAACTGGGGAGAGCCAGAGTCCAAGGACCTCGTGGACAACGTGGCTGGCCCTGTACTTCCAGGCTAGCAACCGTAAGAGAACTGCATTTTCAACAGGAATTTCAGGGCAGCCCATTACATGGCTTCTATTAGCAGTGCAACTCTTGCAGCCTATCTTTAAAACCATCAGACAGAAAAAAAGGATACAATCTCGGAATGAGTTCCCTGATGGAAGCAATCTTGAAAAACCAATTTAAGCATGTTTCTTTGGCTGTGTCATTTACATTCTCTGGAGAGAAGTGATCTGTAAAACAAAAATAATATCTATCAGCCCCTAATTCTTGGGATCTGTTAGAGCTGATATGAGTCCTAGGACAAAAAAAAGTTACAATGCAGCAGAAGAAGGGGTGGGGCACCCAGTCCTTCCATGTTTTTCCTTCCAAATATCATTATTATTAGGAAACAACTGGTGGCAATGATAGCTGACACACAAAGGCTTTCTAAGTGCCAGGCGCCGTCCACAGTGTCTAGACATCAGCTCACCTAATCCCCACAAGAACCTTCCAAGTTACATACTTTTATTGTCCTCTTTCATAGACACAGAGGGCAAGGCACAGAGAAGCTTAGGGACTTGCCCAGGGCACACAGGAAACCGACGTAAGAGTTCCTTTTGGACCTGCCATCTGCGGTGGTACCGCCGCCAACATGCAGATTTTTGTGAAGACCCTGACGGGGAAGACCGTCACTCTCGAGGTCGAACCCTCGGATACGATAGAGAATGTAAAGGTCAAGATCCAGGACAAGGAAGGAATTCCTCCTGACCAGCAAAGACTGATCTTTGCTGGCAAGCAACTGGAAGATGGATGTACTTGGACCACAACACTCAAGAGGAGTCCACTCTTCATCTTGTGTTGAGACTCCGTGGTGGTGCTAAGAAAAGGAAGGAGAAGTCTTACACCACTCCCAGGCAGAACAAGCATAAGAGAAAGAAGGTTAAGCTGGCTGTCCTGAAACACTATAAGGTGGAGGAGAACAGCAAAATCAGCCGCCTTCGTCGGGAGTGCCCTTCAGGTAAATGTGCTGGAGCTTTTATGGTCAGCCACTTTGACAGACATTATCGTGGCAAATGTTGTCTGACCTATTGTTTCAACAAACCAGAAGACAAGTAATTGTGTATCGGTTAATAAAAGACATGAACTAATGAAAAAAAAAAAACAGACGTAAGAGTTAGAATTCAACTCAGGCAGTCTGGCTCCGCAGCCTATATTCTTAGCCACTGCCTCTAATTTAATCCAGAGGTTCTTGGTGTACCCACCAGTAATTATGGTGATACTACTGAGAATTCCAGATGCTTGAGGAAGCTGCAACTGTAATATTAAATGTGATCGATCAGTGTTTGTGCTCTAAATATCACATGGACCAGACTTGAAAGGTAAAGCAAGACTCTGAGGCGAGAAACCTGCCAGAGTTAGGCTGCCAGCTCAATATGGCACTAAGACTTGAGTCACTTTGTGGCAAAAGTGCCACTTTCCCCGCTTATCTACTCTCTTCCTCTTTAATAGAACTCTCATTTTCTGCTGGGCACACGGCCATCCTTGCAGCTCAGTGTGGCCATGTGACCAAGTTCTGGCCCCAGGATATAAACAAAAGCGCAAGGTCTGGGAACTGGCTGTAAGGGAAAGGGCTTGATCTTCGTTCCTTCTTCCTTCCTGCCGGCTAGAACGCAGATACGATGGCTGTGACCTCCATAACCATCTCGAACCACAAGAGCAAGACCGAAGTCAGGACTGTTGGCACCACGGGCTGGCTGCCCACTAGCCCTCATCTTCCTTACTGCGATTTGGAGTTTTCTGGCACTGACAACCAAGCCCAGTCATGACACACATCTTAATAAGGAATGGAAGAGTACGGAAAAATGAAAACAAAAACAAACAACAAAAAACTCATCCACTCCAAGAAGGCCATTGTTGAACTCTTACATGAAAATGATTTCTCCTAAATGATTTCCACACAGATTGGAGCCCGATCCCACCACTGGGTGTGCTTTACCCTTTCAGGATTCAATCAAAACAAGAGAAACTAATTACTACAGAACGTAACGGATGAGCATTAGCTTGCGGGCTGGTCTCACCTTGCTGTTCAGTGGCTCATTGTTCATCCCTGACTCTACTTTCTGCTACTTGGTGGTACACCATTAAGGTGATCAAAATATCTAGGGAATCAGCAAAAAGATAAAACTCTAGGTACTTCAGGAGCTGAGAACAGTCACTCATCACAACGGCAGATATTTTGGAATTGCAATCTCAAGGATTCGTCTATTTTTGGACGTTCTGGCATGCTTCATTCATTCGAGAATTCTTCACTTGCCATTTTCAAAGGGAAGGGAAATTACCATTTTCCCTTTCCTGGCCTGAACCCGTGCACTTCAAAGTAACTTTTTTTCGAGTTCCAAGAGATCCAGACAGGAAAAGATAAGGGTTATTCTTAAATTCGTTTGTCAATCTTGCCTTTTGGAAAAGGGAGAGGTGGGGTTAATTTCCCTTCATATGACCAAATCATGTGACTTGAGACCCAAAAGCAAAAATAAGTCTCTGAGGTCATCTAAGAAAAACTCTTGCTTTTCAGTTGAGGGAATGGAATGCAGCAGCAAAGGGTGGGATGACAGGGATTCAGTCTGCCAGAGAGAGCTGGACATCACACAAAAGGCAAGTTGCCCTGCGTGTACACATTGACTGAAAGCTATACAGTAATCTTCATATGCAATATAAAGGCTTTAGGCTTTCCTTCCAGCTCAAGGAATAATTCAGGAAAAGGATTATGTTATGCAGGACTTTAAAATATTATAGAAAAAAGTAAATAAACAAAACTGGAAGAAAAAAAATGTTACAGAAAACTCAATATTACATTACTTCATTTGCTCAATACAAACGTCTTAGGAACCAACTAGAAGTGGTATTCTAGGCTCCAGGCAGGTAACAGCACATAAGAGAGACCCTGCCCTAATGAAGCTTACATTCCAGTGGGGGAAGAAACATAATAAACACAGAAAAGAATAAGCATGCAAACAAGATAACATGCAATAGCAGTCAACACTATGAAAGATATAAAACGAGGTATGGACTAGAGAGTGACCTGAGTTAATCTGGCAGGGGGGATTCATTAGACAGGGTGTCAGTCAAAGAAGTCTCCTGCAGATGGAGCATTTGAGCTGAGTCCTGAATTATAAAAAGGAGCTAGCCATGCTTAGATGTGGAGGCAATGTATTCCAGGAGGAAGAAACAGCAAGTGCAAAGGCCCTGTGGTAGGTATGACCTCTGGTGTGGTCAAAGAACAGGAAAGGGAGCCAAAGTGGTGAGAGCAAGAAGGGGGGAAGCAGGCATCACAAACCAGGTCATGCGGGGTTGCACCCTTGGTGAGGAGTCTGAGAGTTTTTCTAAGTATGACGGAAACTCCCTGAAGAGTTCTGGGCAGAGGAATGGCATGGCATGACGTGACTTATACTTCAGTGCTTGAGCTGCTACGTGGAGAATGAATTCAGAATTTGGAAATTAATTAAGAAGAGGCTTTGATGTAACAAAGACCAAAGATAATTTCCTCTAGTTCTCACTTATTTTTCTTTTATGGTGTTTCTTTTTTCAACCCTAACTTCTGTGGATATTTTAGGAGGAGGGAGGACACCAGCGACTCTAGTTCTCTTTCATTTGCCAAGTTTCTACCCTGGCAGTGAGAGGTCTCTTTACATAACAAGGCTTATAGGGGTGCCACGTCACCTTAATATGTGCCTGAAAGGCCAGGTCAGTTAAGGACATTGCTTATCCAGATGCAGCTTACATCAGCCATGGAGAAAAACTGAAGATAGGAATGCCCCCAGTTGATGAGGAGAGCCACAACACAATAATCCCAAGTTATTTCTCCCAACATGGAAATAGAACTGTTTTATCACTTAGAGTACATTGCCTCTTCAGTCATATGCTGGATTAAGAAATGTTGGGGGAAAACTACGCAACGAGTAGCATATACTTTCCGTGAACCCAAAGGACACTGGTATCTTTCTGAGGTCATAAGAGCTATGCCTTAGTTAAAACTCCTGAAGGTAAAGGGCTCGAATACTAAGTTCACAATCTGAACTTGATTCAAATGGAAAGAATGAGTACACACGCCACCGGACTTCTCTCTCCACATAACTTCTTTGGGCAGAATTCTGCATAGTAGGTTTCAAAGCTTTCTTCATAATTACTGTTAAGAGTCATCCCCAACATTATTGATGTTTTTGAGAAAAGTTTGCCCCTCTCCCTTTCAGGTTCTGGGAAGCAGAAAACACATGCAGATGAAGATTTTAACTGAAAGGGGGGAAAATGAAATTATTTTCAAGAAAGCAAAAGCCCGATTCAAGGTAAAAAAAAAAAAAAAAAGGTATTTTGGGAGGGAAGAATTTAGTGATAAACGTGCTAATTAGTATATTTAGATAAGAACTAAAAGTGAACATGAAAGTAGCCTTTTATTCTGAATTTTTATAGTTTAGGTAGGGAGAAGGTTATTAGTAATGCTTCCTTAACTAGCCCTAAAATGTTGTTTGTATAGTTAGTGAAAACTAAGAGGAAGGAAAACTATTGCAATAGGTGCAAACACAAATGCCCTTAGGGGCCAGTCAGGTAATATAAATATTTTTAAGCAGTTAGGTATACAACAATAGGAAGAAGTAGAACCTATAAGAAGAAGCATTTTAAAAAATACTGTTATAGCCAAAGAAAACACCTATCTGAGTTTATTTCTGCCTGCAGGCTAAGAATTTACTGCTGCTGGTATAGCATATGGAAGAAAAGTTGGCAAGTGTAAAATAAATGCACCCAATGAGTTTCCCAAATCCTTAAGTTGACAGAGAAGCCTTTCCATCAGGCTTGTCCCTGCCTCCAAGTCTTGAGAAGCCTAGAATGTGGGAGGAGCTGTTGGACATATATACACTACCAAATGTAAAATAGGTAGCTAGTGGGAAGCAGCTGCATAGCACAGGGAGATCAGCTCGGTGCTTTGTGAACACCTAGAGGGGTGGGATAGGGAGGGTGGGAGGGAGGGAGATGCAAGAGGGAAGAGCTATGGGAACATATGTATATGTATAACTGATTCGCTGTGTTATAAAGCAGAAACTAACACACCATTGTAAAGCAATTATACTCTAATAAAGATGTAAAAAAAAAAAAAACATTGCAGGTATGATGTGGTGGAGGGGAGGGTCTAGAGCAGCAGTGTCCAGTGGAAATATCATGTGAGCAGCATTCAAAAAGCTAAAACAAAACAGGTGAAATTTTAACAATTTACTTCATTTAATCCAATTCATGTAAAGTATCAGTTCAACATGTAATCAACTTAAAAATTAGTGAGATACTTCATGGTCTTTTATTTGTATAAGTCTCTGAGGGACTTCCCTGGTGGTCCAGTGGTTAAGACTCTGCACTTCCACTGTAGGGGCCATGGGTTTGATCCCTGGTCGGGGAACTAAGATCCCGCATGCCACTCAGTGTAGCCAAAAGAAAAAAAAAAGTCTCTGAAATCCAGGGTATTTTTTTTTTTTATACTCACAGCACATCTCAGTTTGGACTGGCCACATCTCTAGTGTTCAAGAGCCCCACGTGACCAATGGCCACCATATTGGATGGCGCAGGCCCAGCGCTAAAAACCAGGCTCTCGCTAGCTGGTGGCAGGCCTGTGGGCAAGTCCCTGACTCTTCCCCACTGGGTTTGCCCACCTACAATGAGACACGGTGATTCCTAAGAGCTTTTCTAACCCGAAAGGTCTGTAGAGCTCTGTCTTTCTCTCTGAGAAATGTACATATTAAATAGTTTTTAACAATATAGATAGATGGAAGGAAAGTAAGAAAGGAAAAAAAAGGAAAGAGAGAGAGAAAGGGAGGGAAAAAAGAGACACAGTGAAAGAGAGCAAAAGAGAGAAAGAGAAAGGAAGGAAGGAAGGAAGGAAGGGAGGGAGGGAGGGGGAAAGAAAGAGACAGAAAGGCAAGACAGATAAACAGACAAAAAGAAAAGAGGTCAAATTACGGGTACTCTCACATGCCATCTCTTCATCCTCCAGGGAAGTGCCGCTGCTAGAAGCAGAAGGAGGTGGGATGAAGGTGGAGTGAGCTTGTTCTAACTTGTACAGATAAGCGCGCTTCCTCTCAGCAGCGCTAGGAACTTGAAAGGAGGAATAAGAGGGAAAGGACGCTGTTGCTGGGCGTTCCGTGCTGCTGGCCCCATCATCATCATTTATGTGACAAAAGAAATTTGTGATCTAGCTGTCCCATTATAACCTCCTGAGAGTTTAAAACTGAGTGGCAATAAATTTAATGCAAACATCACTTGGGCACAGAATGTAGATTCAAAGCATCTGTTATTATTGATTTATTTGACATTGTTCCTTAATATAAAGTTGATTTTATAAAGTAATTTGCTTCTTAGGAAAAACATATAGGAAAAATATTTAAATGTCCAGCAGCAGAGAACTTGAAGTTGGTATAAAAGTTCAGTTGAATCTAATTGTAATACCTCTTCATTCTTGCAGATTCAAATTACTTGCCCAAATCCCTAGCTGGGCTGTTGGAAAATCTAATGTTTTTTGAAGACTGAGATGATCAGAAATCCGTAAAGGCGTTTCTTTAACTTTTAACACACCAAAACAAACAAACACAAAAACCTTTATTTCATGTCTCAACAAATCCTGACTTGATATAAACCTTCTAATCCTGACTTGAGGGCAGCATGAAACCCACGGAAAAGCTAAGACATTACCTGGTAAGATGCTGTGGTTATCCACACACATGGAAAAGATGCGCTCGTATACCAGCTTTCCTGGGGAGAAAAGGACATATGGTGTCAGCATTGTGCCCTTCAGAAGCAAACAATAAATTAATGTTTGTTAATTAGGGACAGAGACGGTGGCGTCTCCCATATGAGCTTCTACTTGTGATAGTATGCTGCCACCTAGTGGGACAAATTTTTAGCCATGATTCTTTTTTAATTTTAGATTTTTAATTAAAAGAGGGGACTTTCTGCTCTAGGCAGAAAAGTGATCCTTCACTTATGCTAAGCAAAATAAGTCAGACAGAAAAAGACAAATACTGTATAATTTCACTTGTATGTGGAAACTAAAAAACAAACAAACAAAAACGAACAAATATAACAAAACAGAGAGTCATAGATACAGAGAACAAACAGGTGGTTGCCAGTGGGGAGGGGAAGGTGAGAAATAGGTGAGAGAGATAAATGAGTCATGGGTGTGAAATATATGGTGCGGGGAATATAGTCAATAACTATGTATGATCTTTGTAAAATGACAAACAGTAACTAGACTTATCATGGTGATCATTTTGAAATGTACAGAAATATCAAATCACTGTTGTGTAACAGGAACTAACAAAGGTCAGTTATACTTCAAAAAGAAACAAACAAACTCATAGCAAAAGAGATCAGATTTGTGGTTATCAAAGGTTGGGGGAGGGGGAATTGGATGAAGGCAGTCAAAAGGTACTAACTTCCAGTTATAAGATAAATAAGTGCTAGGGATGTAATGTACAACATGATACATATAATTAACACTGCTGTATGCTATATATGAAAGTTAAAAGAGAGTAAACCCTAAGAGTTCTCATCATAATGAAAACAATTTTTTTCCATTTCTTTAATTTTGTGTCTATATGAGAGAATGGATTTTCACTGAACTTACTGTGGTAATCAGTTCATGCTGTATGTAAGTCAAGTCATTACGCTGTACTTCTTAAACTTATACAGTGTTGTATATCAATTATATCTCAATTAAACTGGAAGAAAAAACCCCCAGATTTCCTGCTCCTTCACAAACTACACGCCAAAAATGACCCACATCCCTCTAGGATAAAAATGAGCTTGAATAGATTAGTAGCTGCCCCCTGAAAACTACCCAGTTTGCCACAGTCTCCACTGCTCCCTACTGTCTTTCATCAACAGCCTGCTTCACGCACTTACGTAATCTGCCTGGTACCTAGAAGCACTGGAATTTGAGATTCATCTAGGTATACAAGTTCTACAAGGGCAGAGATTTGTGCCTGTTTTGTTCACTGACATATTCCCAGTACCTAGATCAGTGCCTGACATACAGTGGGTGCTTCATCTTTGTTGGATGGATAGATGAACATATTTTAGGTTGTGTGGGTCAGAGATCACCATTGCAACTACTCAACTCTGCTACTGTAGCTCAAAAGCAGCCATAGACAATAGGTAAACAAATGGATGTGGCTGTTTCCAATAAAACTTTACTTACAAATACAAGTGTGCAGTCTGGACTTGGTCTACAGGTCAGCCTAGCACAAAAAGTTTTATGTATTCTGTACGAATGTTATTATGGAAAATGCTATCAATATTCAAAGGATAAAAGTTACAGCTCTATTCATTTTCTGGACCTTCCCAAATCACCTTTGATGTTGAAAGTATTTTCCCATGCCTATTTTCCCCCGCACAACCCCACCATTCAGGGCTACAAAGAACCACACCCCTTGTCCATACGCGGAAAAAGACAGGAGAGTTACAGGATCATTTCTGGTCAAAGAACGTGAAATCAAATGACATCACCAAGAAATGACAGAATGCTAGGTTAACATGCAGGAAGCCAGCCAAGCTGAGAAGAGCCCTAGATGCCTCTCCCAGTGTGGACTACTTACATTACCATCACCAAAAGACACTTGTTAAAAATGTCCATTCCTGGGGCCCACCTCAGAGCCAGTGAAAAAGAATATTCCGGGGGGTGAAGACTAGGAATATGAATTTTGAATAACCTTAACGGGAAATTCTTATACACACTCAAGTGTGAGAACCATTGATTCAGGCAGGCACTGTGGGTGCCTCCCTCCTCCCTCTAACCCAGGGGTTCTCAACCTTAGCTGAACACTCAGAGCACCTGGGGCACTTGAAAATGCGCTGATGCCTGCGTCTGTTCTCAGAGATGCTAACGCAAACGATCTGGGGCACAGCGTGACCATCAGAAAGAAGTGTTTTTAAAGCTCCCCAGGTATGCAGCCGAGGATGAGAATCACTGCCCCAAACCGTGGATTCAATTTAGAAGTTGCCAGGAAGCCTCAGGGACCAGGCTCCAGTTCTCAAAGCCACCTGCCTTTGTCCTCCTGGCAGGAAGTAACCTGCAGTCACGGGCTCCCCAAGGCAGCCACACCTGATGCCAAGAGAGGCCTCCTCTGAGATGAGCACAGAACCCCGGGCATTGGAACTACATGCAGTTTACCTTGGCCATCACACAGCACAGCAAGCCACGCTGGGCAACCATGTGACTTCTCATACCTCCTAGAGTGCGTGGACCGGGCTTAAGAGAACCCAATGCCTTTACTTCCTCCACAAAAAGCTTGCCATCTCTCCAAAACTAGCTTTCTTTTAAAAACGAAAGCACAACTTTTATATTTCACCTTCATATCCTAAGGCCTTTAACCACAAAACCATTTTTGGCCAAAAGAGTTTGGTGAATATTTGTTTTCCTTTGTTAAGTTAGTGGACAACTATTTTGAGAAATAATACCTGACCCTAGATTTTCTTTCTTGATTCACTTTCTTATAAATCAAGGACACTAATATAGATCGTTAACAACAGTGACGACAGTTAACGGTTTCTGAGCACCTTACTTCGTGCCAGCCACGGCTCTAAGTTGTTCACACTGACCCTGCCAGCTCCTAGAAGAGGAAGGACATCACGTGCTTCCTACACATTCTCTCATTTAATTCTCTCCAGAAACCCCCAGAGGCAAGGCCTATCATGCCCATTTCACAAGTGAAGAAACCAAGGCTCAAGTTCACACAACCCTGTAGGAGGAGAGGCAACGAATGCAGGCAGAGACGCCAGAGCCCAGCTCTGTGCTCACTGCCTCCAGGGAAATCCCAGCTAAAGCGCTGCAGTTGCAGACGCCTGGGGCCGTGTCCCGCATCCTTGCCCAGCAAGACGCTCCCACCCTCGGTCAGCCTCATTCACAACCACTGACCACCAGCAACACATGCACAACGGACCTCAGCACTCGGAGCTGCTACCCAAGCAAGGCCAGTTCCGCCCCCTTTTTAAAAGGGGAAAGCTGCTCGTTAGCCCCAAAGCATAACAAAGTGTCTCGAGCACCTGCACACGCAGGCTGCCTCGCGCTCCTGAGGAAAGCTATTCGCAACAGATCTGGACAAGGGCACCTCTGGGAATGCTTTGAAGAGGTAAAACATGGCCACCATTCAAAATTCAAAAGGCTGCAGGAGGTACTCAGTGAAGGTTCTCCCTCAGCCCGTCCTGTCCAGCTCACTGCTCAAGCCACCCTCTGAGGGTCTCCGCTCTTGTTAGCTCCTTGGGGATCCTTCCAATGTTTCTTTAGGCACACGCAAGTGAAAACAACCAAGCGCTCTAAGTTTTCCTCCTTTCTTAAACAAAACGGAACATACCCCATAGCAGTTCTGCATCTTGAGTTTTTCACCTGATAATGTACCCTGGGGATCTTTCCACATTGGAACACAGCACGTCCTCACTCTCAGAGGCCTCCTGTACTGCTGCATACAGACGTGCCATCGTTTGTTTAACTGGTCTCCTATGGACGGTCACTTGGGTTGGATGAATTCCCAGAGGCAAAGTTGCTGGGTCAAAGGTACACGCATTTGTAGTTTTGTAGAGAGAATTTCCCCCGTGAGCCAAGTAAGAGAAATAAAGCAGGTGCTCTGACTGCAGAGAGAACTCAATTTGGGTCCCAGCTCTGCCCCTCACTAGCCTGGGGGCTACTTCCCTGTGCCTCAGGCTCCTCGTCTGTGAAGTGGGGATAATTACAGACCCTACCTCACAGAGCTGTCATGAGGACGGCATGACTTAAGATCACTAAAGCTCCTAGAACAGAGAGTCAGGCCCAAGGAAAACCCTGATTTGTTGAGGATTTATCACCGTTATTCTCCGCTCCTGGCCCAGCTAATTTCTGGGACACAGCAAGGACGGCGGGCATCTACACCGCATCCCGGCCGGCCGAGGCATGGGACTGGGCCGCCACCACAGAGGCTGACAGAACGGCCGCCCCATATTCTCACAAGGTTAACGTCTGGATCTGGCCAGGCTCGCAGGCTCAAGCAATGGTCTCAGAGCTAGTCTCACCCGGGGATGCTGACTCATGCAAAAGAAACTTGCAGGAGGCTGGCGAGGGAAACCAGAAGGCCAATGTGTTGACTCACCATGAGATACAGAACTGTCAGGGGAACCAGACATAGCCACTGGCCTCTCTCGCTGACTAACATCCTCGCTCCCGGAAGGCAAGCTGGGTATGAGGACAGGTCAAGGCCCAAGGGGCGTGCGATGGATATCTGTTCTGAGAGCCTAATGCACCCATCTGTCCTGGATCACCTTCCCCCATCCCCACCGCCACC